>NC_060208.1:159474375-159796250 GCF_021130785.1 Homalodisca vitripennis
ACGGCAATTCAATGGTTTAAAAGGTATAGATACACAAGAATTGACCCAGGGGCTGCAGAAAGTGTGCGAAGATGTACTTGTGACAAGGAAACATTGCAGGAGAAGATCAGTTTACTGGTGGACTACAGATGTGGCATCTCTTAGAGCAACATGCATGTCCTTGCGAAGGCGAGCCACCAGGGCAAGAGGGAGATTGGGACCAGATGCAGTTGAAGTCCAAAGGCAGGTTACACTGCTCAGACAAGAACGCCAGAGATAAAAGAATGAGATCCTGGGAACCAAGAGACTAAAGTGGCTTGCTTTGTGTGACCAACTTGAAGAAGACCCATGGGGAAACGCTTACAGGAATGTGATGAAGAAATTTGGACGCAGTTTGCCAGTGCTGGACAAAGACACACTAACACAATGTGTTGAGGCCCTTTTCCCCGAGCATCCCCCTGTAGAGCACGAGGAAATCGCTGCTCTGGAAATCCCACCCTTTACAAAGGAGGAGCTAAACATATCAGGCAAAAAGATAAAGCCAAACAAAGAGCCCAGGGCCTGATGGTATACCGCCGGAGGTGGTAAAGCTGGCAGTGGCTATTATCCCAGATAAGGTTCTTGCTGTCCTAAACAAAGCCTTGAAAGAGGAGATTTTTCCTGCAGATTGGAAGACAGCGAGACTGGTACTCATCCCAAAAGTTGGTAAGCCAGAAGGCAGCCAGACTCTCCTACAGACCTTTATGCCTACTAAGCACAGTGGGTAAGCTGTTTGAGCAGTTACTGGTAGAAAGACTCCAGGAAGAGCTTAAGAGGTCTAATGCTCTGTCGGAGAACCAGTATGGATTCAGGTCGGGATGCTCGACAGTGGACGCAGTGAATGCAGTTGTCAGACTGGTGCAGCATGCTGTGAGTGGAGGTCAACACCACCGACAGATTCCTGCTGTGATTCTCCTGGATGTGAAGAACGCTTTCAACAGTGCGTCGTGGCAAACAATCCTGCAGCGTCTGAAACAAATAGGAATTTCTCCATATCTCAGACGCATGATTCAGGCCTACCTAGGGAATAGAACTCTTGACCTGGGAAATGGAATCTCAAGAAAAGTCACCAGTGGGGTCCCACAGGGATCCGTACTTGGCCCGACCTTGTGGAATGTCTTGTATGACACTGTGTTCCATCTGACTCTCCCACCTAACGCAAAGGTTGTTGGGTACGCTGATGACCTTGCACTGGTTGTGATTGGAAGCACAGAACGTGTTCGATCTAATGGAAAGAGCAAATGAGGCCATTTTGCGGGTCGGCTGCCACTTGGAGGAACTGGGACTAGTATTGGCCCCACAAAAGACAGAGGCAATCATTATGGCTGGAAGGAGGAGGACTTCACCCAATCACCTTTTTGGTGCAAGGATCAGGTATCACACCTAAGACCAAGGTAAAATACTTAGGTATTTGGTTGGACAAATCAAGGACTTTTATTCCCCATGTTGAGGAAACCGCAAGAAAGGCCTCTGTGATGACAGTAGCTATAAGTCGAACAATGAAGAACATTCGAGGCCCAAAGGAGGAAAAAAGACGACTTATATTCTCAGCAGCTCGGTCTCTGCTTTTGTATGAAGCACCGGTGTGGCAAAGTGCCATGCAGTTTGCAAAAGCAAGGAATGTGGCTCTCAGGGTGCAACGGAATGCAGCAATGATAATAACATCGGCATACAAAACAATATCTCTGGATGCGGTTCTGGTGCTGGCCAGTACTCCCCCTGTCCACCTTCTGGTGAAGGAACGAACAGACCTGTACCAAGGCGAGAGGGACAGGACGATGTTACAGGAAAGACTGTATGACAGCTGGCAGCGGGAATGGGAGGTTTCAGCTAAAGGCGCCTGGACAAGAAGGCTCATCCCAGACGTAAGAAGATGGGCAGAACGAAGGCACGGAGAGGTAAATTTCCATTTTACACAGATTCTGTCTTGTCATGGATGCTTCCGGTACTACCTTGAAAAGATTGGAAAAAGCGAATCAAGCACCTGTCGTTACTGCAAGGAGGAACACACCACAGAACACACCTTCTTCCACTGTGAGAAGTGGGCAGAAGCACGAGCAAACTGCTTTGGTACTACCGGACACCTGATACCTGAGACCCTAATCGTTTGTATGTTGGAGTCTGAAGACAAGTGGGCTGAAATCAGCAGGATGGCCTTTTGCATAATTCGTCGAAAAATGGAAGACGAAAAAATAAGGCAGTAAGGTGGTAGCACAAGGCACTCACTTAGCTGAAGAAATGCTATGAAGCGGTTCCGGCTAGGTGGGCAGGAAGGAAAAGGATGGGGTTTAGCGGGTCGGCGATCTTTATAACGTAGTCAACCCCGCATAACCTGGAGTGAAGGCAAGAAGATTAACCTCCAGGGTATCTGGCTGCAGATTCCCCATCCTTGGGCCAAAAAAAGTTATATATTTGGGAGAAATTTACTCCAATCCTAATACAAAACAATATATTGGCAAGATTTATATTTTTTCCTGTATCGCGCTGAACAACAGACGTCCATTATTGTGATTGGTTTTCAATACAGTCAAGTTCCCTTACGTTATTACTTTAGTATTTTTTTTCCCCAGAAACCACGAATTAAAATACATACACCCACTTATTAATACATTTACTTAAAGTTAGGCATTTTACTTTATTTTTTTATTTATTTAATTTAGATAAATTTATGTTTTTTCACAATTAACCAAAACTGTAAAACCTTTTATTTTTATCTGGACGTTCTCTTTCAGAAGAATGTTTATTATTTTTGGAAAATCTTAATTTTTGGAACTATAAACATAATAATTGAAAACATTATTCATATTTCTAACAATTTATATATATATTAGAAACATAAAGCAGCCTAGCAGTATAAACAGAGTGAGGAAGTAACCAAATTAACTACCTACTTCAACTTATGTTAGTTAAATTAATTTATGAAAATAATATACTATATAAATATTGACGTGTATTTTGATTTTACGTATTGGATAATGGCTCATTTAACGTGTTTGTTTGCTGTCATTTTGAATCATTCAATGTGTATTTCATTATACTAATTTATACGTTTGTTATTTTATTGTTTTTAGCTGTGTTTGGTGTAAACAAAATTTCATACTGTTGCTGTTATTTCAATCAGACCTTAATTCACACTATTCATTAAAATCTTTGGGACAGGAATCTTAAAGTTTTATATTGCCATAGTTGTTATAAAAGCCAGGGGCAATATAAAAGTTACGAATAACACTGTAAGGATGTGAGTTTACAAATTTGAACTTATTATTGCATAAAGGATAATTAAAGATCAGGTGCAAATACAATTACAATTACTAGAAGAAAACGTTTTTAGCTTAAAAAAGTCGAAATTAGTATTTAATTCCAAATCAATGTTTCTAGAAACAATACTTGTTACAGCTTCAATTTGCAAATATTCTATTATTTTGAGATGGCAAGTACAAGCATTACTCCAGACTCTCAATCGATACCTGATAACTAATTCAAATAAGGTTCCTATAATGATTTGGATTATGGATAATTATATTCCAGAATATTAAGAATTAAACTACCAATCAGCCATCCAAGACGATATAAAATATATTTTTATTAGTAAGCTCCGAGTGAATATTCAGTACAATTTATTACAAAATTTTTTTTACTATTACATATTATCTGGTTTGTCCAAAATAAAAATCGCAGTTCTAAATAAAAATAATGGATTTATATTAAACTGGCAAATTGAAAAGTTCAATGTTTTCAGAATTTCTCTCTATTTTCACCAAAGAGTTGACAACCGTTTAATAATAGTAAAAAAAGTCCTTTGGCATAAAATATAAATTTCAGTAAAATATATCAAACTCAAAAAAAATTAGCACTCCCTTCTGAAATAAAAATAATAAATCTTTCAAATAAAAATCAAATACAACTTGGAAATAACTAAAATAAAAATTTTAACTTCTAAGTTCACATCAAAAATTCAAAAATAAAAAAAATCAAAAAACTTCTCTTTTCACTAGTTGTACTTTTTTAAAGTCTTTGAAATTCAGATACAATTCTCTGAAACAATTATTAAAGATCAATTAATTTCCAATTAATAATTTATAAAAAACAGTTCAAATTAAATATTAATTAATTACTAAAATTTAAATAATTCTATCAAACTTATTAAGAAAGTTCAATTATAATTCACTTTTCTTGCAAGTTTGAACCAAATGTAACTTTTTTGACTCTATTGCGCTTTATTGTTCATCAAGAAATCAGTTATGCAGATTGCTCTTTGGTTTGTATAAATTTAATTTTTCCTCAAAATCCCTCGCGGAAAAAAGTTAGATACACGGCGCGCACTGTCATCAACTTAATTCACAATAATTACTAAAAGAAGGCCGAAAATTATGAGCTGGCAGTTTTTATAGTTCCCCTTTCCCCCTTCTGATGGACATCCGCGGTGTTCTCTCATTGGCCCAGCCGTATCCAACTCGAGAAACAATAGCCCTCTCTGATCTGACGTTACTGCAGTACACAAGACAAGTTCTGATCAATTCAAGGGGGTGAACCGCCTTCCTAATAATTTAAAGTTACCAGCACTAACTTGCCAAAGGATTACATATTCGTTTTTATCCTAACTTCTTACAATTTAATTAAAATTAAATCCCAATATTTCTTTCCCAAAATTTCATTTAGTTTAGGTTTTAACCCTTAAAGCGCCAAACAGTTTCAGCTAAACTCTGGATTAGCGCTCATTTATTATAAAAAATTAAAATTAGATTTTCTCAACGCTAATTTTAATTTCTTTTTTTAGGTAACAAAATAAAACAGAAACTGCAAAAAATATCTTTTATCATATTTATTGCCCAAAATACACATGATTTACTATGTAGCGTTCCAGCTCCTTTATAAATTTTACCCTATGCTTACTGTTTCCTTTTATTATTATGTATATCAATGATGACATTGCGTGCTTATATGTACTAGAATAGAACTAGAAAATAAGTATATTACATATTTAATACAAAGTTATAATAAAAAATTAAATTTACATGCCAAAAATTTGAAAACCAAATATTTTCCAAATTCTTAGTCCTCTAACGGGTGTTATTTTTATAATAATTACAAAATGGTTTTCAGATGTTTATAGAAGTAAATAAAATATTGTAACACTTATTGGAGTAAAAACAAGCCTAAATAAAAAAATAAACATAAATGTAGAATTTCGGAACAAGAGCTAAAATACATAATTATAAATATAAGGAGTAAAAATATTTCTACGAGGAAAAAAGACTTTTATCGCCATTCAAGTAACTGTTTATTTCAAAAGTTTATAAATATATAACTTTCATAAAAAGATGATCATATAACACATAAATTACCGATCAACTATTCGCACTGCTTCAAACAGGATATGAAGAAGAACACAAGAGCTGCCCGGCACGCGGCGAGGCAGTGACGTACGCATAAATGCGCTTGCGGCGTTGAGCAATACTACCAAACTGCCAGCTGTTCAACAAAAACCGGTTCAGTATCGATCGTTAAACACAAAGATTGTCACGTGATGTGACACAGCCCCGCTACACTACTGTAACATACACCCCTCACAGTCTAGCGGACAAACTCTGAACTAACAGTGCAAAATAGTAAAAACAAGTATATTGCGCGTATACGCGCTTACGGCGTTCAGAGCAAAGTCGATCCTCGCGCGCATATGCGCTTACGGCGCTTTAAGGGTTAATAAAAAAAGCCAATGTAGCTTTAAAAACGCTACAGATCCATAAATTACAAGTAAAACATTGCATGTCAATAGGTTTTTTTTAATGTTGTAATTTATATGAACAGATTATTATGTTTCTACAGACATGATCTATGTGCTCATCTCATTTTACTGTACGGTCTAACCGAACCCCTAAATATTTAAAACGAGTAAAGTTTTCTAGACCATGACAATTGCACTGGTTTAACATGTAATTACTAGTATATGGAATTTTTTCATGTTTGCATAATGTGTAATTTTTTGCAATCATACGCCGGCGAATGAATGTACATGCAACATTTTGGATTTGCTGCCATTGATAATCAAGCCACTATCATAACACCAACTAACCATGTTGTTGATATCATGCTATATATCACTTGTTGTTTCATAAATATTCTTGTGAGAGGTAACTACTGTATTATAATCGGAATAGATGTTCATTTTTGCTGTTTCCAATTTGCTTAGCCATTGAGTTAACATATATAATATACAGAATTGTTCCAAGAAATTTTGAGAACCGAAATATTTCCAAGCTTTTAGGAACGAAAAATTAAATGGCTATGAGAAACCTCCTTTTGTAAAAAGACAGTAATTTAAATATATAGTAAAAACTATACTACGTTATCTACTATATCTGCCCTGATAACCGTTACCCGCTCACTGGACCATTTAGTTGGCGTTGCACGTGTAAGTCTACTTTGCCTACTAAGTCTTTCACTGGTTCAAGTGAATTATATTTCCGACGCTAATTCTGAGTTTTCCTTAGTACGACGAGCAAGGAAATATGTAAAAAAGTGTATAATGATAGCCATCGTAATATTTTTTCATTCTGAGTACTTTTTGTTCCATACATAATTTATTTAGCCTCGTCTATGGAAGAGGCTCATAGACGAGGCAAGGAATCGACTGAGATTTGTTACGCCCGGGGCCAGCAGTAACATAATGTTATTTACTTGTTTTTCGATGAAGAAAATATATATTATAGATCTGAGTTGCCTACTTCTTTCGAAAAGACAACTAAGATGTGTTTTAATAATATTCTTTAAATTTGTACGAGAAAATAATTGCTTTTGATTAAATAAATATTGTCTTTTACATGTAAAAACTTAGTATTTGATAAACATAGTTAAAAGGAAATTAAAAATGATACAACTTGCAAGTTTTTTTATTGTATTCTAAAACAGCTTTTATTGTATTTAGAAGATTTTGGACTAGAATTAGTACATTAGGTCAAAAAGCACGGTCTAGCAAACTTATATATCTAGCCTAGTATTTTCTGACTAGCTTACAGGAAGTCTTCTTCATCAAGTTCTTACCATCTTATATTTTAGGATATTTATAAGGTATACGATTACTTACCTAATCGCTGAAATCTAAAACAGTGTAAAAATTTCTAAAATCTAAAACTCCTTATACAATTTAATACACTATACCTGAACAATTTAAAATAATAGTTTTAATTAATTAAACATATGCATAGGGCTATTATAAAACAATACATACACAGAACATTTTATAGGCCTTTTCAACTAATATTTTATAACTTTAGAGACAAACATGGAATTCTTCTATTTGAAGGACCGGTGGGGCTCGGTGAGATTTAAGAAATAAGAATAAGCCTATATTCATACCAGGGAGCATAAGATAATATATGTAAAATATCAGTAAAATCGGTTAAATAGCTTACGTGTAAAAGCAATACAAACACACGAAGGCACTCTCACAAATTATAATGACTAAATCTTCACAGTACAAAAAAAAACACTGCAGGTAGAAAGGTATTATATATTGGCAAGTATAATGAGCTTCCATTATATATATATATATATTATACTATATATATATATATATATATATATATATATGTCGTATACTAGCTAAAGAATTAAAACAGCTTAAATTATAAAGATATAAATTAAAGTTACATCTCTGGAAATAGCGTGATTAAATGAGCATGTGGGGATCGTGTTAGAAGCGAAATGAGACCAATTAGAAGTGAAATACCAATGGTTCCAACTTCACTTTGTCTTTCAGTTTTCCGTCACTGTCAAGACCTATTATAGAAACAGTTATTTCTAAAAATAATTGATCTTTATTAATGTTTAAATCGATTAAAATATATCCCCCCTGCCTAGTTCTCATTTTTTTAGCCGCTATTATGTTATATTGTGGACATCACAAATTTTTACCAACTCTATAAAACACACACGTTTAAATACTATTTTCTAAAAATTATTATTGTAGAAATATTATGGGAACATATCAAAATACTGTAGCGGGTGTTCCTTACTTTTAACACGCTGTTTTCACTTTTCAATATTGCACTAGTCTGAATCTGCTGGGTTTTGTGTACCTATAACAATGTAAAATTATCAAATATTTTGAGTTTATATAATACAATTTTGATCAAACGTAAAATTTAAAAAAATTGATCATAAATTACATTACGGGTCGGCAGTAGTGTACCCTATTAGGAAGAACGTTAAACTACAAACACTTTTACACCCTTTTTCAATCGCAGAACTTTTGGGATATACTTGATTGTAAATATATGAATTATCCAATCTAAAATCCATTTAGCTTTTTCCAAAACATATTCTTGAGAATTTAAATGGTAACTGACAAAAAGATTCTTTCAAGAATAACCAGTAATAAGGTAATATAAAAATTAATAAGAATTTAGATGCTTAGTGTTCTTATTTAGAAAACTATAAACCTCATAATTATACTGCAAATAAAATAAAGTAATGTTTTTTCTGTTATGCTTTTGACGCTAAAACCAAAGTGGCTAAGAGTAAAGCTGGCTCTTAAGAAAGTGGAACTTATGATTAAAGGTAAACCAAAACTTTGCTTTCATAATTATCTATAATTAACGTATATAATAATATTAAAAGTTTATATAACTCTTAGGCTCCTAAAACTCTCATATATTTGCCAAATATTTTGAACAAAATAAACTATACAATAACTCAAAATACGACCCCTAGTTTGAGTTGCATTGTTCAATTTAATGTTCTCTTTAATTAAGATAATAAAAAGCACAACTTTGAATTCTCCAATATCACAAAACTCTACACCAGTCTCATGTTCAATATAATTTGGATCATTATAGACCTGCACATTCAACTACTAAAAGCTCATACATGACTATGTCCTGTTAAAAAATGCAATGAAGAGTTGTAGTATTGTATACCTGAGTATTTAAATGCTAATTATTTAATAGCCTTCAGCTGCCCCTACTTTAAACAATCAATATCTGTATGTTTCTACCTGTATCACCCCTTGACTATTTTCAGGATGGACCAATTTAATACCGTAGCCAAAACTGTGCCCATGGTAATGACTTAGTCCTAACTTGGTAAAGTTGATAATACATATTTCTTTCTAGCCTTACTTTACTACACCAGGAAATATTTTATCTTTTATTTTAATAAATGAATGTTTCTTCAATTCGCTCATAAAATTTATCAATCCGTTAGAAATCTAGTTATCCTATTCTGCCTGCTTGCACAACATTTGGAAGTTTGGATATAAAACAGAGATAACTCTAAGCGTCATTATAAAATACATATAGCTCAAGAGACAAGAAGACCTTAATTAAAAATTGAAAAATCTCTACAAGAGATTAAAAGCAGAATAGTAGCATATATAAGAAGGGGCGAAGGATTGCAAATCTTGACATATCATTAACAACTAACGGTTTCGTGGATGTAATGATTTCATAGGGTAGATACACCTTACGAAAGGGAGATCTGGACCTTTTAAAAGACTAGAAAACTGGAACATCACATCAGAGATGATAAAAGTAGATTGTTCCGTGTTTGCCGAATGATATAAAATGTCTATCTCTTATGTATCATACAAATGAATGCATCAAACCTTGTATCGGTGCCTTTAGATTATATTTATAGTTTTTCTTAGCGGGTTATTTTCGATTCTATATCCTTGCCGGAACCCCCCACCCCCCCCCCCCCCCAAGTAACATATAAGAAATTTAGAATTATATATATATATATATATATATATATATTTTATCTTATTACCTCCATTATTCTTTGGAAGGGACGGAATGAACATTTTAGATAGATTCGTTTAATACTACAGATTATCCACATCTTCCACGTAATGTACTGAAGAATAATAGGTACGTTATAGAAATAATCCTTTTTGGCATACAATCCATTTCTAAAAAAAGTTATATCTAGTGAAAGATATTAAAAATCTCCTAATCCATAACAAAATAGATAAATAGATAGATTTTAAGTTTATAAAGCAATGTTTTTTGATCCTGAAAGTCATTTTTCTCTTTTTTTAGCTCCTGGCTTCATTGATTTTCCCAAGTTTTTACCCATCAAACTTTTGTATTATTTACCGATCTGCTAGATATTTTCAAACTCACATAATTCATATAATGTTTTTCGTGTGTTATGACTGTTCTGGTTATCTATAATTACAGTGAGGAAGACGACTTAAATAAAATATTTCGAATGTAACTGTCATTTGCAATAATACTTTTTAAGACCGGTTTCATGTAAAGATTTAAAGAAACTAAAATGTAGGAATACAATTATGAACAACATAAACATAAGCTTATTCCACGATGATCACCGATAGTTGGATCGCACACCACTGGACTTTGGATATGAAAGATCTTCTACTAATGAACCTGGAAACATAATGATGGTGATTAGGAACCATTTTAAGAAACAGAAAAGCGTAATTCGTTTCCTACCATGACTCCTAAATACTTAGTAGCGGATATGTGGTTTTCAAAATTTCCTACTTACAAGGGAACGTTTGTGTTACTATAAATATTCATAGGATTGCAATTCATGTTATGGAGGGGTTATGACTTATTGAACTACGATACAATTTTTTTTAGATTTCCTCTAAGCTTCCGTATTTGAAAATCTTATTTCATGTTAAAGAAGTATTAGGCTAAATTTCAGGTTATAATAATTGTTCAGTATTTTAATAAAGAAACCTTAAAAAGTTTTATTCGTAAAAATCCACTACATTGTTGTATGTACTTGCAATGCATGGATTTAACCTGTTTTTACGTTTGGTGCTGTAACTCAGTTATTTGTTATTCAATCTTTTTGAAACAAACATTGTTGTTGAATTGATAATAAAATATGCTAAAAAAAGTTAACCCGGTGTGAATTTGTTATCAAAGTAGCCGTTTCAAAAGATAATACGATTTTGAAAATTTTGAACGGCCGCCATTTTGAAATGCAATGAGATATTTGTTTTATTTTTTTGACTGAAAAGGACCAACACTAGGTTATTAACATAACTGTTTTAAGTTTGAATTCTGTATCTTAAGTGGTTTTTGAGTAGTAATTTTTTTCCCAAAAAAACACATACAGACCAGACAGACGCTAAACGAAGTGAAATAGGGCACCTGTTTATATTGCATTATTTGTTAGTTTTGGCCTGCTGAACAATGTGGCAAAGTTTGTTCGAATGGTTGCTGGACAACCTGTATATGAAGTATGTATAATATTAACCAATTTATTTACAGTATTGAGAGTGTGGTAAAACTTTTTCTTAGTTTTCATGTTCTGAAAGGTTTATGCACTTTTGTAAAATGTTATGTGAAAATAACTCAATGATGACATTTAATTTGAGTATAAAAGTTGAAGTTATAACCTAAACAGTACCAGCAATTTTCCATTAGCTTGTGTTTGTACTGAGGCTTATAGGGGTTTGCTCATAAAAATCCATCCGGGGAGAATGTTTCTGCATTTCATAGTCGTACTTTAATGTATTAAATTTTAGTGAGTTTAAAGCGTGGATGTGATTTTATAGCACTAATCATTTAATATACTAAACAATATGAGTATTTATAAAATTATTGACAATTAGGGTTGATGGTATTTTATGTGATTGATTGAGCTATTCGTTACAAAATAATATATGGTTAGTAGAACTTATAAGTGTTAATCTGTTCTCATTAGGATCTAAATGGGAATTTTCCTTTTGTAATGGCTTAACCAAATATTGGGACTATTTTTTACAGAGCTTTAAAGATTTTTGGGTATTTGCAATGTTTATATCTCTTAATTTAAATCCTTATGCACATTTTATATTCCAAATAGTAAATTACAATTACGCCAATTTTTTAATGTGTTCCTTTCATATAAGGCCTTCAAAAATCCCTAGGTATACAAATTTCTCTACTAGTTTAATTTTAGTACAATCACAATATGTATTGAGATTACCAGGGTGAGGCAAAAGTTTTATGGGATGCAATAACCAGTAAACCCATTTGCAATAAGTTTATAATTCTAAATATATTGTTATATCAAGATAAAAAGCACCGGCCCCAAATTAATTCCCTGTGTAAACGCCCAGATTGTAAAATTTTATTTTCACTGTACTTTTTCTATCTTTACTCTAAATGACCTGTTACTGAGTTAGGATCTAAACCAGGCTGGTAGAGGTCCGGTAATTCCCACCTCTTCAAGTACCTTACTTATCTTCTTATGGTTAATAGTATCGAATGCCTTACTTAAATCAATGAAGAGACCCAGAATTTAACATGATTTATCAATATGTATATTAATTTATTCTCCAACAGACTAGAATAGGCTATCAATAGTTATCCCTTTTTTAAATGCAAATTGACTATCACTTATTACAGAGCATTCTACTAAGAACTTATTCAATGACTGAGCAACATGAATTTAAAAATCTTTTCTAGGCATTGGTCTATAAATTTCACAATGTGCTCTACGACCTTTCTTGTCGATACGTTTCACAACAGACGTTTTTAAGCAGATGGGAAATACCCCAGTTCTAGGCGAGAAGTTTAGAGCTTTTGTTTAAGGCAGGGTTTATTCTATCAATTGCAGTTTAAATGTTTTAAATCTGCAGAGTCAATTCCACATCCTTTGTGTATGTCACAGTTTCATATAATTTTCTTTATAGACTCTTCAGTAGCATTTGGTATGTCAAATCTGTCTACTTTTTTCATTTACAACTATTTCAACTATATTGTTGCAAGTATTTTTTAGTTTCAATACCCCTATATAAACCGCTCAGCAAATTTATTGGAGATAGTTCTTATAATATTAATATTTTTACTATATTCCTTGTTTCTAAATGAATTGTAATTTCGTCAGCTAGCCAGGATCAAGCTAAAAATAACATAGAAGGGGGAACATGAGTGCCATCTGAGCCATTAGAAACAGTTAAAGAGTTTATTTATTACCTCCATTGTTATTCTTTCCTTATACCAAAGCCTAGGTTTACCGTTGGTTATCCTGCCATTATATAAAAAGAGGAAAATTTACAATCTTTATAAGACCCAATATGTAAAAATAACTATCTTAAAAATAAACATAAACCTCCAAAATATATGATTTAACCAAATTCGTATTCTTCGAACCAAAGAGTACTATCTTTTTCTATTTCTAGCTAAAATATAGTGCCTGTAGCAACAGACAAGAAAAATTGTATATATTACCTTGAATGGAGTACTTTTAGTTTAAAAACGTTCTTGATACATGTCGGTGTCAAACTAACGTTTGCCATACTAGTACGTGTGACAAAGAACGATTGTACTGTGACAGTGTAGCGGATGATATGGCAGTTGTCTATTTGTAATGAATGTTAGTGGATTTTTTCGTGCAGAGTATAAATGTTTGTTACGTAAGAGTAAAATTTATAACGTTTTCAATAAAAAACCTCAATGTATTACTTATTCTCTCTTATAAGAAATGAAGGTATTATAATATTCGATTAAAAGAAATTGATATCAATATTAAATTATATACATAGTTTTTATATCACATAAGATTTGCGTGCTATATGGCAATATCGTTTTAGTAGGATAACTAATTTGAACATTGCAATTTTATTAGTTGTGTTAAACATAGAAAAAATTTAACGCAAGAAGGCAACATCAAAAATTACAATTGTCTTAATTTGCAGAAAAAAAATAAATAGTTATCAGTAGTTTAAGTTGAAATTTACTCAAACATCATTTGTGATGCAAATAATGATTTTAAATAACCTTTTCAATCAGTATTTAGTCTTAAAACTATTTAACGTTATGTTACAAATATCATCATATAATAATGATGCATTATGTTAATGTTAGAAGACACACCAAACGATCAAGGGATTTCATACACCTATTGTTAGTTTAAATCATAAAACGTTAAACGTGTTATGATTTAAGTTTTAAGGATTTTGTATAATCTCAATTGTACATTTGATATCAAGTGTATGACTTGGGAAAAACAAGAACTGATATTAATGACTTTCACTATGTGTCAACGTGTATTAATAAGGTCAAGTACTTGAGGATCTAAGTAACAAAATATAAGATACATCTAAGTTATTACCTGCACTGAATACTATGTCAAATATAATTTCTATCTTTGGTTCTCCAAAGGGTTGTTACTAATAATAAATTACATCAAACTTTGTTTGTGCTCAAAATTTATGGTAATTGATAATATTATTCATAATGTGATGAAGTACAAGCATTTGAACTTTGAAAACTCGTTAAAGAAGATTGCAATGGTTACTCTTTCGGTCTTTAATTTGTAACTTTATTTCTTAAACTTTTTCGTCACAGAAATATGTTCCTGCACTTGTTGATACTGTGAATATTTCCAATACTTGTTTTATATACCTAACTTTAACAGAATAAGAAAACTTCATCATCTCTTTTTGCTGTAATACAAATAAATAATAATAATATTCAAATAAATGCAATACTTAATATTATGTATCTATTTTTGTTCCACGTAACAAATTCCAATTTTATTTTACAGGATCAAATATTTTGTTTAGAAATGCTAACTTATAATACAAATATATAATACAATCTAATTAAAAAGTGAGGGAAAAAATTAACTTTAGTTTAACTGCTTATTTTTAAAAATATATATAATAAACAAGGTTTGAAACAGAATCCATAGCAATTAATATTTTTAGAGTATAAGCTCATCAAAGTGTTTAGTTTTTAATACAGTTATATTTAACTTAGTGTAGAATCATAGCGGTTAAAATAATAAAGAAAGCACTAATTTTCAAAGATGTTTCCAGACGCCACACAGACAAAATTTCACACTTTTACTTCTCGTATACACATTTATGATGCTTTTGATAAGCTTTCTTGTTTATTTTTATGGAAATAGTAAAAGAAATCGTATGGGATATTTTTCCTCACACATTCCATTGTAATTTCTATTATTGATATCCCGTAATAATATATTGCGTTAAAGTAATACAGATTCAGGGCGTCTACGAATTGCTGTATGATACTCCATAATTTTAATTTGTAAAGAAAATTTAGTAAAAAGTGTCAAACATTTTTGTACTAGGCTATTTTGATTGACTTTTAGAAACAGTGCGTCTTGAATGAATAAAGGTACAAATAAAAACTCAAATTTAATATCTAAAATTTAGCCTAATTAAGACTTGATTTTATATAAAAGGTTTAAAATAACGACCATACACAATTGTTCTCAAAACGAGAAATTGTAAGAAAGGGAAAACAAGGGTTACTTTTGGATTAAGGTTTCATATAAAATTTATTTTGCATAAGAATAATCGAATAGTAAAGGTTTCACTGAGTATCCTCCCCGACGTAAATACTCTAATTGAATGAATAATGTGTTTTATCTGTTGATTATAACATACCTTATCTCCTCGTCTTCAACAAGTGGAACTTCTGTTTGTCAGATACAATCAAGCTAAGTTTATGGTTAGATTACATGCATTATTGTCACATATTAAAATGCTACATCATTGTATTCAGTTTGTGTACGAATTTATTTCTTCAAAAATTTTCTTGTGGTAATGATGGTTGCACCTCGGACCAATGTAAAGTTATTTTATTACATACTAAAAGTGAGTCATCTTTCAAAAAGCGTCATATATCATCATCACATTAAATGTTGCTTATATAAAAGTAAAGACTATATTTCGTTCGTTCTTTAAATGTCGTGCAGACAGACACGCGTGTAGAGAGGCGGAGAGAAATGATATTTTCTAGTCTCTGGAGAGAATGAAAAACTTTTTTGTACATTACTGTTTATTAAAGTGTTATATGTTTTTTTTATTCAAATGTAAAAGAGCGATACAGTGATAAAACATTTCTTTTAGTAATTTCGTTTGGAGGTTTTACATAGCTTATACTAAAGAAATTGTTTGCTAATGTTATTATGTTTTGGGTTGTTTCTGTTTAATAAATTTTATATAGAAAAATTAGTTTTTGATGCATAAATACTTTATAAAACTGATTATTTTGGGATAATATTTTATGTTTGTTAAATATTGGTAAACACATAACTGCAGTTTATTTCCAACTGTTTATGTATTTGCAAGCAAAGGTCCATAAAACTTCTTGTCTATAATAAGTATTTATGTCTATAATACATTTTATCATTAAGTTCCTAATATTTATTTTATTAGGTATCCCGTGAACAAAATGATGTACTGCATAGACTACAATTGCATGATTATAAAACGTGAGAAATTATGTGAACATTACTTGCAATAGTTAACAATGGGTATTCCACTTTTAAAGATTAACAAACAAACAGTTTATAAAATATAATGAAAACTTTAAAAATATAGCCTTGGTAATAAAAATTAAAATAGTCTTATACACTAGCACTATAAACGAGGGAGTGTACTTTCCATTAAGCAGCCTGTAGAACTGGGAGAAGCTTACTGAAACAAATCATATTTTGATATATAACGTTGACTCTATTAATATTCCAAGTCCTGCTCGGAACCTTCTTCTTCAACATCGACACAATCTAAGAAGTTTACAGTTCTTCAATATCCGTGTACAGTTACAGGTATCTGTGTTTTGTCGGTAGTACGTGTCGACCCTTCGCAGCTGGATGCCAAGGGAGGCTGCTGGATGTTGCGTAATATAATTTAAATGTGTATTATGTACTTAAGATAATAAAATTTTTGTCTCAATTATTTATACTACTTGAAATGCGCCTTCAATCTTTATTATTCTTGACGAAAAGAATAATTTCACTTCCATTACTTTCTCCAATGACGTTTTAAGTGATTAAAAAAGACCAAAAAACAAGAGATTACAATATTAATTTACAACTGAAATTCCAAGTAAAAAAATAATTTTCTTAGCGTAAATAACAATGAAAGTTTCTTTCTTTAGGATAGTATTTTATGTTACATACCTACGCCTAATTTGATCAAACCTTGTCTTCTATATATGGACGGAGCCTATGTTTTACAATCAGAATATGATTTTATTTTTTATAACAATAATTTGAATGTATAGTTATATAAAATGTAAAAGACACGATCTGCGTGTTGGATTTTAAATATAAATCAATAAGAAGAAACCAAGTATTGCACTATTTCAAAGCAGAGTATTAAATTTGATTCTTTAGAGATAGCAAAGTAAGCGGTTGTATCTCCCGACCTAAAATAATACAAAATGTATCGTCTTCAGATTTATATATACATACAATTTTTAATGCTCTTCTATTTATTTCAATTAAAGTGGCTAAAATATAGGACAGTATATATTAAAACTCAAAACGCAATAAAAGTGCATCAGTTTACAAATTAGACTCATTATAAATTACGATAGTTATACATTATAGGAGAAATCCTTAAATATATTTCGTTCCTCTTTTATACACACTATCTCTGGTATATTATAATTTTCTTGCACTTGATGATACGTTTACTTATCAAGCTTACTTAAGTACTAGTAGGACAGTGTAACAATTTTTTTTAAAATATTTATTGTCAAAAGTACAAGCCTTTTCACAAAGTCTTCACGTCAATCGATGAAGTAATATAATAAAGTAATATGATTTTGAGGAATGAGAGGTGAATATTTTGTGTTAAATCCACTTAGCAATTTAGTAATACTAATCCCAATGCTTTTTACCGCTTGAAATGAAAGTTTTTTCTTAGGTGAGTGACATGATTTTTATATATATATATATATATATATATATATATATATATATATATATATATATATATATATAAAATTAGTTATCCTTAATGCGATTTACCAGCATTAATAGTACAATTTTGGATTATGTTGTATATTACTGAGGATATAAATATATGTGTATGTATGTGTAATTATATATATATATATATAATATATATATACACACATACATACACACATATGTATTTATATCCTCAGTAATATACAACATAATCCAAAATTGTGCTATTAATGCTGGTTAATCGCATTAAGGATAACTAATTTAGGCTCAGGAACGTAAAATAATTGGTGACTGTGTTGTGATGTAAACAGGTTTGATTAAATGCTTATGGCAAATTACCGCACAGCTACCAATATTCCAATGTAGAGGCTGTCACTAGATTGGATTACACCTAATTATATCCGATGGTTGGCATTATAATGTTCTCTTTTACAAATCCCGTAACACTACATAATGTGAAGCAAAATACATAAAATACCACATTTTGTTTCTTGTGCTTAGATTTCAAGAACTTTACTCTGTTAACTTGAACTTTGTACATTGTGAATTGTATAATAAAAAAGAAATGCAATGTAAATAATATCTAGTTTGAAATTAATGCTGTAAAATTAACCCTGTATAGACTGTTATTGGGAATCAATTTGGCTCTCGTACGTCACTGATGAGCAGATAAGAAACACCAGTTCTGTGGAGTAAACTGTTACACTATTAAACGCTCATTCAATGCCCTTCCTAAGTTCTTGCTGTGTATGTGACTTGGCAGTGAATCAAGTTTCTTGAGTATAGTAGAAGTGCCACGCTATAGGGAAACACTTCGGTATCTATAAATCACTGATGAACAGATAAGAAACACCAGTTCTGTGGAGTAAACTGTTACACTATTAAACGCTCATTCAATGCCCTTCCTAAGTTCTTGCTGTGTATGTGACTTGGCAGTGAATCAAGTTTCTTGAGTATAGTAGAAGTGCCACGCTATAGGGAAACACTTCGGTATCTATAAATCACTGATGAACAGATAAGAAACTTTGGTTATTAAACTCTTTATATTTTCAAGACTTTGGCTTAATATTACCTTGTTTTCCTCCTTTAAGAAAGTATATACATCGTAAGTCTGTGTATGTTTGTTGAATTTTTTAATCAATGTTATTTTTCCATTAAATTCCAACTCTGTTAAGTAATTTTGTATGACCTAATAATGTGGATGTATTTCCTAATAAATATATTTATTCTGAGTTGTGATTGTTGAGTCCAAAAAGCCTACTTCGGCCCAAAAGAGTATACTTATGTCTATTGTAATTTAATGTGATATGAGGTATTTATGAGTCATAGTTGAATATTTTATGTAGTCCCGATCAAGATAATTTATATACAATCATATCTGAGAAACATACTTCATGAAAAAACGGAATTGGTTTTTACGACAACCTTTAAATCAGTTTTAAAAATTACACACTATTTTTGTCTTTTCTATCTGCTTTACACCAGTTATCACACACCGCATACGTAATAGTTCCTGTACCTTACAGTTAAATGTAAATTTTTACTCAAACTTGCAGTTTTATTATATGGATAAACTCCGTGCTCAACAGTAAGTACTCAAAAGGTTTAACTAAAAGATGTTGGAATTTAAGGCTTACTTTATGTGTTTAACCTCTTATGGGCGGGTGTTGCGATTTTGTAACAAACCGAATTTAATTTTTTTTCTCTCCATGAAAACTATTTTTTATTTGTCTGTGGACTGTTGTTACTGCTTCACAACAAACCGGTGGGAAATTTTGTGATAATTTAGTGGCAGAACTGCTGAGTTGAAGCTGTTTATAAGCCATTTTGTTAGTTGGTGACACAGTTTTCAGAAATAAGCCGGTTACTGGATTTTAATTGTTTTTTTTCCTCAAAAAAGGTAAGTCACAGATTAAAAAAAAAACTGTCAGTGTTATTAGTTCATAAGCTACAGATTAGTCTAGTTTATAATGTTTTCCACCTGATTAAGGTAGTTTTATAACCTAAAATAGGTTTGTTCTTTTTTTGCAACAACAGGCCATAACGGAATATTGGTTTGTTCTTTTTTTGCAACAACAGGCTATAAAGGAAAATGAAGCCAATAGAAAACATATTTCCACATTTATTTGTTTATCTCATTATTTATTAAATTAGTGATATTGAGCATGGAGTATTTCACTTGTGTTTTTTTTTTTTAGATGCGTCGGTCGAAGAGGATTCTAGCTGACATACCTGACCTGGGACTGTTGCCCTCCAGAATCAAGTGAAGAGAGCAAGGCAGACGATAGTGATGCTGACCCCGACTACGACCCAAATACAGTTGGAATGACTAGGCTGCAAAGAATTCTAGCTGCTCGGGAGCAAAGTGGTAGGCTTTAGGTTATATACAGCCTATCTAAGCAAGTGTGCTCGTGAGTGTGTGTTGTGTGTGGCTGAAAGGGGAGGATTGTAAGTTGGGTAAATAAAAAGCCCAACTCATGCATCAAGACCAAAGTTTGTTCTGGAATAATAAATATTGTAACCTATAATAATTATTATTTATGCAATAATAATTTTGTAACCTATTGATTTCTACAGGTAAATATAGGCCTAAACAAGGAGGCCTACCTTTTGCATGTTTATCTGCAGAATATTGTTTTATGTTCCAGATGATGACTCACGTGAGGACGAAACTGCGAATCAACCAGAAAAAGGAGAGATACGTCAGGAAGAAAATGACGAAGAAGCACACCCTGAGGAGCCTGCTGTCGAAGATGCCCCTGTTACACCCCTTCCACTGTGGACAGATGTCGCTCCAGAAGATAGTGAAAAAGGGGTATCTGCATGGCTAGGTGCCCTCCCAAACCCTGACGAGTTTGAAATTGATACACCAATTGAGTACTTCAAATACTTTTTTGGACGAAGATCTTTTGAATACCATTACAGATCAGTCTAACCTGTATGCTATACAGATTAACCCTAACAAACCCCTGATTTTGACAACTCCAGAGCTAGAGCAATATCTAGGTGTTTGTATTTTGATGTCGATTTACAATCTTCCTAGAGCCAGTATGTACTGGGCTAAGATAGATAGTACTAGGATAGATAAAATTGCAAATGTGATCAGCAGGGACCGCTGGAAGGAAATTAAATCAAAATTTCACTGCAACGACAACTCGAATAACTGAGAGAAGAGATGATCCCAACCGTGATATCCTGTTTAAAATCCGGCCCTTAGTTGACTCATTGCAGGAAAAATTTAGGAACCTACCTAAAAGTGAGTTTCTTTGCATCGATGAACAAATAGTCCCGTTCAAGAGAAAATCCGGTCTGAAGCAGTACAACCCAAAAAAACCCAAAAAATGGGGTTTACAAATTTTTGTTTTGTGCGACACTTCTGGTTTGGTTTATTATTTTGAGATCTACTGTGGTAAAATACAGCCTGTTGCTGGGTTCCCTGATATTGGTGCTAGTTCAAATATTGAACTAAAGCTTGTTGACTCAGTACCTAGAAATATGAACCACAAATTGTTTTTCGACAATTGGTTTTCTTCCTTGCCTCTCTTTGTTGAGCTCAAACAAATTGGCATTGAATCATTAGGCACAGTAAGGAGTGACCGATTCAAATGCCTGAACTTCCCTACTGACAAAGACATGAAACATGATTTTGGTAGAGGCTCTGTTCTTGAAAAAAGTCATGTGACAAAAACCGATGTAGAAATCAGAGCTGTAAAGTGGATGGACAATAGGGGTGTGGTATTAGTCTCATCATTTGAATCCGCTCAGCCCCTCACAATAATGTCAAAAGGTTTGACAAAAAAGTAAAGAAGGAAATACTTGTTCCTTGTCCAAAAGCTGTGATTACATATAACAAATTTATGGGCGGAGTAGATCTGCTTGACGGTCTTGTAGCATACTATCGGATTTCCACCAAATCTAAAAAGTACTACATGAAAATGGTGCATCACTTTGTGGACATGGGCGTTGTCAATGCCTGGCTTGTGTACCGCCGTGATTGTTCACAAAAAAAACTATCCGAAAAAAGAAATAAAAGACCTGCTGGAATTTAGGTCCGATGTTGCTGCAGCTCTATGCAGCCAGGGAAAGCAGCAAGCACGGAAAAGGGGAAGGCCTTCCCTTGAAGACCAAGAGGAAGCTGCATATGAAGAAAAAAAGAAGAAGGGTCCAGCCAAAGCTCCGCCTGAGGTCGACGTCAGGAAAGATGGTTTAGGCCATTGGCCTGTTGTAGCTGAAGACCGACAACGGTGTAAAAAAAGTGGTTGCAAGGGAATAACTACTGTAAAATGCAACAAATGCCAAGTGCATCTTTGTCTTACCAAAAACAGAAACTGTTTTAGTTCTTCCTTTCATGGAGTGTAACATACACATACTGATGTTTTTTTTTTCATTTCTATTAGTCATTACTTTGTAATTTGAAAATAAACAAATATTTTTTTTTGTTTTCTCTTTTATTAGTCACCCTGGTTTTCTTTTGTGGCCTGCTGTTGCATTATCGCAACGCACCCCTAAAATTTTATTATTGCAGATAAAATTTTTTTACAAAATGTCCATGTTATTTGAGGTGCAAACAACTTATTTTTATGTAAACATAATTTTTTTCTTGTTGACAACATAATTCAGGCCATAAAAGGAATTATAATTATAAAATAAATGTTAATAGTAATAAAGTAACAAAACACATGATTGTGGTGTCACTTTATAATGTTTGAAAAGAACAGTTTATTACATTTTGACAGGCTCTTTCAATTAATAACATGTGTTTTCTAATATTTATTTCTTATTTTAATTTTTGCAACAGTAGAGAGAGGCCAGTGGGGCGGATCTTTAATGTAGGAGGGAAACATCCTTTGCTCCACATATTATTTCAATACAATTTCAAAGAATTGCATATTTTATATTTAATCACACAAAATTGTGTAAATATCTCATAAAAAGTATTGTAAGAAGTGAGCAATATAATATAGTGAAGTTTATTCGAGCGCAAGATAATAGCTTATTGTTTAATATAAATACAATAAAGATCGTTTTAATTAAATCTACGTTTTAATCTTCTTAGAACACAAGAGTATTTCATAAAACGCATCAAACCCAGTGTTTAAGCTTTACTTCAAAGGAAGAATTAGTTTGAAAACAACAGCATAGTGATGAAACCAGAAAGTAAGAGTTGATTTTGTAAAACATCTTTAGTCTCTTTAGGTAAATTAATTTTCCATCTTTATAGTTATTTCCTAAGTCCTCGTGTACTCTTTGATGGGATTCTTATAACCTTTCTTCTTAACTATAATGAAAACTATTTATAAATAGTTGAATATTCCTCTTAAAAACTTAATTTGTACTAACCGATATTTTTCAATAAAAATAAAATATTATTGATATTAATTATTTTTAAATTTGCTGTTAATTTTAGTCATAGCCCTTACATGAATAGTAAGTACTTTCGATTGCAGATTTAGTATGCTTTAATTTTTATTTCACTAATCACTTAACACAACATAGTTCATTAGATTAAACAATTTAAGTTATAACAGATTTATTTTTATCATGTTATTACGACTAGGTTATATTAGGCCATGAATGCATACAAACAGATATCTTAATCAGTTTTGTTCGAGTTGTACGAAATAAAGCCCGTAATGAGGCTAAGAGTAATACGTTCCCATGAAACTCTTAAATGTTTTACAATCAAAAGTACTATTGTGGATAATTTCCCAGATAATAGTGATTCGGAGATTGTTTTGAAGGTTCTGAGTAATCAAACCAAGATTTAATTGTACAGGGGTTGTGATTTATTCAATACTTATGTGTATTTGTGTGTATGACAGTAATAGATATTTCATAACTTAAACAAATGTGTGTATAACGCCCATTGCTAGTGAAATGGGTCCCACCAAGTTGGATTGTTTTATACGATATATATTTTCTCCACGTCAAAACATGAAAGTTTATATAATAAAATCTCATCGTTGCCGCAATAAAGCTCTCTGCTGTATAATAATAGTAGCAGTTACTCGCAGCTTGGCAAGCTATTTCGTAGACACTGGTTGGAGTGAATTATATATTAGACAAATATTATTTCTAGTTGCCACAATCATTACAATATGCGAAAAAGTATATATTTTTGGCCATTTACTCCGGTCTTAGTATTTGTTTCTCAAAATGATTTACCCTAGGAAGATGGGTTTTATACGTCAATTTGTCAATTGTGCCATACAGTTTAAAAATTTGGAAATATTTTTACAATGCCCCCTTCCTCAAATACATTTAAGTACATGTATGAAAGCATCGTACCCTATACATGAGTGATAGATTCAGAAAATAGCATTTGTTTTATTTAATCAAAAAATAAATTTCACTCAGTAAAAATATTTGAAAAGATATAGTTTTCGCTTAGATGAAAGCAAGTATATTATTTTCTTAAATCATTAAAATGACTTTTTCACGTTAAAATGTTGGTTTTTCTCCTTTTATATATGTAATTGTTAACTTAAAATATCATTATCAGACATAAAAATCTAAGTAAATTTTATCAATTTACTTTCAGTACTCATTTATTATTAAAGCCAAACATATTTTCACAGTCCGTTGATCCCTTATCAAATAGGAGATCTCGGCCAGAATTGAATGATATGAGAATAAATCGTGGTTAGTCGCAACAACAAATACACATTTAATATGGGAACGGTGCGAAGATATGATATACGACGGTAAAATAACATTTCTTGTTTCTACCGTGGGTGTTGAATCCATTATCTAGATGGAATTATTGTTTTGATGGTATTTGGGGATAATACTGCGTTTGTTCTAGAAGTATTATTTAAAATAAATATGAAAAATACATATGGACGACCAAATGGACGACTGACGTTGAAATTTTAAAGATTGTTGTGATTATTATCAACAATGTATCAGAATATGCTAATTCTTAAGAGCTTAACGTTTTTAAATTTTCTTTAAAATGCTGCATTATGAAAAAAGACTTCGATATTTGCCCAATGTAATATATTCCAAACAATTGCTGCCAAATTATATATAAACACCTTTTGTCTTGTTTTTCTTGTTTTTATAGGCCCTTTAAGTAAGGAACTGAATTTTTTGTATCTTTTAAGGCCATCATAATGTTATTTTTTTTTAGTTTGTTTTTAAGAGCGTTATTTAACGATAAACTGTTGTACTCTACGAAAATGTATGTTTTTGTTCACATTTTTATTTATTTTCCATTGTTGATACTTTTTAGTTTTTTCATGTTTCCTTTAAAGTTAGACTATAAAACGTTAAATTGTTACAAACATTATTAAGAGCAGTATGTTTAACAGTCAGTAACTTGTATTTTAATCGTTTGGGTGTATCGGTTTCATAATTATTTATTTATTTATTATTTATTATTTATTTATTTATTTACGGCAATACACCATTTTACATAGAAATTGTACAACTGAAAACAACAAAGAAGAAGGCTGCTGCACAGAAAAGACATAATAACAATCAAAAGAATGTGCAAGGACTAATAAATACAATTATGAATAACAGCTGTTATGAGAACAATCATAGATAACAATAGTAATTAATAATAAAAAAATAACAGATTATAAATAACAATAATAAATGGAATTATAAATAACAATAATAAGTAACGATAGTAAATAACAATTATAATAACAAGGATAGTAACAATTAATAAATAAGAATTGACGATTGATAATAGAATAAATTAACATGCATAATGCTTATTTACAGCTTAGTTAAATTAGTAGTATGAAAACATGTTGAGTTACTTTAGGATGAAAGCGAGTGCACACCCGCTTGAAAGATTCTGTAGAAGGGCCAAAGAAGTCAAGATCAGCACAGGCATCATTACCAAGTCTCATTATGCGGGTAGAGTACTGTAGTAGGTGTAGTTGGTTCGGATGGAAATTCCTTGAGAAAATCTGAGGGTGACGAGACTGACGAGGTACATGGAAGTTTATCATCTGAAGGATATTCGGACAATCAATAAGGCTATTTAGTAGTCTGTAGAGGAACATGAGATCCAGTAGAGCCCTGCGAGCAGCCAAGGAAGGAAGGTGCAGCTGTTGTCCCATTTTCCTCCAAGTTTGTCTCCAAGTAGCGATATCCATCTTCACGCCAACCATCCGTAGAAAGCGTCTTTGTACAGGCATCAAGACTAGAGCAGTGACCAACCTGATGTGGGGGACCATACCGTAACGGGAGTATTCTAGTATTGGCCGAACTAATGTGACGTAAAGTGTTCTTATGGCAGGAATAGAAAAGTGCTGGCGGCAGGTTCGGTTGATAAGTCCAAGGACACGATTAGCCCTGCTGCAAATGTCCCGAGATATGGGCACTGGGGTCAAGGTTTGATGTCAGAAGTACTCCGAGGTCGCGAATTCTATCCACTCTTCTGATGGCAGCTTCCTGGAGGTAGTAGTCAAATAGAAGAGTCTGTCTGGCTCTGGAAAAGGAGACGGAAACACACTTGGTTGGGTTCAAGTCCATTTCATTGATAACACACCATTGGTCCACACCGTCAAGATCCCTCTGCAATTCATTTTGTTGTTGAGCTGAGGAAATTTCTCTAAATATCTTCACGTCATCAGCAAACAAGAGAAAGTCCCCGCTGATGTATTCACCAATATTCATTTATAAATAAGCTAAAGAGGAACGGCCCAAGGTGTGAGAACCCTGAGGAACGCCTGATGTTGCATGAATAGGCCGTGAGGAGTGCTGATGCATAGCTCACCCGGAGAGTGCGATTCGAGAGGTAACTGTCAAACCAATGTAGAAGTGATCCAGCAACACCAAGAGCTTCCAGTTTCTTCAGCAGGTGGGGGTGACTGATTCTGTCGAACGCCTTAGCATAGTCCAGATAGAGACAGTCAACTTGATTACCATTGCTAAAAGCAGAAAGGATCCTGTTGACAAAGACTGTTAGGTTTGTAACTGTAGATCTTCCATGTCTAAACCCATGCTGTTCAGCAATTACAATATTCTTGAAAAGGAAGGACATTCTATCTAGCACTATGCTCTCAAAATACCTTGGCTAAGGCTGGTTGGATGACTATAGGCCTATAATTCTTAGTGTCAGTCACTTCACCAGACTTGTAAATAGGGACCAAGAATCCAGACTTAAGAATGAAGGAAAGGTTCCAACCTTTAGCAGTGCGTTGAAGAAACACGCTAGGTGAGGTGCCAAAGGTTCACTGCAATATTTCAGGAGACTAGCTGATATATTATCTGGTCCGGGACTCTTACTTATGTCGAGATTCCTAAGCTTCTTCTCAACTTCAATAGCGGAGACGGTTAAGGTAGCAAGGCTGACATTAGTGCAGAAGGAGTAATTTGGGGCACCAGCAACTTTTGGCTTGAAGATGGAAGAAAAACAATCAGCAAAGAGTTCACATATAGCTTGGGGGTCCGAAGCAGACCTGTCATCGAAATGAAGAATGCCCTGAGTGGAAAACGGCTGTTTTAGATTACGAATATGCTTTCCAGAAGGTCTTAGGGTTTCTGACCAAGCTATTTTCAATCACTGCAATGTAGTTAGTGTGACATACCCTAGCAAGCCTTTTACATTCACTTCGGGCCTCTCTAAATTTATTGTAAACTATAAGACTATTCGAGGCTTTAAATCTTCTATGGAGAAAATTCTTCCCAATCACCAACTTCCTGAGTTCCTTGGAGAACCAGACGGGAAACGAGCTTTTACCCACTCTCTTCAGCGGACAGTGCATAAGAAATGGTGTTTCCTCAGACCCGGAGAGTGCGATTCGAGAGGTAACTGTCAAACCAATGTAGAAGTGATCCAGCAACACCAAGAGCTTCCAGTTTCTTCAGCAGGTGGGGGGGTGACTGATTCTGTCGAACGCCTTAGCATAGTCCAGATAGAGACAGTCAACTTGATTACCATTGCTAAAAGCAGAGAAAGGATCCTGTTGACAAAGACTGTTAGGTTTGTAACTGTAGATCTTCCATGTCTAAACCCATGCTGTTCAGCCAATTACAATATTCTTGAAAAGGAAAGGACATTTCTATCTAGCACTATGCTCTCAAATACCTTGGCTAAGGCTGGTTGGAATGACTATAGGCCTATAATTCTTAGTGTCAGTCACTTCACCAGACTTGTAAATAGGGACCAAGAATCCAGACTTAAGAATTGAAGGAAAGGTTCCAACCTTTAGCAGTGCGTTGAAGAAACACGCTAGGTGAGGTGCCAAAGGTTCACTGCAATATTTCAGGAGACTAGCTGATATATTATCTGGTCCGGGACTCTTACTTATGTCGAGATTCCTAAGCTTCTTCTCAACTTCAATAGCGGAGACGGTTAAGGTAGCAAGGCTGACATTAGTGCAGAAGGAGTAATTTGGGGCACCAGCAACTTTTTGGCTTGAAGATGGAAGAAAAACAATCAGCAAAGAGTTCACATATAGCTTGGGGTCCGAAGCAGACCTGTCATCGAAATGAAGAATGCCCTGAGTGGAAAACGGCTGTTTTAGATTACGAATATGCTTCCCAGAAGGTCTTTAGGGTTTTCTGACCAAGCTATTTTCAATCACTGCAATGTAGTTTAGTGTGACCATACCCTAGCAAGCCTTTTACATTCACTTCGGGCCTCTCTAAATTTATTGTAAACTATAAGACTATTCGAGGCTTTAAATCTTCTATGGAGAAAATTCTTCCCAATCACCAACTTCCTGAGTTCCTTGGAGAACCAGACGGGAAACGAGCTTTTACCCACTCTCTTCAGCGGACAGTGCATAGAATGGTGTTCCTCAGACTGTGACAGAATCGAGTAAAGGACTCTTCGATATCAACATTGGGAGAAGTATCTGGATACGCATACCTCCTCCACAGCATCACAGAAGGAAGAGTAGATTTCGTGAGAAGAGTTTGGAGGAATATAAACGGCGCCTATCATGACACTGAGATTAGGTAGCTTCGCTGATACAAAAACATGCTCAACATTATTCACTGATGAGTTAATCACGAATGAAGGGAGATCGTGATGCACTGCGACAAGTACACCCCCTCCAGATTGCTTCTTGCTGGTTTAAAGCGGACCTGTCCCTTCCTAAATATGTTATAACTGTCGAGCTCTAGCTCAGGATTTGAGATATCATTGGATAAATTAGTTTCTGTTAGAATAATAATTTTATGCATGCAGACACTGACTGATTCCTTCAGCATATTTAACTTAGTCCTAATACCATACTTAGTCATAATAGCCAGTGTACGAAATTATTACCTGCTGGTACACTGTGATACACGGATGGTGTCAAGTACATAAGTAGGTATTGCTATATTTTTAAGTTTTTGCTTAAAACGCATTAAATTACTATTCTGAATTAAGACATGCCATATTGCATATATGTCTAAGTTAAAAAGGGCATCAGGAAATGCGTACAGCATCCATGCCTGACGTGTCAGCAACTGTGCATTCACGATAATTCTATAACCATAGATGAAAATTTAAGAATATTGTTCTTTTTCTTTAAGAATATTAAAGAAACTTAACGAATCGAAAAATTGTCTAAATAAAATTTTTGTGTAATATGCAAAGTAATAAGTTCTGATAATTGCTTCTGTTCTCCCCCTTCCATTTAAAACAACTGCCTAGAATCGAAATTGCAAAGCAATACACTTTAAATAATTAAATAAAGAAATATGAAAAAATAGAGAATATTTCATTTTTTTATATTCAGATCGATTGACTATTATAGTATCCAAGTATTCCTGAGTCCTCCTTTTTTGATTATTAAATGTATATATATATAATTGTTGTTCAATTATATTAATGCTATATTATTTGATGTGTAAAGAGTCTTCTCGACTCTTTAAAATATTTCAGTCAAGTATTTATTAAAGTAAATTAATTATAAATTATTAATTAACAAGTTAGTGATTGTTTGCAGAACAAATACGTGTATTTTTATAAATGCACGTACTGTTTGATATGGGAGATGTAGTTTTATAATTATTAGTAAATTTTATGTAAATTCTGTAATTTATTTATTCCTACGAAACCCTGTGTCTGTAGGATTGTATAGTATAAGGCTATACGGTGAAATGTTTTACCTTAATACAGAAAATAAAGCTAAATAAAGGAAACGTGCAAAAAATGTGTAAAAAGGTTTCCTCTTGTGATGAATCCACTTACGGTTAATTAAACAGATTTTGCTCTTACATTACTTTAAAATGTGCTATAAAAAATAAAGTGTTGGCGTATTAAAATTATTGTAAGTGAACTGTTTGTTTATACTGTATTATTATAAAAATGAAATACGATTATAATAACTAAGATATGTATATTGTGTAAATTCACATATCAGTTCTGGATATAGACAGTTTCAATTAAGTCATGCTATTTACAATTCCAAATCTAAGAGAATTCGCGCCGGACAAACCCGATAACATTTAGATTGCTCTTGTATAAGCAATATATAATGTATAATACTGGATGAAGTACATATTATATTAATCCAAAGATTTGCTAACAATACAAGTAAATCGCATTAAGATGAACTAATTTAGGCCCAGGAACGTAGACTAATTGGTGATTGCGTGGTGATGTGAACAGGTTGATTAAATAGTTACACCAATTACTGCAAAGCTACCATTACTCGGATGTAATATATGTCACTCGATTGGATTACATCCAATTATATTCGTAAGTAGAATTCTATAATCGTCTATTTTTCAAATACTTGTACAATACCTTAACACACGTAAATCAAAATATATGTAATACCGAATTTTGCTTTATGTGGGAAGTTCTCAATCGAAAGAAAATTAATCTGTTTATTGGAACTCTTTATATTGCAAATTATTTAAAATTATCCTATACAACCATACATAATGACTTGTATAATGTATACGTAAGTTGTAAAATCAATGGAATGAACTATTATTTGATCTAATGTCGCCAGAGTTCTCCGCTATCGGTAAACACTTTGGCGCCCATATATCAATGATGAGCAGATAAGAAACAATGATTTTATAGAGTAAACTGATACACTATTCATTGATACGCTCATTCATTTGATCTCCTAAGAGCTTGCTGTATGTATAACGTTGCATTGGATCAAATTACTACATATAGCCTGAGCCTCAGCTATAGGGAAAAATCGTTGCGCCACATATATCTGGGACCAGACAAATAAAGAACATCTTGTTTTACGTGTGAAGATCAAGTTTATGCGCCACCATGATAATTTTTTATTGTCTCTTAGTAGTATCACATGTGTTAAAATGAATTCTAATCCTGGCACAAAGAAATATTACTGATTAACTTTGTGAAACAGAAAAAAGGCAGGGATATAAATACTTTAGGTACTCATTAACATTAGGGATTTCGCGTACATCCATTTTTCTTTTTAAATATCAGAATGTGAGAATTAAATGTTTAAATTTTTTCCTGTATATTTGTTCGTATTTGAGATCGAGGTCCTATTTGATGAATCCTGCTGAACCAAAAGAGCATATGTTAACTTTTAAGCCTACCAACTGATTATACTTTGGAATGGATAAAAACGTTTAGATAGAGACTGTTAATACGAGATATTATCCACAGCTTCCACATAATTTGCTGCCTAATGATAGGGACGTCATAGAAAACAAAAAATACAACTTCACTTTATATTGCATTCAAAATTAGATGTCTAGCATAAAGGGGGTAATATATAATACAAAAATAGCAATCTTACTTACGAACAATGCGTGCGAGGTGTTGCTCGGCAGCAAGATAGTCAGCTACAATGTTCCCGAGAGAAAAGATTACCACATGTCATTACGTTAATAATCCGACAAGAATTTAGTTCCAAGAACATCGAATGTAACTTATATTAAATATTAACGAGTAACAGGGTTGCAAAAATAAGTATTACATAAAATACAAATAAGTAACGGTGCAAAATTGGATATTAAATAATTACGAAATATAAAAATATATAATCCATTATCCAGGTATATGCCTGAAAAATAACAGTTTACCTCAAACAAATCTTGATTAACAGAAAGTCCAAAAGTATTATACTTTTTCAAACAGCTAATAGTTAGTTGTACATGCCCACTTCATAAATAGGAACTTCCTTTCCATCCTCATGTGGTTAAAAAAGCTCCACATGTGTTTTTGAAAGTTAGAAAATAAAAACATTACGAATAGCAACACAACAAAATAATTAAAATAATTATATAGCACACAGATAACAAGAATGGTATGCCTACTCATGCACACGCGCGCGCGCGCACACACACACACACACACATATTTGTTAATTTTTAAGTTTCAGTTTATAAATAACGCATATAGAGCTTTTTTAACTTCCTGAAAATGGAATGATAGTTCCGAAACATGTAGTGGTTACATACAATATTCAGGAAATGTTTGACAAGTTATAGTACCACGTTTTAGTGAATTACACAGTTTCGGGACTATATAGCATAGTTTTGAACACTCAAAAACGTTCCCATGTTGTCCAAGTTATATATAACTATAAGGTATATAAATAATTAATGAAATAAAGGGAAAAATACAATATGTATTAAAATTAAAGTCTGAACCCGTGTGTACAAAGTTTATACAAATTACAAGCTCAACCAGTTAAAATCTCACACTGAATACTTTTTTTACAAATAATAAAATACATTCAAAAAATTATTATTTTCTGAAATTTCAAGTTGAAGGTTCTTGCAGCAAGATTAGAGGCTACTCTCTTAAATACATAAAACAGAGAACAGGAAATAGTCATACCGGTCTTCATGGTTTTAAGGTTAGAGAAAACTACATAAATGAAAGATAATCAACTCATCAATTGGAGAAGAACCGGATTGTTAACAAATGCCTTGTTTGGAATTTTTAGTATTAACCCATTTATATAATGTTTGCATAATATTAACTAATTTTTAAATGTTCTTAGATAGTAATAGAAATCTTTCTCAAACTCTCATTTTTGAAACGTTCATGCAATTTTGGTAAAACAATATTTGGAAATAACTCAATGATGACATTAAACTTCAGCACAAACGTTTAAGTTATAAAGTAAACAATTCCAGGGCATTTCCATTATCTAATGTTTGACCTGGGGCTTATAGAGCTTTGCTCAATAAAATTCATCGGTGAGAATTTTTATGCATTTCATTGACATAGTTTAATGTATTAAACTTTATTGAGTTTACTGCGTGGAGATGAATTAATTGCACTAGTCCTTTAATAATCAAAACCATATTGCGTATTTAGTAATATCATTGATCATTAGGATTGATATTCTTTTATCTAATTGATTTAATTATTCTTTACAAAATATATTGTAATTAGTACTTCTAAGTGTTCTTTAGTTCTGTTTGTGATTTCAACGGAAATTCTTCTGTAGGCTAGTTCAAAACACAACCACATCAAGATCCAACTATCTCCACACGTTGGCTTAGATGTTCTGTATTATATTGAATTCTATATTTTCAATACATTTTTCACATACCTTTTTTCACAAACATAATCTGTAATTAAGTAATGTATTCGTTTTTAATTAGTTCAAATCAATAACTTTGTAGTACAACAATTAACTAGTAGTAAAAGAGAAAGTTTTTATAAATATTAAAGGAAATTCTATAAAATAACAGAAACTACATATTCGTTATGATATAGTGTATATATACAAAAACATTTTATGTCGACTTAAGTTATTCATGATATTATTATTACATTAATATACTAATGAATACCACACGTTTTTAAATATTTTGATCTAATTCGAGATTCTTTTGCGAGTATGCAAACTAATTCACGCAAATGACCATTTGCTTTGGTGCGAAAACAATACAATCGTGGTATTAGGGAACAAATGTTAAAATATATGCTTATTTACTAATTATTTTATTAAAAAAGTATTTATTTCCTCTGTGTATTGATTATCAACAAATCATTATTATGGACACATCTGTAGACATCTATAATTTACATAAGTAAATAGTACTGAAATAATACTTACTTATTTAACTGAATGAAATTCCGTTTGATGTTAGTGCTTTTAAACAATAATATGATTTTAAAACATTCACAGTACCACTTACATATCTCAGACATGCGTATGACAGAGAATGATGGACCCTGTGAAAGATCAGTGAAGCGGATGATTCGTAATCTGTCTACCTGTCTTCATGGGGGAAAATTGTGTAGTGCTTCATAAAAAAGTAACTACCCTTTCAGCTAACCAAAAAATAATTAGGTAATCTTTAAAAAATGCTCCATAAATGTTTAGGTATATACAAAACGTCCTATTCCCATTTTTGTCATGTTAGCAATGAATGAAAAATTACACATAAATTTACCGAACAAGAACCTCAGAGCCCTTTCCCCGCCCCCCGTTACAAGGTTCAATATGACAATCTTTGTATGTTAAGAAGATCCACATTACGTTATTTTTATAGACGCATTTAATTCTTAAAAATGTTCAAGTCTTAACTTCTCAAAATTATTAACTTGACTTTTATTTGCACATTTGCTAAAGTGAAATAATTAATTATTTTTAATTCTTGGCTTTATTTATGTAACTCATATGTGACCAGCAATATTTCCTAGTAATTTATGTAGATTCATTTAATATACTTTAGACAGAGATTACGGGTTACGAGTTTAAATAAAATTTATCCCAATTTGGACACTTGTTATGTACATAGACAGTTATTTCATTGAAATAAAGATATATTTATATAAAACTATAAAAGAAAACGTTAATGGAATTATTACAAGAGATTATCCAAAATTCTCCCATGTATTTCGGTAAAAAAACATCGTCCTTTAGGTAGAAACAATTATCTGTACGTTTTACTAAAAAATACTATACTCATTAAGAAAAGTAGTTTCTTTGAATAATTTATAAATGATCTTCTAGGGCCAATAAAATAATTATTATTATTAAAATATTCTACTTAAATTTATAACATTTTCTGTGGAATTAAAAATTAAAGAATATGAACCAGATTCATTGATACATGCAGTGTCCTTTGAATACACTGAAAAGGGAACGAATCATGTTCCGAAAACGAAAAGGTTTCATCACATTTGATAGATTTTTTACTTAATTTCAAATACATGCTAGTAAACACTAATTTTTTATGAAATGTTTGTGAACAGTTTAAAACATTACTGTAAATAAAACTGAAAATTTTATTGCAACAAAAGTAATGGTAGTTTATTGTGTTTGGGGTAAACATTCAGTGTCATATTTATTACTGAACCACTCTTTTCTCAGGATGATACTTTATTTATTTTAACTTCCATAATAACGTTTAAGCATATGGATCCTTGATATAAGTATTTTAATAACTATCAAATTAAAATATAAAAATGACTATTATTAAAACTAATAAAATATATATGGAAACATGAGGATTAATTGCCATGCATTACATAGTACATATTTTTAATACACCGGCAAAATTTGTTCGAATTAACAATTAACCTAATAATAACTCTACTGCAGTCACGACTAAACTCGTCATAGAGGCAAGGATGAAACTAAAGATAACGTAGAGGGAGAAGACGAGTTTTACCGAGCACATCGGAATCTGGTAAAGAGTTAGCAATTTCGTCGGTAATGTTGAAGATACAATCATGAAAAGATTCCGCCCACTACTATGCAGCGATGGTCGACAAGGGCATCGATCATAAACTATTGCTTTTATACATGCAGTGTCATATTAACAGAGCCAAGTTTTACTATTGAATATTCTGCAAAAAAGGATGTACAGTCTAAATAAGGCCAAAATTATATATATATATATATATATATATATATATATATATATATATACACATACACACCAAATGGTCCATGAATGAATATTCAATATTTTATTGTTACTTTAAATCAAAAAAAACAAAAATGTTGTTAAACAAAAATTTATGCTCTTCTTAATGTCAATTGGACGTTCAAGTCAAAAAACTAAACAAGAACTGATCAAAATTACTTTCTCTATGACTTAACACGTAATTGTCAGGTCACGTACTTATCTAGTCTATTATATTCAAATAGGTACCTCTGACTGAATACCTTTTTAATAAAGCTTTCCATTTAGTATCATTGCCGATCTTAAGAATGCCATTTCTGATTTTTTTTTTATCAAATGTGAAAAAAAAACTAAAACCAAATTTTACATTCCCAACACAAAAGCATTGACCAGAATAAGTATATTCAATATTTATTATGAATAGGATTGAAAATCCACTTTCTAATTTAATAGTTATAAATGTTAATAAAGAAAACTTTGGTCATATACACAATGAAGCTACTGAATACCGATCTTCATAACATAAAATGCGGTTTATTTAATAAACTATATTACGAGAGAACTATAAACGATAGACAAGACTAAAGCCTAAATAAATAATGTGATTGATCACATTATGTAGAATTCTTACAATCCCTCTTGTATTTGCATAGCGTTTACTTTAAGTTAGGTAAATGTCTGTCTAATTAATCATGTAACTAGTATAAATACATATAATTTAGAAATGTATACTCATGATTAAAGCAGGCATTGGACGAGGTATCAGGCTCACGATTACTTACGGGAATTTCACGTGTTATGAAATATATCTATGCAAAATCGTTATTTCATCCAGGTAGATTTTGGAAAGCCTAACACCTCCTCCTCACGATGAAAGGTACCATTAAAACATATGTTTTATACAAACAGGTCAAATAGAAAAGTCTTGTCAACCACTCTTATTGTTAATGAAAGTTTTATAAGAAACATTTACGGAAAGAGAAAACTCTCATTTCCGAGTTCTGTAACTCATCGGTTGCTCTTTCACCGCAGAGAAGCGGATGAATTATGTATTACATCAAACTTTGTTTGCGCTCACAATTTATGATGAATATTTACAGGCCTAAGTGCAAGCATTGGAACTTTGCAAACTCAATAATGAAGATTGCAACAGCAACTCTTTCGGTCTTTCATTTGTAACTTTATTTTGCAACTCCTTCGTCATTGAAATGTTTTCTGTACTTTATAAAGCTAATAACGTATGTTTTATGCAATAATTATTATATTTATCTCACGTATAACTTATTTTAATAAACAGTAAATCTTTAGATGTATAACTTATTTTATAAACCTCCTCTAAATTATACTTATACAATGTTGTATTTCATATATAAAAATACATAACGTTAGTAAAATTTGAATATTACAAGATTTATAAATTAATTAACCGTACGTTTAATTGTATTTTAGGCCTACAAATTCAATAATCCACTACAGCATTTTATATATAATATCCAATCAATAAAGCTTTATACATATCTAATACTAATAGAAACGATGCAAATACTAAAATAATAAAAAAATGTTCACGTGCGCAAAATAATAGCTTACTGCTTTAGATAAATACTATAAAGAATGTTTTAATTAATGTATAAACTTTAGCCTCCACAGAGGACAACATTATTTATTTAATCACGTGAAACCCAGCTTTAGAACAAAGGAAATATTTGTTTGAAAACAACGAAATAGCGATGAAAATAATAACGTAAGCATATAAAATGAAATGAAGATTTTGCTAGACGTCTGCAGACATTTCACTGATATTAAATTAGCATCTTCTACTCACTTTATAAGCTGTCGTGCACACATTTATGAGAGTTGGATATAGGTTTAGTTTATATTATACGTAAAAATATAATAAAGTGTGTATAAAAGTTTCTGTTTCTTTGACTCATATACCGTCAATGGGTAGTTTGAATACAATGTCCATATACTTTTGATAATATCATTGAAATATTGTTACACAAGTAATTTACATAGTGATTTTAGTATTCTACTGTTTAACATAACTTTATATAAACCATTTACATCACAAGTAAATAATATCTGAACCATACTTGATTGATTATAACATTGAACATTTTATAATTATGTTACGAATTGTATCTAATAAAATCTAGGGTTTGACCACCTTTTTAAAAATATAATGTATCTTTTTTCAAGTACGAATAAAATTAAATTTTCACTGAACTTAATGTTATAATAACTATTTCAATAATCAACGTGAAATGAAAGAGAGATTAATTTGATCCTTTCACTCTCCAATCCTTTGGTTATTTTGCTGTCTCACTCACTAACGAATCCCTTTGAAATCTTTGCAAATTTCGCTTTCAAATATTTTCACGAATGAGTTTTAGCCTAACTTATTGGGCCTCCAATAAGAGTGCCTACACTCTGCGGATGACGGATGACGATAATTTCATATTTTAACATGTAATATGTAAAGAAAATAATAAAGTCAGCTGGTATGAAGTACATTTAAGTATAATTCTATAGTACAAACTATTCTGCTTTAACAAAGTTTACAATTTCAATGAAATCCCCTAGGAATATCAAATCAAATCAAATAAACGAGAAAATGAATAAATCGTTGGGTTGTTGGATCGTCAAACTGGAATACAATTATCTACGACCAGTAAATCTGTCATTCGTCATAGGTAGTTTGTAGCTGCAAGAATGGTCCGATTAAAAATCCACCCTTCCTTTAAAATATAAAAAATTCTTTTTGACTCAAACTTTTATACGTATATTAATATTTACTTTATTTTAATTTTAAACAAAGAAATCTGGTATTGAGCTTTATTCAGCTGATAATAATTTTAAAATTACAAATATTTGTATTATTCAAATTGTTGATTCACACCTGACGACTGCATCTTTGATGTTGAAAGGCCTCGTGTACAAAAATAAAATGATTGGATCGTTTTGATTTTTCTTTCATGAATTAATAGACAATTTGGTATTTTATGTTATGAAGATTGTTAATAAGTAGACAGACAGTTAGAAAGAAATTAAATCATTCCTGCTATTTGAGTGATACGCTAGTTTAACGCTCAGCCAATAGCATCAATCTTTTATGAGGTAGCATAACTTGACACCACCAGGCAAGTAACTGGTTTTATTGAGGTTACGTGCAAATTTTGAAATATATGGCTTACTTCATTCCCGAGATGTCCTGCGTATAAATTGACTGACAATGCAGAGATCATAATAATCACGCATCATAGAACTTATTTTTGTTTATAGAGACATAAACTAAATTTAAAACCTACAGATGATATCTTCAATATAGTGGGATGGAGTATATTCTCAGATTTGCTCAAGTTTAGTAGCAGTGTTGAAATAATAAACGTCAGCTAGAGAGCAATCTATTAATCTGCAACGTGTGGACGGAATACAAATGTCGAATTTCAACATCGTCTTTCAACTCTATATTATTGTTTTATTTAAAACTGAAGTAAATGCGTTAATATATCTCAAGGTAAATATCATATAGTTGTACTTATATCTTTTACAAATTCATTTATTCCACAATTTCCTCGCTGCCAAAATGGTTACACATAAAATCTATGTAAACTACTCCTCATGTAAATCCCATAGAGTGGCATAAACTATCACCAAACTCGGTTTTGCCTATACTGACGGGCGGACAGTGATTAAATTTATCTAACCAATCGAGTGATAATTTATCCAGTCCACCAGGGCTTTGCTAACACAATGACTTGCAGCAACAGTTCGAAGTCATGAAGTGTAAATCATGCTTTTAGGAAAAAATGCGTAAGTTGAGGAGAAAGTACGAGCCACCTCTCATAATATACAATTCTTTCAGGATAATACACACTTTATCTCCAAACAAACCTCATTCGGTAAGAAATCTTAAAATTCTAAACGATCCCTACAATCCTGGGCGTAATTGACGAAAATTATCACGAGTATTGGACACTTCTCAAGTATGAACGTCTGGACCGAAGTAAAAGTATAAATACAATTTTTAAATGTATTAAATTTAGTGTCTGAGAGTAAAAACATTACACAAAACCGTAAGCAAAGCAATAATTTTAAAATCTCATTGTTCTAATTCTGTAACTACTAAGATGCACTTACCGAATGCATTGTCTTTTAACAGTTAGAGTTACATACATAGTAATGGCGGCTACTGCAGTAAGTACATGACAAAGAACAATGAGAATATAACATGTGTATTGATATCAGTCTTCTTGGTTTGGGGTTAAGAATAATACTTAAGTGAGAGATATAATGATGTGTTATCACAGGATAACTAGTTTGCGTCCTTAAAGCCTCTGTAATGGAACCTACATTCTAGAATGTTTTGAATGATGAAGTGCTGAGAATAAATCTGGTAGTGAAATCGGGGTATGGGTGGAAGTTGCATCTGAAGCAATGTTGAAACGGATGCAAATTGGACCTAGCTTACAGATTTCGACTTTTCATGATTGATGGCGTGCGGGTACAGCCCAAGTCGAGTACCTTGGTATTTGATTGGATTCTAACAGAAACTTTCAAGAGCATGTTATGGAAGTAACTGCAAAAGTAGAGAGAGTAACGCCTGGCATATCGAGTCTTATGAAAAACATTAATGGAAACATTAATATCCACCTCACTCAATTCTTCAGTGGTCATGGAAATTTCGTAGTTTCCTGTTTCATAGTAGAAATGATAATGCATCCTGCAACTATTGTAGCGAGAAGCAAGATACTGCAGAGCAAACAATTTCCTTCTGTAGTAGATGGTTTTCAAAGAGGGCGGAAATGGAAGCCATACTAGAACATTAATTCCTAGAAACACCGTAGTAATAATGCTGCAAAGTGCTTTGAAATGGCAATGATATCTGCTATAGTTCACAAGGTTGTTAAAAAAGGAAAATATAGCAAAATAAGGACACTGAGTAAAAAAGACAGGGTGTTCAAATTAAAAGAGGCACCATTGTTTATTAGGCCGTACATTACTTTTTTGAATAATGCATATATTTGTGTGAAATGGGTTAAATACTGTCTCTAATGATGGGATGACTGGAGATAGATTAGATGGCTGTTTATTCTCGCGTATTGCATTTTAATCAGTGAAGGTCAAACATTGAAGTTTGAACAAAGTGAGGATAGGTTGCATATTAGTGTATTGTTGTTTGTTAAAATGCGTTTAACTGTTGAAGAGCGTGTATTAAAAATAGAAACTTATTTAGTGACGAAATTTTATTGTTTCTCAATACATGCATTGTTATTTACACAGAGCTTTGTCCTATTTTAAGTGAACGACCTGTAGTTTTAGCTTAGTTGGAGAAAGTGGGAGATGAGGTGGTATTTTAGTGGATACACCACATAACTCTTTCCATCAAGAAGAATACTAAGCAAAAATAATGGTACCCAAAGAGAATCCAAGGGGAATTTCCCCTCTTCCTACAGGAAAATATACCGTAGTATCGTTTACATGGTTGTAAAGATTAACAAAAACTTATATTACTTTTTTCTGAATAATATAATTCAGTACAAAAGTGAATACTTAAGGCCGTTATAATATAATTTTAGCTTACGGTATTTTTGATACTAGTAATCTGTCGAGAAAATAATAAACATTTGTGTAAAATTACATCTTTGTAGAAAATGTAGTTTTTTCCAGGTCTATCAATTCCATTTAAACACTCGTAAGTGGTTTATCGTTGTGAAAATGATTTAGTACTTTCTATTTCGGTTGATTATGGAGCTGTGTACCCATCTTTCTGGGATATTAGGAAGTATAGAAAACAAAATTTTCTTGATGGAGTTTAAATCACATTTAAGGCCCTATTGATTGGTTGATCTGACAAAACTTGTATTAGTCTTATGAGATAATAATACACATATGTGTCATATACCATCATTTCAGGACATCAAATAGTTGAAAAACAAAATATAGTTCCCCTAGAGCTTGCAAACCTATTTCAACCCCTATAGATGTTTTTAATTACTTTTGATTTTCTATAGGAGTCACGGATGGACGTGCCTGTAAAATTTAATTTATGTAGAACGTTGTGAAGCCCTTGTGGACGGTTGGTCTTCATTAATATGATTTGTTCTATTTAGGTGGTAAGGCACGTGTCCAACAAATTTAATATTTCTAGAACATCAAGATATCGAAATATAGATATTCTGATATTTTAATCTTATTTCAACACGTGATTGTTTTAAGAATGATATTTAAGAAACTGCTTTAGATTATTTACTGTTTAAGTAATGAGTCATACATTTACCCAACATCACCGTTTTGGAATATTAGGAAGTTTGATAATTAGGTATGAGTATTTTCTAAAACTTGAATGCAATAAAAAAAAATTTGAAATATCTCAATGATTACATTGAATTTCAGCATATAAATTAAAGTTACAACTTAAAGAGTTCTATTGAATTTCCATTCGCCGGTGTTTGGACTGGAACTTTACCCTTTAAAACGTATGTTATGGACTTTGTGAAATATATGACATATTATTGTGTTTAATATGAAGATGTGGTTTTATGGAAGTAGTAATTTAATACGTATTACGATACTGCGTATTTATTAACATTATTGCTAATTGTAATTGATATATGTATATAAACTTTATAGAACTCTTCATTACGAAATATGCTTTTAGTTCCCTTAGTCATTTATGGGAAATATTTGATGTAAGTCTTTTTGAAGACATAATGTCTAACAAAACCCGATAAATTTTGTATAGTGGATATTCTTAACTAGTCGAAATGACCAACTCGAATTTTTTGCTAGTTTGCACTGATATTTCGATATTTGTATTAGATTTACGGTATTACAAATTTCAATGTCTTCATTTTAATATGATAAATATTAGTCCATTGAGTAACGTGTTCTGATAAAAATAGTCCATATTAATATTGTAGAAATAAAAACAATTTTGCGTGGAAATATATCAGTTAGTTTAAATGATAACTCTTTTCTATAATTTTCACGGAATATATATATAAATACATTTCGTTATTAAATCCAAAATATACTTGTGGTTTATAACTGGTGTTTTAATCACTACAATACATTTTTCTTCTTCATATTGTCAACTGTGAATTTAAACTTCTTATTCTAAAGAAAAAACAGATTAAAATTGGCTTAAAATAATTTTGGTATTCGTTTTTCAAATTTAGCGGTCTGTCTTTTTTCATATTGGGAATTATTGAGTATGTGCTTATAACATGTGTGCTAAGGAAAGTATCATTTAATTTACTAATTATAAACTGAGTTAGTTTGAAATGTATATTACGTAATCTAAAGGAACCCACGATTATGATTAGTTTAAACGCAATATCTCTTTTTTTAGATTTAAGAACTAAAAAGGGAGAAAATGTGTAACCGTTTCATTATCTGTCCTGTATGTCACAAACATAAGTTGTCCTCTAGAGATAAGTGTAATTTTATTTCTCAGTTTTTAATTTCATTGTGTGCTTTTAAAACAGTAGCAGTAGAACTTTCTGGCTGAAGTGGGAGTTATCTGTAGAAAACTAAATCTGCAGAGTAATCTGAGGCAGTATTACATTACAATCATAAATATGTGGATATATTGATATACTTTTACTATATTGAATTCTTCGTAATCAATATTCTTTTATTTATTCGAAAAATATAAACTGTGGGTAAATTATTTACCGTTTCCTCATTTTAAAATAACTCACGTTGAAATACTAACGTCTCAGGATAACAATTAGAGTAATTAGTAAACCTATTCTGTGTTATATAAGAACAGTGTAAATTGTTATTAAATATAAATACGTTAATTGGACCAATAATATAAGAAATCATACATATCCAAATATATTTGAACAGAATTTTTGGAGATACTATTAATATCATGCAAAAGACTCGCTGGTTTGTTGACTGAGCGTTAGTAACATGAGGAGCTGAAATTTCTTTTCCGTTTGGCAGTCTGTTTGTTTACATAATATCTAAACAAGAAACAGATCTGTAGACGTGAACTTTACCATGAAACTTCATTTGCATACAAAGAACAGGATCATTCAAAAATGGCGCATGCCACTAGGTATAATTTGGGTATACGATAGCGAAAATCGTTCATTACAATTACAAGTAACAATTACTGGCAAATATTTTTCATTGGTTTTACGAGTATCAGTATTGATACAAGAAGATTATACAGAAATACTGGTATCGTGATGGTATTTTGCTCTCCATGGGATTTGACTTCGAGTTAGCAAGGATGCTACTTTAAGAAATAACTGCGCAATTTTTGTTTTACTTAGTTATCACTAAGAGTTAAAAAAGTCCTTTTCTGCCTAACTTTATATCTGCCAGAGTGTTAGTTTTTTGCTGGATATTATTCAAGATCAATCATATCAGTGGACTTTAAATTCTTCATTATTATTCAGAGTAGCCCAACTCTTGCTATTTAGATGAAATACTCGTAAATATAGCAATTTAATTTTTATTATATGAAGACAAGTACCACAAGCAAACATGCCCTCGTGATTATTGAGTAACTGACATTTAGTAGATGCTACTGCAAGGCTACATAAATGACCAATCATCTGGGTCTGATCATTGTTGTCATTGTGGTTGGAATATTAGTGAAGAGCGTGATTTGGTGTTTGTCAATGACGCAGCTACTGAACCGTATAGGCCTGAGTGCAATCCATGCTAATCTACATTGAGTGATTCATACGCAGGTTGATCCTACTGCATTCTGTTGATATTTACTCTTAATCACAAAAGAGTTTAAATCTGTTTTAATGTGTGTAAAATTACTAAGTATTTAATTTGAGTAATGTTACGAGAACTGTCTATGAGTAACTTTTCACCCACAGTAACATATAGTATAACGATTGTTAATAACATTTTAAATTAATTACTTTAATGTAACATTAATTTGTTAAACGTAAGCGTTGAAATTACTTACTATATTTTATCATTAGTATTTCTTTCTATCAAAGTTATTTGAGTAGATTAGTTACTTATTATGTTAATAATAAATATTTAATAATCTGCACATAATTACTTTTGTAATATTTGAGTTACATTTATATTGCTGTTTTATACTTTCTTATAGGAAATATTCCAATGTTTTATCATTACTTAACAATACAACAAAAAAATATATTCTTAAGACATTTTTGTAACATTCATAGAATTATTTTTTTATGTTAAGAATAAAAGACATTTTGGTTTATGAGTTTTTAATTATTGTGGGTAATCAATTAAAAAAGGGCACGCACTTGTAATAACACGATCATATTCGACAACTCAGTAACGCCATACAATTTCATAGTAATATGACATATTTGTTTACGATACACGTAAAAGAATTGTATTTGTTTCCTCGAAAGACAAAATACTAGAATTTCACAAACAGAAAATATTGTGTTCCTCATTTTTGGATGTAGATTGAAATTATAGCCTGATATTTAAGATTTGACTCATTAGAAGAATTCACACATGTCACCACTAAGACCATTTAGGTACAATAGGCCTATATGTTCAACACTATATTGAAACTAGTTTGTATTTATGTAATTACGTGTTGTTTATACTCGCTTTGAGAAAGGAAACACACTTTTTCCATATGTATTTGGGAAATTGGGTTAAAAAATAATAAGAATGGTGAAGTTTTATTAATAAAAGGTATACTATGTGTATGCTGATCTTTCAAACTAACTTATTTGGAGCTTTTACTCATCAATGAAAATTAAAATAGAGATTAAATTACTGAACAAAAGTTAATGAAATAACGTGAATAATGTTTTACATTTCAAATATTAGTGATAAAAAAAGTTAATTTACTCATTCTATTAACAAATATACTATAGTGTAAGGCTTTTTATACATATTTAATGTATATTTTTTGAAGTAGAAATAAATGAAAAAACAGTTTCTGGCACCATAAACCACTTTTAAACAATCCTCAATAAAACAATCTTAAAATGTAATAGTTTTAATATGGTTTAGAAATAAGTTTTGAATTTTAAACAAATATTTATTATATTTTAGTATTTTACTCTGTTTTATAATCGCTGCTGTTTTCCTCAACGGCTGGCAAACAGAATCATTGCGAACGTTTATGTATGCTCGTTATTAATAACTTAATAAATCGTTTTCTAATTTTTAGAATATTTATTGCTTCCTTTGACATGTTCATCATCGATATTTTTAAATACATTCTTTGGATTAAAACATTTAAAGTTATTTTTAGAATAATCAGACAGAACACCAGTAAAGTTTTCAACCCGTTGTATGAGAGAGTTTCACTTGCATATCCGTTTCTCACATAAATGTAAAGTGTTTAACAATACTTATAGATTCAATTTTTACGTGGTTTCATTTGTATACAAGGAACAGGATCATTCAATAATGGTGTATGCCACTCGATATAATCTGATAAGAAATAGCAAAAATCGTTCATCAGTACAGGGTGGCGCAGATAAACGGGAAATTTTGAAATAATCATAATAAACCAATGAATTGTACAAACAGCTTTTTAATGCTTAAAATTTGTTAGGCAAGAGTGGAAATTACATGAGAAATGTTTGAAATAACAATAAAGCTAATGTCACTTTTTAAAAATAACATCAGTTAAGTGCTGTCCATTGCGCCTAACACATTCATTCAATCGATTTCGAAAACTTGTCATTGTGGGACGCAATGTGTTCTCTGGGATGTTGGCGACGTGTTCTTCAATCTGAGTCTTGAGCTCAAGAAGATTTCTTGGCCTAGTCTGGTACACAACGCTCTTTAGATGTCCCCATAGAAAGAAGTCGCATAGTGAGAGGTCTGGAGACCGTGGAGACCAAGTGACGTTAGCGTTCCTTGAAATTATGCGTTCCCTAAACAAACGCCTCAGTGCTGCCAGTGACAGATTGGCAGTGTGTGAGGTGGCTCCATCCTGTTAAAACCAGATTTTCTGAATGCCAATATCTAGAAAAGCATGAAGCCGTGGAGCAAAAAATGTCTCCAGCATATGAATGTAACGTTCAGATGTGACAGTTACAGTGAACCCATTACCATCCTCAAAGAAGTAATTATTCCTCGACAAGACACTGCACACAATACAATAATTTTAATGCTGTGTAACGGACGTTGATGAAGTTCACCGGGATTTCTGCGACCCCAGTAACGCATGTTCTGCTTATTGACATGCCCATTTAAATGAAAGTGGGCCTCATCAGACATCCAAAGATTGTCAAGGAAATCTGCGTCCTCAGTGAATTTAGCTGTACACAAAATTGTAAGCGGAATTCACCGTCATTTGGTTTTAGAGCCTGAACAATCTGAAGCTTGTAAGGATGAAACTGCAGGCCGTGCAATATTCTTTGCACATTCCGATGCTCAAGTCGCAATTATGAGGCGATTTTTCGTACAGAATGACGCGGACTCCTTTCCACTGTGACTCGCACTGCATCAACATTTTCTGGGGTTCTAACATTCACTATACTCCCAGGAGGTTTTTTCTTTAAGGCCAAACCAGTCGCTTCAAAATTCCGAACCCATGATTATATGGCATGTGAAGAAGGAACTCGACCGCGGTGAAGGAATATCATAATGGCCATTAAGAAGGGAATATCATAATGGCGTCGGAACACTTATTGTGCAGCTGTTACACTATCGCCATTTTTTTAATATGCTCTCACGGCAACGAAACGCTCTACACAACTCCACTGCTCCATCTTAACTAAATGACCGTTTCTACTTGGCATCATGACTTCCGTCCCCCACTCCTACGAGACTTGCAGGTGTACCAACAGCAACTTAAAAATCTCCCGTTTCTCTGCGCCACCCTGTATTACGAGTAACCATTACTAGCGAATAATTTTATTTTTTGTTACATCTATGTAATGGTGATGAAAACTAAAACAGTAGCATAAAAAATAAATTCATAAGAAACATAAGATAAATTAAATTTTACACATGTACCAAACCCAATACCTTCTCATTTGTAGCCTTGTTTCAAAGAGTTTCATGTAAAAGGAGAAATTAAAGGGCAGAAAGTTAATGTTTTAACTTGTAGGTATGATTTTATCTCATCTTGCATTGCGGTACCCTCTGTAACTCTCCGGAACTTAAATGTTTTAATAAGTTCTATAAAATCTAACTTAATCAATGAAAAATGAATTTATCATGTGGCAAGTTATCTTCAGAAAGATTTCACCTGCAGATTTAAAGGTTTTTCATAATCATTATTTCTACACACTTACTAGAGTGAGGCAATTCTACAGGTTATTCTAATTTAAATATTATTTCTCTACGATGTCTGTCTTCCAGTCTAATTGATAAAAGGACTTCTCGAGAGATTAGCTATAGACCAGAACATTTGCATGCAACTTTAGTGAATCTTATCTTAAGAATCATGGTGTAGCATACTACTACAATTTTAAGTATTGATATAGACTGATACTAACCTTTTATATTGTCTGTTTACGTAGATTTTCACGGTGTTAATTAAATTATACTATTACTAAATAAAATGTGTATGCATTCGTTATCCATAATGATTCAAGTATGTAGAGATAAATAAAAATATATAATTACTTTAAAAACAACCCTCACATATGAGATATTGCAACTTCTAATAAAAAACGTTCTTAACGTTCTTCCTCAAATGTATTATTACATGGTTTCCTGTTTTATAGTTTTTGAAGTATGGTAACATCTTTAGAATTACATGAAGTTAAGAGTAAAAAATATATACATTTCTAGTTCATTGACATAAATAAAGCATCTCTTAATTTAAACAATGGCAATTCCATGTATAGAAAAAGTGTTAAAACGAAATTGTCTGTTAAAGGAGGAATGTTAAGCAGTTGACTTGTTCAGACAATCATTAAATATTCAGTAGTCACTATCTAAATCTCCGGTATTGACCCTTTCACCTTTCAATTTAAATTTTTCACCTACACAAGAAATATAATGGTAAATTAAACGGTTTATAATAAAATACTTAACTTAGATGCGATGTGTCTTTTTCATGAGCAATAAAATATTTCCAATGTATAGTTTACTAATTGATTACAACTTAATTGATTCAAATTCGTAGATAATGTAAAAAAATAATGAAATTTAGTTTGATAAGAACGTATCAATGTTTGATAAACCTTTATAAATAATTAAATGTATTCCTTTCTTGTCTAATGTTGTTATTGGATATTATTGCTATTAAGCGTTTAGCCTATTAAGGTGAAAATTCTTTTATCCTAATAACTTGATGAATCCACTTCAAAATCTTTTATATGGTACAAGATTTAGAATAAAGAAACTAATAGATAAATAGATACTTTAAATAAAGCTAATGATGAAGCTATTTTCACTATTTAGTAATTAGTGTAAATACTATAACTTTGAGCTAATTATATTTATGCAAATATCCAGCGATAATGTTGAGGCCAATGTTTTTACAAATGTTACGTAAGGTAGTAAGACCGGTAACACAAACACACACAATACGTAAATTGGATTACACGTTGATTAATATTTTACATAAAAACTAACCAGACCTATCCTATATTAAGGAGTATCATCAACAAACATAATGTACATTACAACTTTACACAGTACTAACACAAAATACATCAATCACGTTACACAAAGTCTATAGGTACAAGACAGATAAGTGAATAGACCAGAGTAATGTATTGGCAATTTTGAAAACGCTACGCACTCTGCAACCTCAGGTATGGCTATATTGTCTTACAGAATTGCTTAGACCGTTGTCTTGAATAACTCCTGTTCGGTGGAGGAAAGGTTAAGATCTGCGTACCTATTAAAGAGTTTTCATATCTTAAAATTAAAATTAATTAACATGTTTCCTGGTGGGGTTATTTTTTATTTTGTTAGTTTTTTATATTTTGGTTTTTTTAAATTATTTGTATTATTCACAATTTTTGTATATTTGTAACTGTTAAAATTTGTGGCTGAGTTTTTTTTTGTTCTCTTAGGACAAGAAGCTTATAAATTGCACTTAGTCCTGTAAGAACCTTTTTCGCTGCTTCAGGAGAAACAGGACATTCTGGATGGGTAAGGTTAGGAGGTAGGGGCTGCCTCCCATCGAGATCCATGAGGAAGAGTTAGGGCAGTAATCTCAAAGTCATGTGACAGAAGGGAAGGCCAGCTTTGAACCAGCCTTTCCAGTCAAAGCAGGCAGTGGGTGACAGACCCTTGTTGAGGATAACAAGAACCTCTGATAGTTAGGGAACGAACCCCACCAAACTACAACATTTATCTTCCGCAGTGGACTAGACCTATCGAATTGCCATTGTACCCCAGAATTTCGAAATTTGTGGTTAGTTATGTGCTGCTCCTGGACATCCATAGGGTTGTCCAAATGTAAGTCACACATCGGCTTTTGCTATGCCCAGTAGTAGGTTAAACTGAAAGGTATAAACCAGCCTGAAGTGATCCTTGCTGGGCAACAACTGAGTTACAAACTGGGATTAATAATGGATATCATTAAAACTTGTATACACTGTGTATAAATTGCAGTAGACAGTCAGACAATTATATCAATAAAATAAAACGTACACTGAATTGGATTAACATACGTGATGCAGTTTTTGTTATCACATAGGTTGTACAACTTTAATAAATCCTTATTAAATTACATAATTGTAAATTTTATGTAGGTCGTGAATGCGTAAGTAGTTTTTCTCTTTTACACTAGTACCACCAGGTGGAAAATATTTATGCTACAACATTGAAATTACGATTAGAACTGATATTTTATTAATATATTAATGTTTTAGTTACAGGGTAAGTCTGGGAGAGATAGCCTCCATTTTTTTAGAAAACCAATAACATTGTTTATTTTAGTTTCTTCAATATTGTTACCTTCAACATTTCTCAATAAAATAATGTATTAATACTCGGTAATATACGTACTATAAATAATTTATTATTAGCTTAAGTTCGTGAAACATGTTCAGGAACTGGTCCATAACCCTTATAACATGGGTTAGATGGAGCTATCATATCGGGATATATAGATCAACAGTAAAAATACAGTAGACAATTTGAAACATATATAATATGTACATAAGCACATTATAACATATTTTAGTAGTTTGGCCATAATTTGGAAAGTTTTAAGAATATTAAAAAATAGTAACATATTAAATAAATGTAATGAAAACTAATTATTGGCTAAAAATATACTTTTTATTTTTTTATCTTAGGCATCACCAGTCGTTTATTTTTATTTTTTATCCTCTCACAAAGATCGACATATTTAGTGGACTTCGCATGAGACCACATTTAACATTGTATAGACTTTATCCAATCTGTAGTGCTTTTCGTAGTTCATAGTCTTCCGGACATAAAATACATTGACTTTCATTCCTGCTGTCATCTTTGACCATTCCCTTTTGGCTGGCATTTTTATCCTGTAAAGCAGTGTTTACATATTACATCTATTGTAACGGACAGGTATTTTGGCTGTTCTCCACATAAACAGTTGTTCCCCACGTGGCATTATACGAGTATATCATAAGTTTCAACGAATTTACAATAACTCACCACTTCCCGCCCGGATGTATTGCGGCTGAAAAACACTTACTTTCAGAGAGTTCCAATCCGGTGATTACGTCACAAATTTTACATCAATGAAATATACTCATTATTGGGAACTCTGTACAGTTTGACTGTACTCTTGTCTATATTCATTGTTAATATATATAGTATGTATATATGAATAAGCCATTTCACATATAAAAGCCATATAAAAAAAACTATTATTCTTGTTTAGTTGATTAATGTACGATGAATTGAATGGTTTTCTACATAAGTCATTTATACAGAAATTATTTTGTGAAAAATTTATCCTCATAACAATTAAAAGTCTCAAAATATAATGAAAAAAACTGAAAAACATCTTTACTAACTATAAAGAAATAAATTCTTTATTACATTGTAACGATTTTGGGAAGGTTTTTTTTATTCCTCCAAATTGAAGTATGTTACCATCTGTGAACTGTATGCATTTTCCTTGAAATAATGTTCTTTCTTAGTTTTGTATTTTACGTGTTTTACTACACTGGTACCTTTAGTGAAGCCTCCTTCCCTTTGTTTTGAACAATAAATCAATATTGCTTATATTCATTTAAGCAAATATATTTAAATATTATAAAAATATTTAAATATTAAGATATACTTTTACTGAGAATATGATATAATTTTCAAATGATGTAATATATTTTAATTCTAAGTGAAATAAACAATGATTTATTGGTTTAATTATGTTCTTTTATCAATTTTAGTAAAGGTTTACTCGCCTGAGGTTTAAGTCGATAGTATAACACTTCCCTCTGGTACTTAGTATTTAGAGCACTTTTTAATTAGGTGACACTATATTATAATTAATATTTCACGGTTGTTTATTTGGTAGTTAAGAAAAACATAATAGGACAACATCTAAGAATGTTATTTTGAGAGAGAGTTTATCTGTAACGTTTATTTTTGTTAGTTCAGCATAAATAAAATGATACACAAACCATGTCGTTATTGCTTGTACGTTATATGCATTCTTTTGAACACAGAAACACTTAATATACATTTTACTTAATGACATTTTACAATATTGTCATTCATATTTAATCTTCAAAGTAGGTTTATTTAAAGCAAAACAAAGTTGTCTATAATGTAAACATTTATATACTTCTATGTTTGTCCAATAACTATTCATTAAAGGGGGATAATAATTAGTTATGAAACAAATTTCATTTTAAACGCCTTATTTCTTAGTTTCTGTTACAGATAAAAAAAGTATTTTTTGTGTAATCTTTCGTATGCAATGAAGGAAATACCCACACTGTATATTGTGAGAATCACTGTATTAGTGCGTTAATTAATGGGGAAATTTCCGAAACATCTAAATACATTAAATAATCAGAAGTAAACACTCTATTGATCCTGAGACATACAACTGTGATCCTTTCTTTGCACTCTTAGTTTAGGGAAGTAACTGCAGTAACTACAGGATTGATTTAATAAAAGTATTCACAAATATATAAAACATTTATAAAACTCAATGACAAATCATTAATTCCAAGTTATAAAATACCTTTATAACAGGTTTACATACATCCGTTGCCATTTGGTGAATCTAAAAGTTTCACTAAAACCTTCTATTGTATAACCGATTACTTCTATACATAGTTATTTTTATGTATTAGCACGTTTATAAATTTTTACTATAACAGTGAATATAATCAGACAACTGTAAATCTAATGGATTTAAAATAATGACAATTTAAACAGTTTTGATTTAAATTTATTATCTGGCTCTTTAATAGTAATATTCTATAAATACTAGTAAGAAAGTCTGGCGGAATTTGTAAACAAATGTTGGGAGATGTCCAGACACTGTGAAGAGAACGATTGTAAGTGAAAAGCCCTCTCATTTCAAATGATGTACAACTCAACATAGGCTGTCATTAAAGATTTTCTTATAACCCCCGACGGGCCGTCCCCCAAAGGTGAAATCCGTCCACCATGTACACAGAAAAGTAGCTTAAAATTTACAGTAACGGTATAAAAAATTTGGTTATGATATCTCTTGTCGTTTAAGAGTTATAAAGTCGTCCTAAGACTTAATGGTCACCCTGTATATACCCACACACATCATTTTTTTGATATCTCGCATGGTAACAAATGGTGGCCATTAAAATTTGGCTAACCATGGTTATTTATCATGTACAGCACACAAAAGTGATTGTTATTTCTCAGGTAATTTACTGATAAAGTTTGTAATAGTATACAACATTGCGGACATAACTTTGAACACTGTAACTACCGTAGTTGTTAATATATTCAGACTAAACACGGTATAGTAACAGTATGTACACGTAGTTTGGTCAAGATTATTAGTCTGTTTCAAGAGTGATCATTCACATTCGAGAACAATTGTTATCTTGACTACGGTATAACATGATAGAAGTATTAAATTGAACTGTGATAAATGAATACGTTTAAAAATAATTTATATATTAAATAAAGTAAACGTAAACAAATTATATGGATTCATACATTTTTACTTCGAACGTATTGAGATAAGGCATCAAGAGTGCAGTTTTAAAGTATTACTATTATTAAAGTTATCTTAATATGTGCTAATATTGTGAGTTAATAATGTTTGAAGTCCTAAAAATCGTCTTTGTTTTATGCTTTTATTTAATATTGTAAAATATATATTGCTGTGAAGCACCGGACTACAATATTACTCAATACCATTTGCTCCAATATCAGCATTAAAGATTTGTTAACAAATTCTTCCTTTCCTAACGTACGTAAATTATATTAACATATAATATTTATAGAAAATGTTTATTATTATTTTTATTGAAAGGTTTCCCTTATTACAGTTTGGCCTAGCATAAAATTTCAAAAAAATTACTCAATAAAAATCTTAGGAAACAGAAATATACTCAAGACCTGAAAAAGTTTCCAGATGTGATAGAAGTTACAGTATGCCAGTCTAATATAGCTAAAATATAAAACGTTTTGTTGGCTGAGAGTATTTTTCAATGGGTTAGATCATTTAATTCTGGTCTGCCTATGTGTTTGCACGATACCCTCGAAATTGAACTTCCCTATATACTTAAAATTTTGCATTAAGCTTTATGCCTAAATAGGTAACACTTGAGTTCGATGACAGTGCATGACAATCCATGAAATTTGGTTGAGAATTTGCATTTTTACATTGGTGATAGGATATTATGATAGCAAGGAGAATACATTACAATAAATTTATTTGTCAACTATCTGAGTATAATAACAGAAGATTATTTATCAGTGAACCAATGAATAATAGAATGGAAAATCAAAGTTAGAAATCGGATGTGAGATGTGATTTAAACGCACTATTGCGTTTTATTGACCTCCCTTGCACAACATGAATTTTTATTATTTGAACACTGCTGAAATACCGTAATTGTGAACAAAAATATGAATTTATGATTTATTATGTAATCGTGCATAAGATTATATCTGTTTACTTTAACTTTTGTTTTAAATTTATTTCTACATAAAGATAAACGAGTTTTAATGGTGCTTGTCAAATTATAGAATTCGGCTGAGTGCGATTAAAGTCTATCGGTCTACACAATTCTTTTGTTTCTCGGGCATGTAAACATTTTTCTTTATGATGGTCTTACTGTATATCTTTTTGCAGTATTTCTTGGTGAGCCGCAACATCTTGTTATATTTAGTGAACAATAATAAATTAGTACATTATTTAATAGTTTACAAATTAAATATTCCACTTACATAAGTATATTGTGATGTAATGCTCGTAAACACTGAAACAGAAGCTCAAATTTTATACGCGTTTCCTTTCCACAGTCCCTCAATCTCTGTAGTAACCTAAATAAAGAATTCCATTTCGAATGCTTTACGCTATAATCTTCTTATGTACTTCCTTTTCTCTTGTAAACATTGTTACAAGGTTTGTTTAAAATATCATAAAATAATACTATGAATAATACTATAATATATATATATATATATATATATATATATATATATATATTACTTTATATGATTAATTAATATATATGATTTTTTATTCTGTGTTATTATTGTGTACTTGAAAAAGTTGTTAATACAACGAAATATTGTACAAGATAATTGTAGTTTTCTTTTGAACTGCTTAAGAGACTATATATGTATATATATATATATATATATATATATATATATATATATATATATATATATATATAGTTTAAATAGATTTACGGTAGTACATTTCAATACGTTTTTTTAACCAAATTCATAACTTGAGTATGTACTCGCTAAATGAAGACTTTGAATCTATGGATTAAAGTAAGATAAATAATTACGTCTATAGCCGTTAAAAAATTTACAATATTTAAGATTGAGGTAAAATGTTTAGCATATTGGAAATACAAATTTCAAATAATGTTTTAACGATCCCTGTGATTAATAAACAAATGAGTAACCAGTTACTGAATTAAACCCTTGTATATTAATATATCTGTCTTTATATACCGGGTGTCCCAAAAGTCCCACCCCCCTTTCTAACTTTCGAACGGAACTAAACAAACCAATACACTTTGGAGGGGGGGTAGCTATATAATGACAAATGATGATTTTTGCGGTACATGAGAACTTAGCGCTGGGTGGATCCTTTTTATTTTAGCAGTTACAGTGAAAAACATAAAAACTCAATATAGATCAAAATTATTGTTCTTGCTGTACATTGTTTTTTTACCTCATCATGGTGCGGAGGCGGTGGTCAAGTTGAACTGACAGAATGGTTAAAGGTATTTGTTATGTAAAACGCGTAATAAGACAAAAGTTTTATTAGAACTAATTACATTTTAGCAACACAGAAAAAACTGTGTTTGTGTACTTTGTTAAAGATTGCAAACCAGACTATATAATTGTATACGTGACATATATAAAAACAATACAAACGTAATATAATATTATGAACTGAATTAGGCCTCGGTATTTTCAAATATCTGTTTATATTATTAATGGGGAGCTTTGTAATAAAATACTTTTCATTATTCTTAAAGGTTTGATAAATTCAGTCCGTACTAGCGGGAAAACTAAACATCCATTAATGTTGTGTAAATAAACTTTATTGTAAAAAAACCTACTGTTATCAATGACGTTCTAAGACATTGTAAAATCATGCTATAATGTGTATGCCCTTAGGTGTATTGATGGTACTCCCCGCCCCATGCTATAATACACAATACACTTTTCATTTAAAGTGCCTGCTTTCGAAAACGGAAAGTTATACTGTTAGAAATATGTTTAAGTTGAGAATATAAATCATTGAAAATTTATAAACATTCTTAAAAAAAAACAGATATTTAATTTAAACTGAATTAATTCAAAATAAATAGCTTAAAACTAAAACATCCTTGTCGAACTATTAGGTTTACTAACTGGACATAAAAGCAATTAAAATTAATCCCTAAGCTGGAATGAATAAATTATCTCATTGTCAACAAAGTCCTTGTTCGAAAAATGTACATACTATTTATCAAACGTATTTAAAGCTCTAGAGTGGATTTAGAGATTTGTTCTATAACATAGTTTCTTTATATTTTTTGTACATGTTATCAAGCTCTTTTAATAAGTTATAAATTAAACAATTCGTCCTTAACTACATTAGTCTCCTTGTGTAACAGAAGAAATTGTGGAATACACATTTATGAATGTCACGCCTTTATGGAGTATTAGTACAAGAAGGTGTTGGAAAGCTGATGAAATTAAAATCTGTTTTGTAAAAAATTGTTTGGTTTTTATCTTAATTATAAATATCTTACAAAAAAGGTAGTATTTAGTAACTATACTTTAAGGAATTACTCACTTTCTGTTCCAAAATGGTGACCGTTAAGAAAGTGTTGAGAAGAATACCAGTACACGCAACGTCGTGGAACAAGAGTTTTGTGAGAATTTAAGTGGTCTGCACTAAGAGGTGTTTTACCACTAATGTAATTATGACTCCGGCGTCTAAAACATTTCCTATGACAATTTCCTATAACCATCAACAATATTAACCATCTAGTACCATAACTTGTATAAGGTACAATTATTAAACGAATAAAGCTTTCTTGTTTTATATTTTTCTGTAATATATATATATATATATATATATATATATATATAATATATATATATATATTCAAACTAGAATCCCAGTTAATCAGAAAAAAACTGTTACATTCAAATGCAATGCAGTGTAGGTTACAAATATAAATTGTGAAAGTAGAAGGTACCTACATTTTTAATTCTGTATCGTGAATACGAATTTGAGGTTAGGTTGAATTATAATTTATTATTTTCTCCACTCAAAAACTATAGAAACAAAATATAAAAACCACTTCTGCAGTGAGGATCATAGTAAACTACGAAGGAATACGTCATACCATATTTTGTATAGGAGGCTTCGATGAGGTTACATGCAAAATTTAAGTTACAGTTTAATTAGGGTATTTATCTTATTACGTCACAGTTCATAAATTGTACTCGGTATTTTACACTTTTATTTTTCAACAAAGTTGTTTTAACATTGAGATATTGTAAGGACAAACAAAGAGTTAGACAGGCAGACAAAAACAAAATTTTGCATTTTCCCTACTTAATTATTACAAAGCTTCTCACCATTATAGCAGTAACCCTCATTCACTATGGTTGAAATTTTGTATAATCAGTGTTAGTTATTTAAAAACTGTAAGGGGGGACCCTCGATAAAATAATGCATGCTTAAAACAAACCAGGGATAAATATCTGACATTGTATATTATTTCTGCAAGCTTGTCACTATTTGGCTTGGACACTTAAAATATTCCAATGATTTTTTATTTTAATATTGCTAGTGAGACACAGGTATATCACTTAAACTGACTAAGAAGCCCACTTAAGTTTAGCTTTTCGCTTTTTCAATTTTCATTTTTTCTTATTTTCAGTTTGTTAAATTTGAGCCTGAGGGAGATACGTTTAAACTCGATACTAAATGAACATTACCAATTGCCATGATCTTGGTTGCATAGCATCAAATTTCATATACATTTCGGTGACGTCTAAATACTATACAATAATGATCTTGCCTCAGTTCACAAAATCAATACCCTAGTCTATAAAAAAATATCACAACCGATATTTGAACTCATGTATTCATTTTAACTTTATATCATCTCGGAATATACTCCAGACGGACATCAAGAAAATAGATGTTTACAACCCCTTTAGTGATAATTTGCTGTAACGTAAAACCTATAGTTATTACGTAATAATTCAGGAAGCTATTATACGTGTGTTTTCTATCACTAACTTCTTTTACAGAAAAAATGTATGTGTCATATATATATATATATATATATATATATATATATATATATATATATATATATATATATATATATATATATTAATATTCTTTACGATATTTATTACATAAGTGATATAAGTGATCAACTATTTAATTATATAATTATATATTTTGGATCAAATTATATATTCTAAAAACATTAGTCGTATTAAAGCTGCATTCACTGAAGGACAATTATTTCCTTCTTATACGTAGGACAACTGAATTGGTATTATGCAGAGATATTGGATTTGTTGGTTAAGTAAATAAGAACCATTTGATTCTAGAATATAAACCAGCAGCCTGGATCCTCATAACTTGTCAAAGAAATATCATACATTTAAGTATAAGAGTAACCAATACTTTATTGATAATCAATTTTATTTATATGTTACGCCGTTTCCTATTAATTGTTTATTTACTAATGACATAAACAGGGGTATCATAAAAACAAAATTTATAACAATTATTTCAATTGTATACAAAGAATTGTAAAATTCACAACTAATGAGTAGTGTACGGGTAAATAAACTAAGATTATATTTGAATGGAAATTATATTTTTACTATATAAATATGGAAAGCACGCATTGATAACTACAATATAAATTCGTTTAATCTATGATTACATTTAGAAGCAAAATATTTAGGACGGAAACAATACCGGATCCACTCAGACAGCTTGTGAGTAAGTGCACAGTGAGACAAATGACAAATCTTCCGCCTCAGTGATCTCATGCGACCGTCATTCTCTGCCTGACGCACGCTCGACCAATTATATGTTCTGTAGCCAAAAAAATTTAAGCAGAAAGTATATCGACCACACCATACAATATGTATATTGTGGATATCAAATTGCATAGCATACCCAGCATGGATCACTTCTGGCTGGTCAATACCTTCCAGTTGAACCCAACACTGAGCACAGCAAAAATCGATGTGTCACTTACATCTGGGCAACCTTATGGATGTCCAGGAGCGGCACATCACTAACCGCAAATGTCGAGATTCTGGGGTTCATGGGTCTAGTCAACTGTGGGAGATGAGTTGGTGAGGTTTGTTTCCTAACTATCAGAGGTTCTTGCTAACCTCAACAAGGGTATGCCAACCCCTGTCTGCTTTGACTGAAGAGGCTGGTTCAGAGCTGGCCTCCCCTTCTTCCGGAGAGACATGACTTTGAGATAGGATTCTCGATAGTAGGCTGCCCATACTCCCCAACCTTGCCCATCCTGAATATCCTGTCACCCCGGAAGCAGCGCAAAGGTTCTTAAAGGACTAAGTGCAGTTTATAAACTTTTTGTCCTAAGAGAACAAAACAAGTTATATAGCAACTGACGTAAAAGGTAAATGCAATTATAAGATGTATAGGCTTTTATTTTAATAACTTAGATTAAGTTTATTTTTATAATAACGTATTAAAATTTTAAATCCTACATTCTAATCAATTATGTATTGGTAATTGAAAAATATGAATTTCCAAATAAAGATCATTATTCGTATTCAAAGGTTTTGAAACATTTGTTAATTCTGCAGGTTTTTGTTAACAGGGAGCTAGCTATTAGCATAAATATTTATAAAATTGTCCTAATAATAGTATATTTCTTAAGAATAAATTATATTTAATAAAGTTTAGCACCTGAAATGCCGTAACCATATCGTATACTTGTACATTAATATATACTGAGTATATATCTGTGAAAGGATTCGTTTAGGTTTTGGTTTGTAGGCCAAGCGCCAATATTAATGGCTGTAAAATATTTTTCTTCGTATAGCAAACTATTTAAGAAAAATTTAAAACCTATAAACATGATTTATTAGATAAGAATTACTGATTATTTCAAATCTTGACAGTACCAATAAAACAATAAACATTGCAGTTAACGTTTAGGTCTACTCGCATATACAGTACTACACCAACGATGAAAAATGATGGGTGATGATAAATAGAAACTTACTTCAAGATGTTTAGGGTATGTTAAAAAACAAACAGTATATCACTTTCATGTGTGATAGCTTAAGTTTTTGTTTAATTTAACTGTTTTTTAATATTTACCACCTTAACAGTGTGCTGTACGAATATAGTGGAAGTATTACTAGAATTAATTCAGGTAGAAAAACAGGTACACGACCAGGTCAGTTTTGGAAGTAGGATTGGTAGTTCCCAGGCGTAGACTAACTGTCCTACCCTTTAGAAACGTGACGTCAGCCTCCCTCGTCAAAACAAAATTGATTCTCCTCTTTTGAAACGTTGATTTTTAAAATGGCTGTATAGGCTCTTAATTCAATATATTCAGCTACGCTGTTACTAATTTGTCTGTTTGTACCTAATAAATTAAAAAAAACTGGTCAATATTTCAACATTTTTAATAGTCCGGAAATTTAATATCTTTTAGTTAAAGGAATAAAATAGTTCTATAAATCAACTATTTTTACTATGGTATATTTACATTTTCAAATGCACTTAATGTTACTTAGTTCTATTTAGAGAAAAGTTCTACATATCTAAATAACATTAATGTGCCGTTATACTAATACAGTGTAATGTAATTAAGATCAAGTTTTTATTTTAGTTACACGTAACGGAGAAGATGTCAGTCTCCTTAGTAATCTCTGTTATGGGTGCTAAACAAAAGTGTTGACGGTAAGAGCAATCTAGGTAATGGGCTTGGGGAAACCGACCTTTGATATTTGAGGGCTGCTATAACTGAGTACAATATCTTCGCTAAAAAAACGCTCACTCTCGTCTCTGAGTTTGTTCAAGTAGTCTGTTAATGGTAGAGCCAGGCTTGTAGTATCTCATTCATAATTTTCACATTATTTTACTTTGTTACGATTATTTACATCAATGGGTGGATGATTTTTAACTAATAGATACCAAAACATACTAAATTTAAACAAAAATATGTGGACAGAAGTACTCTGAGCTGTAGCAATTCTTATTTAACATGAAAAGATAGACCTGCATCAGCCTTCATGAGGCATTGTCAATTCGTCACGATCAAATTACAGTTTGGGAGTAACTCTGTGTTATGCAAACAAACGTATGTGACAACGGTGATTGATTTACTAAATTATAAATCAACAGCAAAATATTTTAAAACATTCGTTATTCATCTATCTTCTTTCAGTTAGGTTATGGAAATTAATAAACTATAATAATTACCATAATATTTATTACTCGGTAAAAGCAATATATATCGTTTAAATATATTATAAATTTCAAAAGTGTTTGGATGTTAGATGCAAGTTAGTTACACAAAACCCAGTGAGCAGATTTAGACGAAATTTGGCACTCGCATCAAACAATTACCCATGATAAAATCATTATTACAAAATATCATCTACAAATATTGTGTATACTTTATAGCCCTGAACTATGAATTGACTTAAAAATGTACATAAATGTTTGTGGAACATTATCCATGCTACTATGGCTTTGTCTTTTAGTAAGTCATCTACTGGTATCAATATGTATTAAAGTTGAGGATTATCTGTCTGAAGTCTTTATAGTTTAAAATTTACGAATCAAGGACTAAACATCACACATAAATACGTAAATAATGGAACATAAAATTGTATAGGTCTATCACACATAAATATTTAAGGGCAGTCTAACTCGAATTTATTTAATTTTTTTCGATTTTTGTTTTTTTGTTGATTATTATTCTTTGAAATTTTCTAAATCCAATGATGTATAACACATGGTACTAATAAATTAATATCCCAACTTAAAAATATTTTTAAACAAGTACTGCACGATATCTCAGCGTGGATTTTGCCAGCTCTTATGACCTTTTGTCACAGGAACTTCTAATAATAACAAAGTCCCTGAAGAATATGTTTATGCTTTATACAGCTGGCAACACTGTCTGTTTACTAACTTGTGTTTACTTTTGTGGTTATGCTTCTGCTTGATGTCAGTTGTGTTGAAAGTGAACAATACAATAATCTGAGTTGCCTAGTTTGAGTTATTTTACATTGTTTGTTAGTGCACATTGTTTATTTGTGAATTGGTTTAGTGTTTTATATTAATATTACTGTTTTATTTTGTATTAGTTATGGGTAACCAAAAGAAAAGTGGTTCCCGCTATTCGGCTTTCAAAGCCAGGAAGAATGTTGGTAAGCCTAAGCCTAGGCCTAGGCCTACTGAAGTAACTGATCCAGTCACTACAGAATCGAAGTCTTCTACCTCTAAATCCAAGCTACAGCCCAACTTAGGTAAATACAGCACAAATGATAGTCTAGAATATGAAATAGTTGACTTGGCTCAACTAAAAAGTGCTCTAGATGAGGTTGCAGTCTGTAAATATTGTCACGGAAAGCTTAGCTTTAGTAAGAAAACTGCGGAAGGCCTAGCTTCTGAAATTTTTTTTCATGTGAACAATGTGATGTAAATAATAGCTTTCCTAATTGTGACAAAATTACTACTACTAGTGATGATGGCAAAGCTCAAACGTACTTTGACCTAAATTTGAGGTTATTATATGGCCACAGAGTGATTGGTAAAGGGTATACCGCGGCCCAGTCGCTTTGCGGTATTATGAACTTACCTGCTCCGCCAACAAAAATAATGAAACATGAGCAGTTGCTATCACAAAAAGCTGAAGAACTATGTAAGACATCAATGAGAACTGCAGTTGAAGAGGCTGTTGAAATAAATGAAGTTGTTGACCTGTGTGTCGCTACAGAGGGCTCTTGGCAAAAGAGAGGACACACGTCGATGAATGGCATTGTTTCAATGAAATCGGTTGATACAGGCAAGGTGGTTGATATATACTCCATGTTCAAGTACTGCCAGTGCCCTAATAGACATGAGAATGATCACACTGTAGAATGTAAGGCTAACTACCAAGGAACAAGTGGTGGGATGGAGGTAGAAGGGGCAATAAAGCTATTCGAAAGATCGCTTCCTCAGTACAACGTTCGCTACACTGAGTATTTAGGTAACGGTGATACAAATGCCTACAAATCTCTATGTGACTCTCATCCTTATGGCCAAGATGTGGCAATTAGCAAGCTAGAATGCGTTGGCCACGTACAAAAGAGAATGGGTACGAGACTGCGGAAAAAAAGAAAGTCAAATTAGCGGATGGTAAATTTTTGTCTGGTAAAAATGCTAACAGCAGCAGCTATTCAAAAAATACAAATTTTTTACGGATTGGCTATCAGGAGAAATCCTCACAATCTGGATGGTATGAAGCAACCACATTCAGTCCTCGAATGAAAAGCCTACTCACCAGTTGTGCCCTAAAACCGAAGATACTTGGTGTAAATACAACAAATGTGTACTTAGCAATGAAACTTATGACCACTCACAGCACTTTCATCTTCCAGAAGCCATTATGCTAGAAATTAAGCCTATTATCCAAGCCCTGTCAGATCCTGAGTTGCTAAAAAAGTGCTTGAAGGGGAAGTCCCAAAACCCCAACGAGTCGCTAAACGTCATATGGGCCCGTCTACCAAAGAGAACATTTGTAGCTATTGATACATTGAAATTCGGGGTTTATGAAGCTGTCCTCTCTTATAATGTTGGTTACTTCTCTAAAGTGAAAATGATGAAAGAATTAAGTCTTACTGCTGGGGTAAACCTGGCGAAAGCTATGAAACGCCTCGATGAAGAGCGCATCCGCAAGGATGAAAAAGCTCTTTTTGAGTTTGAAAAAAAGGGCGGCAATCAAGAACTTTGATTAAAAGGAAGATTGAGGACTTATTTTAGCAGGAGGAAGACCCAGACAACCCTTCCTACAGTGCTGGACATTATTAAACTGTAAGTTAATACTCTTATTACGCTTTCTGTTAGTTTTTGGCCGTTTCCCGTAAACTAAGTTTTTTAAATAATATGTCGGATATTTCCTAAACGGGAAGAGATATAATCACCGAAATTTTTTACAAATTATCAAAACTTAAACCTAGTTCTTAACAAAGGGATTTCAAACAAAATGTATGTAAAAATAATTTTAAAATACCATAGAAGGACAAAAATAATAGTTATATAAATTTTACTAAGAGGCCAAACCCCTTTGTTAAGAACTAGGCAAAGACTTGATCTTTGAAATAAAAAAAGTTTACAAGTCTAGGTCTAATACTTTTTGTGTTATGCGAAATATCGTTAATATTGAGTTTAAATGGGAGTCGGACTGCCCTTAACATGATACAAAATTAAGGCCAGAAGGATATAGGAAAGGTAACTTTAAAAGTCCCCAGACGATTCTCAACTCACTTTTTTTGAAATTAAATACTCCTGAAATTATCCTGAGAGGTAAATCCCTAAACTACTATCCCGTAGGTTGGGAGATACTGGATAAAACTGCCGTATGCAATCAATAAAGCTTCTCGGGAACTAACAGAAGACAATAATTTTAAAGCGTAAATAGATGAGTTACGTTGTTTACATAGATAATATATATGACTATTTCTTTAATTTTTATTTTGTATTGCACCAAAGAGGAAGCACTGAGGCCGTATGTATTCAATTTTAAACATCAAGGAATGTCAAGAGGACGATTATACGAGAAGATTATGGTTTCGGATCAAGATTGTTCAGTAATAATATATACTAATTTTTATTGAAAAGTAGTTTTAAATGAGAGGAATGGTTATAAAATTGTGCTTGTCTTGATATAGAATCACGACCTTCAAAAAGACTAGTCTTATCAGAAAAAAACTAGTTTTATAGTTGTAAAGAGAATAAAAATTGGTTATAGATCAAGGCAAGTTGGGAACGAATATAAAAAAATAACTGTCCCATAATTGATCAATGAGCATTCCAGTTTATATTATGCTGTATTAAGAGGAACTCACATCGGGATATTTCTCCACACTGAATTCTGTTTGTCAAGTACTATGAGAACCATCTTCAAGCCACACCTCTGATTCCTTAGATACAGAGACTCTTAGGAAGCATTTGGTGGTCAACCACATCCAAGGTTCGGCTAGGGACAGAAAAGTGGGGGAATAAAATGAACTAAAACTGAGAAGTACAAAAATATAATTACTTGTTAGAAAAGTAAGAAGTCTGTGGTTATAAACTATTGCAATTAAGGATATGTGTAAATAAAAATTTAAATCATGATGATCATTATTTTTAACACGCTTTTATTAGCTTCGGTTGTATCTATGTAACGGAATCTTTGAGCATAATTTTCACCAATTTCCAGAAGTCTGATTAATTTGAAACTTTGCATACGTATCAAGGACCGATGACAATGCAATAATTTTATCATAGTTTTCCATTATCCTTATAAGGACCGCCAGGATTAATAAACTCTTTTATAGATCCTCTGTAATAAAGCTAGCGCGCGATCTGCGCTAACCCAGCGTTCAAGTCTCCATTCGTCTCGGTATGCTCAGATGTGCTTGACTCTCTTAATATAGTAATATTAAAGTAGTCATCTAGTCTCTGCCATTTCCAGTGGTTTCCTTGACACCCAGATCTCTAAGTACACGATCCATGCAATATGAGTTGTTGCTTTACAGAAACATACATAGTATTTTTATCAGACAAAGCCTTTAGTGTTTTTTAACTAATTCCTTTTCAACAATATTCCAACTTTTTCTTGCATTTTCAATTTGATTTACTATAAAATAAAGTTGAACAAATACAGTTTCGTATTTTGCACTTTACTGAAGATGTATAGCTAATAAATTAAATAATAAATGTACCAAAATATGGGTATATTCAAGTCTGAACTACAATAACCATTAGTTTTATAATGTATGTGTATGTTTTTATATATATATATATATATATATATATATATATATACTAGCATACCCGACAGACGTTGTCCTGTACACACGTCTTTAATTCGAAAATTTTAAACTTTGATTAATCTGTAACAATCTGGGCTGTTTTGATAAAAATGTCTATTAAAAAGTTATTACAGTATCTAACTTCATCACATGTACATTTAATCACACTTCGACGACCAACCGATAGTGTGTGAGTATAACATGAGTCCATGTGAAATGTAGAGGATGTTTGAAATGAAAACTTACTTAATCTGAAGGTAAAAAAGTTGAAACGAACTATTTTTATAACAGGTATATTTTTTTCATTTACAACTTAATTTATCGTAATGCCATTGAATGTACAATATTTTTTGTTAATCCTTCAGGAGTATAAACAAACATATTAGATGATTTTCCAATAGGGTTGAAGTATAATAAGTGACCTCCATCCACAATCGAATTATTGATATTTCTGAATAGCCTATATAACTACTATCCAAATTAGATTATAGTTATGTAAAGGCTGAAGTATAATAAGCGGCCACCATCACAATCGAATTATTGATATTTCTGAATAGTCTATCTAAACTACCGAATTTCATTATAGTTATTTAAAATTACAGTATAGTATCGGAAGTGGCCAACAGAGTTTAATTCATCTAAAAATACTAAATAAGTATTCCGTATAGGGCTGAAGTATAATAAGTGGCCACCATCACAATCAAATTATAGATATTTCCGAATAGCCTATCTAAACTACTAAAATGACGAACTGAATTAGATTATAGTTATTTAAAGGCTGAATTATAATAAGCGGCCAACATCGCAATAAAATTATTGATATTTCTAATTAGCCTTTCTAAACTACCGAAATTTCATTATCTTTATATTTATATTTCTTGAGTGTGTGTGTGTGTGTATGGAGCTGAACTCCTCCTAAATGGGTGGACCATCTTGGAATGTTTTACATTGTATCCAGCAAAATGCGCTACGATCACAGTTTCAAATGTTTTTTATTTTCATTCCAGGTTTTCCTGACAGTTTGTGCTGCTATCAAATATGTGTGTTGTTTTGTAACATCGTGTAATTATTGTGTGAGTGCTAATTGTAATATTACATTAATAGAGATTGAAGATGTTTTGAAGTACATAAAAAACTATAGTTATTTATTGAAGTTATTGAACTAATTTTGATAATTTATTGAACGAAGTGAGTATATTGGTCGCATAACCTAAGTAGCATACAAAATCAAAAGGTTGTGTTTTCTATGTGTGAATAACTATTGTTAACAGTTTGGTCACATAAGTTCCAAATTAAGTAGCATATAAATCACATGATTGAATAACTATTCGTCCTCTTCCACGAAGACGTGGCATTTTTTCTGTAAAAATAAACTTCTGTATAATAGTACACAATGAATATGAGTAACTTATTGAATATGTCATTTTAATTAAGTAACTTCTAGATAAAAATGTATAAACAACATAGACTACGGTATCTATAATACTAAATAAGTATTCTCTATAAAGTATGAAGTACAATAAGTGGCCACCATCACAATAGAATAACTGATATTTCTGATTAATCTATCTAAACTACCGAATTACATTATAATTATTTAAAATTACAGTATAGTATCGGAACTGGCCAACAGAATTTAATTTATCTAATATACTAAATAAGTATTCCCTACAGGTCTGAAGTACAATATGTTCCCACCATCACAATCAAATTATTGATATATCTGAATAGCCTATCTAAACTACTAAAATGACGATCCAAATTATAGTTATTTAAAGGCTGAATTATAATAAGCAGCCACCATCTCAATCGAATTATTGATATTTCTGATTAGCCTATCTAAACTACTGAATTTCATTATAGTTATTTAAAATTACAGTATAGTATCAGAACTGGCCAACAGAATTTAATTTAAAACAAATTCCTACATTATTAACAATAGTTATTCACACATGTGATTTGTATGCTACTTAATTTGAACTTATCTGACCAATTCTGACTGCAGATTGAAAATGTAAATTACAACAAATTATTTATTTTAAATCCGTTAGTTTAAAACTTGATTATCTAAAATGTTAACAATAGTTATTCACACATAGAAACACAACCTTTTGATTTGTATGCTACTTAGGTTATTTGAGGTAATGCGACCAATAATCTCTATTAATGTACTATTACAATTTTAGCACTCACCACAATAATTACACGATGTTTTATTTTCTTCTTTTTGCCTGTTGGCTTTTATAAACTTATAAACACGCCACGTAGTACACTTTTTATAACTTCATTCTATTATATTTTAATGTTATTTGCCGTATTTACTTTTGAAACATGAACCTTACAAAACAACACAGACACATTGATAGCAGCACAAACTGTCAATTTCAGTTAAAAGCTAAAACTTCCAATTTTATTTCTGGATAATCTCTATCCTGCAAAGTGAGTACAGAATATATTGAAATAAGAAGTGGTGTTATTTTTATATGTTTATGTTTACTCTATGATTTCAAGACTATTATAGATTAAACGTATAGCTGTGTTGTAATATTATAATGTTTACATAGAACAATTGATGAAAATTTTAACTTTGCAATCTGCATTAGACTACTGATCTAGCACTTTATAATAATGTAATCTAATGTAAACAAATGTTTCTGCCTCTTTGGGGAACTTCAGCTGAAAATATTCATAGCTGTTAAGTATCAGTTCAACTTTGTATTACGTGTCGTAGCGCAGTCTGTCGGATCCAATATAAAACACTCCAACATCAACAACAATTTATAATTAAAAAATTTAATTAAATTTGACCGAATAAATAACTATAATGAAAATTCAGTAGTTTGGATAGGCTATTCAGAAATATCAATAATACGATTGTGATTGGTTGGCTGCTTATTATACTTCAGCCTTTAAATAACTATAATCCAATTCGGGATAGTAGTTTGGATAGGCTATTCAGAAATATCAATAATTCGATTGTGATGGAGGCCACTTATTATACTTCAGCCCTATCGGAAAACCATATAATTTGTTTATGTATACTCCTGAAGGATTAACAAAAAATAATGTACATTCAATAACATTACGATAAATTTAGTTGTAAATTTAAAAAATATACCTGTTATTAAATTAGTAATTTAAAACTTAATTAATATCGGAACTGGCCAACAGAATTTAATTTAAAAACCAATTCCTACACTATTAACAAATAAGTAGTTATTCACACATGATTTGTATGCTCTACTTAATTTGAACTTATGTGACCAATTCTGACTGCAGATTAAAACATGTAAATTACAACAAATTATTTTAAATCCAATTAGTTTAAAAACTTGATTATCAAAACTGTGTTAACAATATTCACACATAGAAACACAACCTTTTTGATTTGTATGCTACTTAGGTTATTTGAGGTAATGCGACCAATAATCTCTATTAATGTACTATTACAATTTTAGCACTCACACAATAAATTACACGATGTTTTATTTTCTTCTTTTTGCCTGTTGGCTTTTATAAACTTATAAACACGGCCACGTAGTACACTTTTTATAACTTCATTCTATTATATTTTAATGTTATTTGCCGTATTTACTTTTGAAACATGAACCTTACAAAACAACACAGACACATTGATAGCAGCACAAACTGTCAATTTCAGTTAAAAGCTAAAACTTCCAATTTTATTTCTGGATAATCTCTATCCTGCAAAGTGAGTACAGAATATATTGAAAATAAGAAGTGGTGTTATTTTTATTATGTTTATGTTTACTCTATGATTTCAAGACTATTATAGATTAAACGTATAGCTGTGTTGTAATATTATAATGTTTACATAGAACAATTGATGAAAATTTTAACTTTGCAATCTGCATTAGACTACTGATCTAGCACTTTATAATAATGTAATCTAAATGTAAACAAATGTTTCTGCCTCTTTGGGGAACTTCAGCTGAAAATATTCATAGCTGTTAAGTATCAGTTCACTATTGTATTACGTGTCGTAGCGCAGTCTGTCGGATCCAATATAAAACACTCCAACATCAACAACAATTTATAATTAAAAATTTAATTAAAATTTGACCGAATAAATAACTATAATGAAATTCAGTAGTTTGGATAGGCTATTCAGAATATCAATAATTCGATTGTGATGGTGGCTGCTTATTATACTTCAGCCTTTAAATAACTATAATCCAATTCGGATAGTAGTTTGGATAGGCTATTCAGAAATATCAATAATTCGATTGTGATGGAGGCCACTTATTATACTTCAGCCCTATCGGAAAATCCATATAATTTGTTTATGTATACTCCTGAAGGATTAACAAAAAAATAATGTACATTCAATAACATTACGATAAATTTAGTTGTAAATTTAAAAAATATACCTGTTATTAAATTAGTAATTTAAAAACTTAATTAATATCGGAACTGGCCAAACAGAATTTAATTTAAAACCAATTCCTACACTATTAAACAATAAGTAGTTATTCACACATGATTTGGTATGCTCTACTTAATTTGAACTTATGTGACCAATTCTGACTGCAGATTAAAACATGTAAATTACAACAAATTATTTTAAATCCAATTAGTTTTAAAACTTGATTATCAAAACTGTTAACAATATTCACACATAGAAACACAACCTTTTGATTTGTTATGCTACTTAGGTTATTTGAGGTATGCGACCAATATACTCACTTCAATAAATTTGCAAAATGAGTTCAATAACTTTAATAAATAACTATAGTTTTTTTATGCACTTTAAACATCTTCAATCTCTATTAATGTATTATAACAATTAGCACTCACACAATAATTGCAGAATGTTACAAAAACAACACACAAAATTTGATAGCAGCACAAAATGTCGGGAAAACCTGGAATTAAAATAGAAAAACATTATGGCTGTGTTGTAATATTATAATATTTACGTAGAACAATTGGTGAAACTTCATCTTTGCCAATCTACATTACACTACTGATCAAGCACTTTACAAATTTAAAATATGAACTTTCTAAATTTAATGTGAACAAATGTTTCTGCCTCTTTGATGAACTTCAGCTGAAAAATTATTCACAGCTGTTAAGTATCAGTTCACTTTGTATTACGTTGTCGTTCGTGGCGCAGTCTGGCGGATCCAATGTAAAACACTCCACCATCAAAAACAATTTATTATTAAAAAAATTAATTAAATAAACTATTAAAATTGGACCGAATTATGATATCTAAACCATTCTCGGATCCAACTGAAGACACACAAAAAGTTTCATTAAAATCGGTCCACCCGTTTAGGAGGAGTTCATTAACATACACACACACACAAGAAATACATATATAAAGATGTAATATATATATATTTATTTATTTATATATATATCAGAATATAGCAATTATATGATAAAAATATAAAATGATTTACGATAAGAAAAAATTCAACTTAGTTAAGGGTGTAACATTTTATAATAGTATATCTCTAATAAGTAATAGCTTTAATACAGCTCAGTAAGAATGATAAATGATATATAAGCCAACATTACGTTTATTAAATACTTCACATACCTAACTCTCAAGTCCGGCAAAGGTGTTTCAAACAGCCACAGTTCCTTGGTAGCTTAGATGCCAGCCTTCGATTTTTACGACAATAATTAATCTAAAGAGAACTGCGAAGCTTCGAGTCTCCAGGGATCAGAGCTAACAACTTAAGTGCAAGCTCAAGGAGTCATATTGAGGCTATGCAAGTTGCTATTTCCCCGTTGGTAGCTATTAATAGGACAGAACCTTTAATGGGGCACCGATGACAGAAACGCACCAAGCGGGCAAAAACCTGTCCGACCCGACATCCTTGATCTAGGCTTGCGATTGTTTGCTGCTGGACAAGCCTATGTAGCACTTAGTCGTGTAAGATCTTTAGACGGTATTCGGATTGAAGAACTTGATTGCTCTAAGTTAACAGGAAATACTCCATGCAATAGTGAAGCTTTAAATGAAATGATGAGATTGCGGAATGATTCGTAAGAAATACCACATTTCCACAAGAAACTAATTGATACATCGAACTAAAAAATGAAAAATAAATAATAGTTTAAAAAATAAAAACTAAAAAAACACGCTTTTATAGCTAACCAAACTAAAAAATAGAAAATAATTTTTAATTACAAAGAGATTATATTATGGTAGTAGAAGGCAAAACAATCATTCATAGTCAATCACCTCAAAATTAAATTATAATAAAATTTAAGTTATTAACAGATTAAATTAATTCAGAGTAAAAAGCGTGAGTGCATTTTACTACATTTCATAAGTCTCCTCTCAAAGATAATTACCGATAGAATGATTGTAATATTTAATATATCAAGCACCCCACGCTTTTTACTCTGAATTAATGTAATCTGTTAATAACTTAAATTTTATTATAATTTAATTTAACAGGAACAGCTCCAGACGTTTTTAGATCCTGTAAAAACATCACCTCATGTAGAGATTGATTGAATATAAATGATAACCCTAGTGCGAATACATAATATACATATGTATATATTATGTATGTATACATTTGCACCAGGGTTATTTTTTTCAGTCAATCTCTACATGAGGGCATATTCTCATATATATTCTTGAATGCTGTCTCAAGTTTTTACACACGTCTAGCCACACTGTCAAACAGCCGAAGGTGAATAGTTTGAACACCTGCTACATTAAAACAGGTAACTGTTTTTTAGAATTTGCGTTGGTGTTGACTCATGTTACGATAAACAGGACAAGACAATTACTGATTTTATTATTGTAAATTTGTCATAAAATCTGTTAAAATAAACGTAGAGACCTCAAGTTTGCTTTATTGGATTTCTTTTTTTATTCCCTTTAAAAAGAGGGATCACATGATAAGGGTTTGTATTTGATAATGTTTAGTTGCCCCCCTTTAACCCCCTTTAGAAAAGGGAGGCAAAACTTTCAACAACTTGAAAATTTACAAAAATATGTTATAATAGGTAGGGTCAAGGTTTCACATAGATATCTCGGACCGTTTAATTAATTATATCCAGGTGTGCCAGGACATAAAACTCACTCTGTATATATATATATATATATATATATATATATATATATATATATTGTCTAAAACGGTTTTATTAATTAAGATGATTCACCAATAAAATCAATTCTTCCTCATCTATTTCTACTGAATATAATTAAAACTATGTGAAGTTACAGGGTGCTATTACCAAAAATAGATCACTAACAAAAATAGAGCACTAACAAAAATAGAGCACTTACACTTTGGGATGGATTTTGTGAGGCTGATAATAATGTTACTGTACTTTTGTAATAATCATTAAGCAAGGGTTACAACTTTACCAGGATCTATAGCCATTTCAGCATCCAGTCCAACTTCAACTCTACATCTGTTTATTAAGTCCCGTGTGGATTATAAGATATTGCTGCTACAGCGAACAGTTCCATCTGATTGTTTACCTCTTGTTTGTTTTATAAGTAGCTAATGTTGAAAATGCCGCTGTTTATAGTGTAAATTGTGTTTCGGTCTTCCGGTGTTCTGTTAAATAAAAGAGAAGTACTATGCTATGATCGATCTTTCCTTTATAACTTGACCATTAAGCTTTCGGATGTATTACATATAAGATTTATTAAGAATATGAATTTATTTTTAAATTTTAAAACTATTATATTCAGAACGTCTAAAAATTGCTTACTTAGTTTCAGATTTTTTTTACACAACATAAAATCGCATTAATACAATAAACGAAAAATAGTAAAAACTCTTATTGTATAAGTTATTTACGATCATATTATGTTTATTACAACACTTTTATTATAAAACTCAATCACTTAGAGTAAGTTCACTATTTGATAATAAGTTACAATGCATATAAACTATATCATAAGTAAAGAAGACAGACAATGTCTAATCAGTGTGTTTTCAATTAAAGTATCGCGTGAATATATTAAATGCTACTGTTACTAGGGAATTAAATAAAGTTAAATACGTAAATGATTTTGAAAGACTGTTTAAAGGAGCTAGTTTTAGAATTACAAGAAATTAGTTGAAACACATATTTCCTTATACATTCCAAATGGACAATTATTTAACATGGAATGTCTGTTATTGCTGCTATTTCGTCTACTTAAAACCCACGTTATAGTTAGAATTGCAAAGCATGAATTATAATTTAAATGGTACGGGGTTTCTTAGTTTGTACAAACTCTATATTTAAGGCATAATACATGTAGATTTATTGACAAATACCCTCCCTGGATTAGCCCTGAGCTTAAGGCTATGGTTAAAGAGAAATATTTCTGCATTCACACTAAAAAAACGATAAACCCAGTGGTATATGGATATGGATTTTCAACTATGTCTGTAAAATGCAAAAACTTGGAAAGGCTGTGTTATGAGGGTATACGTGTCTCACGTTCAGGAGGTCTAACAGTACTACCCTAAGATCTCAAGTTTTTTCCTCGCGGGAAATAATTCCACAGGTCCGTGTATGACGATCTGGAATGGGCAATGTTGGTTGAAAACAGGGGAAAATGTGGTGCATTTACGGAATTTTTCTGCAGTGTACGAGCCACCCTTGGATATTGCTCTTCATAATAATCCAACTTTAATTAACAACTTCTTATATGACTGTGAATTCTCCTGCGATGAAATCTTGAAAATCTTGGGAAGTCTTAATGTGACTAAATTATGGGGGCCAGGCATTATTCCACCTATTAATAGTACGGAAATATTGCAGGTCTATCCTGTATCTCCGTCTACAGTTGTTGTTTAACCAATATATTAAGCAAGGTACCTTCCCTGACGCTTTTAAGTGTAGTTATATTATATCAATAAAAAAATCTGGATCATCCACGGAAATCAACAATTGCAAGCTAACCGCTATTCAGTGTGCAATTTCCAAAGTTTTTGTGAGCCTCGTATTACTAACAGATTTTTCTTTACTAAAAAATTGTAGCCTATATCTCATTGTCAGTATTTTTTTACGCCTGGGATATCAACTTCAAAGAATTTGGTCACTCTTCAATCCCACATCATCTCATCTTTGAAGGAGAGTTAGCAAGTGGACGCAATTTATTTGGATGTTTTCAAAGGTGTTTAACTGTGTTTGTAACTTCTTGTTAATTAGAAAGCTGAAGGTTTATGTAATTGTTTTCTAATGTAAAAATGCCAGTTGTTATATAATTTAAAATGTAATTTATTTTTTAAAGCGGTCCTACTAGCAATAATCGTACATTTGCTGCCACACAGTATGAGTAATAGATGCTATTTTTGTAAGTATATTTTACTTAAAAAAAACATTTTTGATACTTATATAATGCCAAAATATAGTAAGATTATACTGTGACATAAAAAATGTGAGAAGCATTATGGAAAGAAATCAGATCTTTTTGGATGTTCATATTGTACCAGCTCTAAGAAATAATTTAATTTATCAACGACTTGCAAAAGAATGGTAGTTCTTAATCAAGCATATAATAGCATAAACATATATTATATCTCATGCCGTATTGTTTTCATTAACACGTACATAGTATTTTCTCCTCGTGCTGTTTCTTTATTAGAATATTTTTATAATTTCCAATCAAATTGTTTTACCTATAGTTTATTTCTCAAAGGTCATAGAGTACGATAGTACAAATAGGTGATTTAAACGGGTAGAATTAAAAATACCACTATTCAGTAAACAGTGATACATACATGTTTTTAAATGTTAATCAAGAAAATCTATTTATCGTGGAGGCTTTTTTACTGTGGGGAATAATGTATAATAGGTTAAATACAACAATAATTTAAAACCAATAGTTATTGTTTAATCATTTTCACCGTCTGGAACTACATAGTGTGTACAAAAATTAGTATGGAAAGCTAACAATAATAAAAACGTAATAGTCTTTTAAGATTGCCAACACAGTATGTGGTAAATTGTCTACAAACGATTAAATAAAGTACATTTATATCTGCTTTAATCTATAATCTAAGTTGCTAAAGTAATCAACTGAATTGTAAATATGTAAAACCATTATGAAGAAAGGCAGAGACGCTTGTCTTGACGCAGTGATTAAAAATTGATGAACCGTAGTGGAAACGTCAGCAGATTGTTTGTTTATTCACAAACACCGTTAGTGGAGAATAACCAACTTTCTCTGACAGTTACTTAATGCCTACGTTAATTGCCTTAACGTCATTTACCCTCGTTACTTTACTTTTCATTATTTGCAAAAATCTTGTTCAAAAACATTACAATGATAGTACTGAAACATCCAATTGTATGATTTAACTATAATATGACTTTAATGGTTGTTTAACGCAATATAACTATTTTAAGGGAGGCTGCAAGACTATTATACCAATGTTAAATTCATCTGTTCAAGGTAACCTTTCCTTAAAAATTATAAAAATACGATTTTAAAGTTTTTAACACATTTTTTTAAATACTAACAAAATTATCATACAAACTATTTTGCCAAAAAGCCGTAAAAGTTTGGGTTTCTTTTATGTTTTCAGGGTTTAGTTGTTCTATTGTATTAATGAAAAAGTGCATGAAGAAGTATATGTATCATAATGTAATAGCTTTACGTAGAAAATCACTTCTAACTTTATTACTTTCTACATAAAAAGTATATTTGTCTGAAAACTAGTATCAGGAGTTAAGTGTTAAGGTGCAAATCTTTCTTATCCAGGCTATGTTAATGTATGGACTTTTTTCTCAGACACCAATTAAGATATCAGAAAACTAATAAAATACTATATTTGTCACATTTCCTGAAGCTATACAAACTTACAACATACATTAATTAAAACATATGTTTAAAATTGGCTGCAATATAGAACAACAAATAGAATATAAATATTAAATTTTTTTTAATTACCTCCTTAAAGTATAACATACCAACTAAGTAGTTCACGAAACAGTTCTTTTGCAAGCAATGTAGATTTTTTCAATTGTGTAATATAATTTAATTAGTCTACCATTATTTTGTAAAGTTATATCGTATGTGATATTTCTTCCATCTCAGTTTAATTTTACTAATTTTCAATATTAATTTATAGTAGTTTATTGTAATTCACTTTTGTATTGTACAAGAACCGAGTTATTATGCCATCCAAATTTATTTAGAGACGCTTTAAGAACAGTAATTTTTATTTATTTAAAGAACAAAGTAAGCTTCAATTAACACTGATTTCAACGTTTAAAAGTTTCACATCTAGGTTATTTATGAACCTAGAGAAATAACAAGAACTTTTATGTACTGCTTATTCTATTTCCTTAAGTTTGTTTTTACATTTTATTGTATCAAAAATGGTTTTCAGGATATTGTATACGAAAATAATATTTAAATAGTTACAGAATGTAATATTTCTTCTAACTGAGTCGGGAGGAATATTTAGCATTCTATTAGTTGTTAATGAACTAAAATAATAATAAAAAATGTATTAAATAAAGTTTGCTTGAAATTATTTCGTACTATAATTGAGTTATTTTTCTTCGCAGGAAATTTTTATTGCCAGTAATAAGCTGAATCAATTGTCATTTATATATCTAGTAATAAGCTAAATGAATTGTCATTTGGATAAAGTGGTACTAAAACTTATTGTATGTAAGACATTACGTGTAATTGTTTTTCTTTAGGCGTGTTATTGTTTTCCGTTAGCTGGAATAAAGAGAGATTCATTACGTATGCAACATGTTTTTGAGTAAAATATCTTCAATGATTTTATGTTTATGTTTAGTTATAAATTGGTGAAAACAAAATTCAAGAATTATAGGCTACATTAGTTGATACACAGTTGAAATATTGTCTACTATATTTACATTTCTTAATTTACCTAAAACATGCTCTTATCATCCCTGCTACAGTATAATTTACCCATGTACGAGTATTGTATCAACTCGCCTTCGGCTCGCTGGGGGCTACGCCCCCAGGCGCCCCCAAAGTAAACGCTTGCAAATTCGCGGGGGGATTAAGCGGAATTCGGTGACTTGGTTAAGTCCGGACATTAAGTAAATGACAAGGGATTTAAAAATTGACCTTTTTCAGAGATTTTTTCCGGATTCGTAAAAACTTTTGACTTTGAGGGCATTTTGCGGTTAAACCGTTAGAGATACGACAAAAAGTGACTGGACCTTTTCTTGTTGGAAATTTAATTTTGTCTTAATTTCGATTGTGCCCTCAGATCTGATCTACGACTTATGGTTTTAGCCAGAAATGAGCTCGGGAGAAAAGTCGCTGCCCGGGTCAGCTATCTTGAATTGTTTAGTATAAACATAATAAAAACCGACCTCAAGGCAGTATTTTAAGTCGAACAGGGGGTTTAATATCACCAGGAGACTATCTAGTCAAGGCGAGAGAAATTCCCTGGGTGGGTGATTAATGTTAAGGAGGTTAAGACAAGAGGGGGTTTAATTTCGTCAGGATATTGTCTGGTTTCATATGAACAAATTCCCAGGGGGGGTTTAACGTTACCGTGGGGATAAGTCTCCAGGGGGTTTAATCTGTCATACCATGAATCTTCCCAGGGGGGGGGTTAAGAGATTTGGTGACTGGTAAAATTCGGACATGAGGTCATAGCATGGAAATTCCCTGGGGGGGTTTAATGTTACCTAGGGGGGTTAACACCCCCCCATCAGGGGGGGTTGAATGTACAGGAGGTTATCAGGTCATACCAGGAAATCCCCGGGGGGGGGGTTAATATTACCGGGGGTTAATGACACACTTGGGGGCCTTTTTTAGAGGGGTATTGTGTCTGTGAACATAATAAATATTCCTCTGTCCCTATCTACTAGTGTGACGCTTAGCTAACGACTCAGCCAACTCCCGAAGTCATCTGAACCTTTTCTGTAGATCACGTGATTTCCTAAATCCGGGCCGTGTTAAAAAATTTGTTTTGAGTTACGACCAACCGTTTAGCCGCTATCAAGCCCGGAATGTAAAATTTTTAGGCGAAAAATGTCCAATATTTTCACTTAATCGCGTTTTGCGGTCAAACTAAGGGAAATATAGTAAAAAGTCACTGGACCTTTTTTGTAGCGTCATCTTATTTCCTAAATAAAACGTTAGTCTTATTTTGTCCTCCGGACCAATGGTTTCGCCCGCTATCGACCCCAAAAAACAAAAGTTTCGCGTAAAAGTTACAACAAAATTGTACATAATCACGTTTTTTTTTCTTTTCGGCCAAACCAATCGAGATAGGGCAAAAAATTACTGGACCTTTTCTGTAGATCGCGCAATTTGCCTAATTTGATGGGTCAATCAGATTTGAGCTACGACCAACGGTTCGGCCGCTATCGGGCTTGAAACATTATTTTTATCGAAAAAATCTCTGGAATTTCAAATGTTCGAGCGTTTTTGTCGCTTAACCATGGAAGATAGAGCAAAAAAGTCATTTGACCTTTTTTGTTAGTTCACTTCATTCCTGACCATGAATTTTTCCGTCAGAATCCGAAGCTAGCTCCAACGGTTCGCCCGCCGCTATCGGGCTTACAAAAATTGCCTGCAGGGGTGAAGAATGCGCGATTTTTTGGGAATTTGTTTTTGAGGGGTTTTGAAAATGAAAAATTCTCACTTTTTTTCGGGATTTTCCTGGGTGGTTTACACGTGGAAAGCTATCTGTGTACCAAAATTTCAAGTCTCTAACTCATCTGGAAGTAGGTTAGAATTAGTATACGTGAGTCAGTCAGTCAGTCATAGTTACACATGCGGTTGTATATATATTAGACTCGCCTTCGGCTCGCTGGGGGCTAACGCCCCCAGGCCCCCATTTGGGTGTTGCCTAAATTCGGGGATAAGCGTAATTCGGTGATTGGTTAATATTCAGACGTGATGTTTCCAAATTTTATGTATCCGTTCTCGAGAATCTTACGGGTCGTAAAGCTTCGCTAACGCTCAGCCAAAAGATGTGTGGTGTACAATATTAGTCAATGATGTGGTAGAAGAGTTAAGTTATGTGTTCGCGAAATTTGGAGACAAGAAGAATTTGGTTTTAACCAAAGTCAGAGGACGTAATGTATACCATAGTTTAATTTTCCGGATTTACCCAAACTTTTGACTTTGAGGGGGTTTTGTGCGGCTTAACCGTTAGAGATACGACAAAAAAGTGACATGGACCTTTTCTTGTCGGAAATTTAATTTTGTGTTTCGATTGTGCCATCTCAGATTTGAGCTACAAGCTCTGGTTTAGGAGGTACAGAGCGTGGTAGTAAAGTCTGCACCTGTCAAACTATTGTAAATTGTTGAGTGGAAATATAGTAAAAAACCTACCCTAAGTCAACATTTTTAAATTGTTTATGGGGGTTTTATTTGCTCAGGAGTTTATATAGGTCATGCCAGGGAAATTCCCAGGGGGGGGGTTAACGTTACCGGAGTTAACAATACAGACATCAGGGGGTTATCTGGTCATACCAGGAACTTCCCAAGGGGGGTTAAGAGATTTGATGAATTGGTAAAATTTGGACATGAGTGTCATGCCAGGCAAATTCCCCAAGGGGGGGTGTTACGTTACCGGGGGTTTAAGACATCAGGGGGTTCTCTTGTAGTCATACCAGGAACTTCCCAAGGGGGGTTAAGAGATTTGATTATTGGGTAAACTTTGGTCCATGAGGTCATGCCAGGAAATTTCCTGGGGGGGATTTAAATGTACATCCGGGGGGGGTAACACATCAAGGGGTTTAATTTACCATACTTTTGCCTCTTAGAGTAAGTTTTGTGTTTGTAAGCAAAAAATAATAAAATTACTCTGTCCCTAATTACTATTGAAACTTCGCTAACGCTCAGCAATTAATGATGTGAGCTCTATAGTACACGTTTAATAGTCACTCGTTTACTTAGTAATACAAACTCAATCTGGAACTCATAACGAAGTACACCACAAATTTTAGTCAGAAAATGCAAAACCCCTATATAAATGCCAAATTACAAAAAATATTTTGCCTTTGCGAGCGTGATGTAACAGGCTTACAGTAAGATATACAAACTAATAAGCTACTTTTTTGTAGAACCTACCAATAGCTGTTTATAAATGTTTTTGATATTTTAAGCTAGCATAATCGGGTCAAACCGCTGATGGACTCCAGTAACAAAAATTTTCATCGTCGAAATTACAAAATATTGACATTTATTAACCAAACCGATGGAGGTAGAGCAAAAGGTTACTGGACCTTTTTTGTAGAAACGTAAAATTTTGTATTAAAATCACATTTTTAATCGGACTATAACTAAGGTTTTGTTTACAATGCAGCCCAGAAAACAAAAAATCTCACGTAAAACTCAAAAAATCAAAACTTTTAAAAACGCGTTATGCGGCCCAAACCGTTGAGGAAAGGGGCAAAATGTTACTTAACCTTTTATGTAGATCACGTCATTTCCTAAATCGCAATGAAAATTTTTTTTGAGCTACGACCAATAGTTTAGCCGATATCAAGCCCGGAATGTAAATTTGTAGGCGAAAATTTCCAAATCTATTCACTTAATCACATTTTGCGGCCAAAAAAATGGAGATAGAGTAAAAAGTCACTGAACCTTTTTTATGTAGATCACTTCATTTCCTATATATCTCTAACCTTTGTTTAATTTTGCCCTCCGACCAATGGTTTTCGCCGCTATCGACCTCACAAACAAACTTTTCACGTAAATATTACAAAAAAATTGCACATAAATCTCGTTTTTTTTTTGTTTTTTTTTTTCGGCCAAACCAATAGAGATAAGACAAAAAGTTACTGGACCTTTTCTGTAGATCGCGCAATTTTTGCTAATTTGATGGGTCAATCAGATTTGAAGCTACGACGACCAACGGTTCGGCCGCTATCGGGATCGAAACATTATTTTTTTATCGAAAAAATCTCTGGAATCTCAAAATGTTCGAGCGTTTTGTCGCTTAAATAACTATGGAAGATAGAGCAAAAAGTCACTGGGACCTTTTTTGTAGTTCACTCCATTCCTGACCATGTAATTTTTCATCAGATCCGAGCTAGCTCTAACGGTTACCGCCCGCTATCGCGGGGTTACAAAAAATGCCTGCAGGGGTAAAGAATGCGCGATTTTTTGGGAATTTTTTTGAGGGGTTTAAAAGTAAAAAAGTCCGGTTTTCAGACTTTTCCTGTTGGTTACACGACAAAAGGTACCTGCATGCCAAATTTCAAGTTTCCAAGCACTTTCTAGAAACTCTATGTTAGAATTTGTATACATCCATCAGTGAGTGAGTGACGAGTGAGTGAGTGGTTTCACATGCGGCTGTATATAATATAGGATTATAAACCGTCATACTCTACTTATAACATGCACGTGTTTTGGAATCATGTAACCCCATATTATAGTGAACAGAAAGTAGCGAAGCTTATGGAAAATCCTTTCTGTAGACACTAAAACTCCTCTATTGTAATAACTGAAATAATAAATATATATATATATATATCTTCTCAAAGACTTAATTTGATGTGATATAAAGAGAATACTCAAAACAAATTGCACTTTAAAAAGACATGTCGCTTTGAAGTCGCTATTCAAATTTCAGAGAGGGTGAATCAAATTAAAACGCCTTTAGAAGATCTCGACATTTCATTATATGAGTAGACTGTGAAAAAAGTTAACAGAGCGTGTTTGGAGATAGCCGCTGAAAGCCCAGGAATTCATTTCAGTAAACGTCGAGAGGACACTTCAAAACTCGTCCCTGGAGCTCATTGTCCCTTGGAAAAAAGTGTCTTTTGTGTTGCTCCATTCTCATTCAGTCTTGGGGATTTGCTGAGGTCTTAAGTCAATCAAATTTTGTGGAAATCTAGGCCTATTGGATATACAAAAAGCCTAATATAAACAGGATGTTTCTCACGTTATACTAGTACTTTGTTATTGTTAATAACAACTAAAGATTGGCCGCTCTCGTTCCTCAGTTTAAAGGTTTTTATTTTATTACGTACGTGCAAAGGAGTTAACCCTTATATAAACCCTTGAGAATGAATGGTCGAAGAGAAATTTAGTTGAAAATAATTATGTTTATAAACATGGCATATTTTAAAACTGTGCAAATACTTTTTTTAGGTTGAGTGGTAGAGAGGGCTAAATAGCCCTAACTCCGCCTCTTAAATAAAGGCATATTTCATTTCATTTAAACTAATTCCACGCGACGCGATGGAGTGCACGAGTTCTTTTGGGCTTAAAGAGTTTTCAAGTTTGCCAAATTTATCTGGCCTCTCCTTTTACCAATTTCCATTGCTAATTTCAAACCGTGATCGATCATTAACCAAAATAAGGAATACAGATCTACAATAGATACTGGCTATCGTAAACCCTACTCTTTCCAACATACAGGTATTGTTCTAAAATCATTATTACGTCTAATATTTAAAAGATTAATATATACATTTTAGTTATTTAATACATTTAAGAAAATGAATAAAGGTAATTAAAATATCCTTTTTTTAAATTGTTTATTTATTTCTTCTCTAACTTAAAACAAGTATTAAAAGTGTCATAGAGGATTTTAAAGTATTGAATAGAAGTTTTTAAGTGTTTTATCGAATGATATGTAATTTAGTTCAAATAAAAAGTTTAAAGGGCCCTATTTGAAGTTTTATCAAACGTTTTCAGTGTTTATTAGAAGTTTTATACAAAAATAATAAAAACTTAAATTAACACGGTTTATCCTTTGGTGTATTTCAGCTTAATACGCTCAGAAACTCAAATATTGAATAACCTGTACTGGGTAAGTTTTAGTTTAGTTTAAAATTAATAACTCATCCTATCAATAAAAAAGTTATTATATCCACATATTTTCTAGTTATAATGTTACACTAATTAACATTTTTCTTGCACTGTGTTTTTAATATCCCATTAAAAAAAACAAATTTATTTATTTTTTTGAATTATCTAACCACTTAAATGATATACATTTAAAAACTATTTACATTTAAAAGGAAGAAAAAGTTTGTGTATAAGTATTTTTTCACTCTTATATAGTGAGACGCAAAAGAACAACTACATTATATTGAGCTGTAGATCGGAATATTTGAAACTGAGTCACTTATTAAAATTTCTGTTTAGTTCAAGCATAAATTAATAGATAATATTGCTATTATATTATGTATGATATAATGCATTTTAGTCTGATATTAGTCTGCACTCAACGGTAGAGAACTACTTTAGAATTTCTACTAAAGTAGAAGTACTTTATTTCGGCTTTTCCATTAGTAGGTCTTCCCATAAACATATGGTTTTTATAACGTGTGACCAAAAGTTACTGAACAATGTTTACATTTCAGTTTTTTAAGAAAACAGATGAAAGCAAGCAAACAATACTATTTTATCATCACGAATGTAATGTCCTGATTAATATATTATAAGTTTGTTATTCAACGTAGTACGAAAGTTTATTGTCAGCATGTTCAGTTGATGTTTTATAGACACAAATTATACGGCATCAAGAGAATTTTCTTCATCGGTACTTTATAATAATTTTTTTAACGTGAAAAGAGTTAAATCAGCTTATTTAGTTTCTAGGACAGTAGGCCTACTGTAGAGAGATACGCAAGTTTCACAAAATCCCTTTACATAATCCTTTGATAGTTTTACTGCACTTAATTATCCGGTCTAAAGTCTAATTAATTATATTTATAAAGGTAGATATACGGGAGAATACGTTTTCAAATTACAATAAAAATTGTTTATTAATTTTGCAGTTGAAACCGTTTTACATCGCCGCTCGCACACCCACAGCAAACATCAGGGAAGCGCGCGCCCATGGCGGCGAACGGGATGCCGGATCAAAACTAACTAGGTAAAATAAAGAACACCGTGGTCCAGTATACTCAGGTTCATTCACTAAGACAAAACATAGGCCTATCCAGTCAATAGAAAAATATAAGTATATATCTACTATAAATTAAAAAAAATAAAAAGTGCCTGCAGTAGTAGATACCTCAAAACAATACTTGTCAGGTGCACCTGCATATAAAAATTAGAAACGCCATAATTTGAAACAAGAAATGCCAATTTCACCCGGTATCCTTCGGCTAAGGGCGGGCTCCTAATGAAATCCAAGAAATAACTAAATATATCTAAAACTAAACTTAAAATTAAATAACAAAATATAAACTATATAAATGGCAACAATAACAATAACAAATAAATAAAGAATATAAGCAGGGTATCACAGAAGACTAGAAGCAGGGTGTTGACTAGAAGAAATGTCCATCATGGTGGCCCTCCTTCAGCAGAGCGCAAAAGCGAAGGTTCTCTGCGACCACGCATGATGGAGAGATGACAGGAGGAAACAATTCATCTCTTGGACCTCCATCAGTGAGGGGCCGTAAACTTAGCCGCACATGTCAGAAGGAGAACAGCTCAGCAAAAACTAACAAAAACACTTAATTAAACAAAATTTTAAACTGGAGCTACTCCTAACTTGTACACCACGCTCGGAGTCTTTGCCACTCTACCGGAAAGGCCAAACGCCTTCAAATGGTCAGTGGCCTCTGCAGCCAATAAACCACACACACATACACTATATAAACACACATGAGCCGGGGAGATATAGGTATTGAACCGGCTCAGACTCCCCCCCCCCCAAAAGGAGGAACTCCCCTCTGTTAATTTATTCAAAATGAAGAACCAAACGAAATGCCTCTCCCCCCCAATGGTTGAAGAATTATAAACCGGAAACCCTGAAGTCTGCAGAAGGGAAAACCAAGAAAATCCAGTTGGAGGCAAGAAATCCCTCCAAGAGTTGCGTGGGTACAAAGAAGAAAACAGGAACCTTGATCAGGAAGAAAGAGCAGAGGTGATCAGGCCTCTGGACCTAAAACCCTCCCGCACCAGACTAAAGAGAAATCACGGATGACTCCGGCAAGGCTTCAGATGGGATATGTGCGCCTTCCTGAAAATCTTCCCGGACTGAGGATCTCCCAGTCGGGCAGTCCACCGGAGTCAGAAACTTTCAAGATGCTGTGGGGACCAGTCCACCTGTAGCAAAAGTTTAGCAGCTCTTTTATCCACAGCCGAACTGACTGGTGAGCCTTGCAGTAAACTAGATCCCCCACCTGGAAGGGATTGGCAATACGACCTCGGTTTTGTACTTCCTCCTTACTAACTCCCTAGCCCGAATGAGATTCCGCCTGGCTGCCTCCCAAGTGGCTTTCACATTGGGGAGTACCAGGAAGGTGGGCAGAAGATCGCTAAATTTTCCAAAGGTTCGCCAAAGGGTTGTTTGGCGGAAAGCCAAATAATAACTCGAAAGGTACCGCCTTGTGACTTTCATGCTGGGCCGTATTAAAGGCAAATTGGATCCAAGGTAGTTGTTGATCCCAGGTGGTCTGATTTTCCGCATGAAAGGCAATGAGAGCAGATCGAAGATTGCGATTAAACCGTTCGGCGTGAGAAGGCTGAGGATAGAAAGGGGAAGTAGTCACATGGCGGATTCCGTGCCCAAAGCACATTCTTTTAAAGATATTGGAAACAAACTGTGAAACCATTATCGGAAACTAAGGTGGCGGGGATTCCAAAGTGTTAAAAAAAATGGTTACGAAGTGCTTTGCACCGTGAGCTGCGCGGTAGCACTCCGCAATGGGAACAACCAAACAAACTTGGAGAAGGCATCCACACACACAAGTAGGAACTTATTTCCGGACTTTGCTACGCGGGAGAGGCCCAACCATAGTCAATGAAAACCTTCTCCAAAGGTTTTTTCCGCCACCTCAGATGACAAAAGACCCAACTTGGTATTTTGAGCGGGTTTGCTTAGCGAGCACAGTTCACAAGAACGTACTCGAGCTGCAATATCCCGGTCCATACCTTTCCAGATGAAACTGATCCCTAATCTTCGCGATGGTCTTATGAATTCCTAGATGTCCGCCCACAGGAGAAGAATGAAAATACTGAAAGACCATCGGTACAAGAAAGCTTGGCAGCACTAACTTAGGTTTTCTCCGCTGCTTGTCACGGCAGCATAGAGCACCTCGGTACAGAAAATAAGGAGGGTGGGCACCTCCGTTTTTAAGCTCATTGATGATAGTAGTCAGCTCGGGATCCTTACGTTGGTGTGGAACAATGTCCGAAAATGCCAGAGGAAAGTCTAGGAGCACGCCACAACATGGCGGCTCTGATAAATTCTGGTGGTCGTTGGGTAAGTGATACATGCGTGACAGAGTGTCCGCTATGATATTTTGGGTGCCTCGCACGTGCTGCACTGTGAACTTAAGGGCAGAAATTTGGACTACCCAGGGACCAATCTTCCCGAGCTGACGGGGGTGGGCAAGGAGCCAAGAAAGTGCCTGGTTGTCGGTTTCCAACAAAAATTCTTTATGTTCTAGGTAACGCCTGAACTTATTAATTCCAAACACGACAGCCAAACATTCCAGCTCATAAACAGAATAACTCTTCTTCTCACAAGGGGTTAACGTGCGTGAAGCATAAGCTATGGGCTGCCGGATACCATCTACTTCTTGCGATAAAACAGCAGCAAACGGCTAAGGAGGAAGCATCAGTTTGCAAGACGTACTTACGACTGAATCAGGCCATAGCCAAGACTGAGGCTGCATTACTGCCTCTTTCAGCTGCTCAAAAGCAGTCTGTTGCGCTTCACCCCACTCAAACTTGGCACCCTTTTTCCTAAGAGAGTTCAGAGGGGCCGCCACTTCAGCAACATTGGGGATGAAACGACGATAAAAAATTTATCATTCCCACAAAACGGGGCAATCCCCTTGGCATCCTTAGGAGGAGGAAACTCCCTGATTGCCTGGGTTCTCTCTGGATCAATACAAACACCTCGAGAAGAGACAAGATGACCCAGAAACGATATTTCAGGGCTGAGCAAAAACTCACCTTTTCAGGATTGACGGTAAGGCCAGACTCTCGCAGCCTAGTTAGAACTTCCTCTAGATGAGTCAAGTGCTCCTCATAACTCTCACTGTACACAAGCAGGTAATCCAGATAGTTGAACACGAACTTAAATTTGACATCATGAAAGATAGAATCCAGGAGTCTGGTGAGTGTTTGGGCCCCCACAGCCAAGCCCATTGGCACTCGGGTGAACTGGTACAAATTTCCAAGGCACACAAAAGGCAGTGAGAGGTCGAGACTCGTGTTTTAGAGGAATCTGATGATATGCCTGATTAAGATCAAAAATGGAGAAATACTTGGCCTTACCAAACCAGTCGAAAGCAGAGTGCAAATCGGGGAGAGGCACGGAGTCAATTTCTATCTGAGCATTGAGCTTTCGATAATCCAGGACCAATCTGGACTTCCCATTAGGTTTCGGCACTAGAAAACGCTGGACTGGAAAAATTTGAGCAAGACGGCTCGATTACCCACTCTTAAGTAAATCATCAATCATATTTCTCAGAATTTCCATCTTGGGCGGAGCAAGCTTATATGGATGGGAACGTTACAGGGACGGGTGTCTGTAAGACGAATCTCGTATTCCAAGAGATTGGTCGTGCCCAGTTTGTCAGTTAGGACTTCAGGAAAACTGGAACAAATCTGCCTTATGTCCTCAGCCTCTTTCGGCGTAAGATGTCCTAGTTGGTCAGAGGAGTCAAGCTCTTATCTTCCATCTCTAAGGCAGCAGTCCACGAGACTCGACATCTGAAAAGGGAACGAGCACCCGCCTGGCGAAAGCAAAGAAAACATGACTGGAGGCCAAATCCAAAATCATGCCAGTTTTTTCGATAAAATCTGCTCCCAAGATGAAAGGAAAAGTCAGGTCCTTAGCCACCAAAAAGCTCCAATCCCAAGAGAAATAATTAATTTTGATGTGAATCTGGGCACTACAGATAATAGGTAAAGGTGGTGCGTGAAGCAGTCCAGCAGATAAGTGAACTAGGCTTAACCTGCCGTATTAGCCCAGAGGATTTTAGATCTTCAAAAAACGACAAAGAAATCAGGCTGCGTGCTGACCCAGAATCAACCAGGGCCTTCTGCACCACATTCCCCACAAGTACATCCAGTTGTGGGCAGGTTGAGCGCGGCAGCCCTTACTCCCTGCGCAGCCAGAGCAGCAACCTCCCCTCTCGGCCAACGATGATAACTGTCCCAAGTCTATTTCTTTCTGTTTTCTTTCTGTTCTGTATTAAAACCAGGCTACCCTTTTACATCAAAATTAGGTACATATTTGCCCTCAAAATTACCTTTACGGCACGAGTCGGGCTTACTCGTCCGCAAGCTTACTAGTTTTTTTTTATTAAGTGGACAAAACGGTCTAATATGTCCCACTTGCTTGCAGCCATAACAGGTAGGAGGCTGCCTACGGGAAGGAGCAGCTGCTGGCTCAGACTGCACCGGAGCATGGACCGGCCCCGGAGGCAAGTGAGGAAGATGCCTCGACATGGCCTCCCTTTGATCATCCGCATCCTGAACCCCTCTAGAGATGATGGAGAGGCGGTCCAAATCCGCAAAAGATGCGGGACGGCTACAAAAAATCAAACGGGAGCGTTCTTCAGGTTTAATGCCCTCCAAAATAAGGCTCACCAACTCCGTTTCGCTCAAGCTCAAGCGCAAACACCCGGGCTACATCCCGTATCTCTCCCCGACAAAATGGCTCAACGTCTCGTCTGGTGCCTGAGGACGGTAAACGCGTTCCACCTGCAAGCGCTCCCTAACCCGAGCAGGTACAAAGAACTCCAAGATCTCGGCGTGGAACTGGTCAAAGGTGGCACCTCTCTTAAGGCAGTCTAGAAGGCGATCAAAAAGCGGCCTTAAGGAAAACTGCGCTAAAATCTGCATAAGCATGGCATCTGTCATACCAGGAAATTCTCTTAGCTTAAAAACTTCCAGAAGGAAATGGATAAGTAAATTAGTGGTCAAGTCCATCAACTCTGGGGAAGTGTTGTAAAACACTACCCCAAAGGATGAGGCAGTTTGCCAAAGCTAGAAAAGGAAGGCACAACTATAGATGATGCCTCACCAGCCGCTTCAGAGGGCCACTACCCATCGGAGACATAGTAACTCTGGGAGGCTCGAAAGAAAGAGCCGGTGGATGATTAGCAAAAGTAATGGTAGTGGGAACCTCCGTGGGAGTGGACAGCGGTAAATAGTACCCCCTTCTCTTTCACCGAGCGCACCTCACTCAAAACCATCTAAGGCTTGTTTTAATTTATTACTGGCCGAAAAAGCCCAACTTTTAATATCAGAGTCTAAACTAGGAGCTGACATAAGTTAAAACTATTCTGTCACGCCCAATGTAAAAGCTGAGATGCCAATCTAGCCTTTGCTGACCCGGACATGGAAGTGACTCAAAATTTAATATCGTCTTCTAATTCCTCCATTCGGTTTTACAAAACTCAAAATTCTGTGTTAATTTGGAACTCTGCATTCCAGCTGCGGTCCAACGCTATACAAGCCCGTAATTGAGCTCTTAATGCCCTCACATCTCCCTCGGGCTTCTGTCCTCTCGCCAGGACCACAAAAACCAACTCGGGCTTGCGTAGATGTTCAGGCACCAGGGGGAAAACGCCATACCAAACAATTAAGACAAATAAAAACAACAATAAACAACAAAGCGTACGCAACAATTACTTAGTAACCTAAGTGGACTCAACTCACAAAAGGCTTACACTGACGAGGTCCAAGTGAAGAACTCAACACCTGCTACCCAATAGAAGGATACCCTGCAAATATACACTAACCACAACCTACAAACACAGAAGCAATAAATATAACAAAACAAACACATTGATAGGGGAGAAGTAGAGTACAGTTAGATAATTTAGCGGTTAAGCAATTTAGAGTCCCCCCCGCTCCCCTGCAAAGGGTAAGTCTGCAGGAAGCAAGACACTAAACCAATTCCACCCGGTATCCTGTGCTAGGGCGAGCTCCTAATGAAAAAAAGTTGTGTACTCTAACCTCCCCCTACCTAACACTAACCTACACCAACAAAACAAAACCAGAACTGAGAGACAGCTGAGAGAGCAGCTAACCACGCTCTGCTACCATTGAAAACCGTTACATCGCCGCTCGCACACCCACAGCAAACATCAGGGAAGCGCGCGCCCATGGCGGCGAACGGGATGCCGGATCAAAACTAACTAGGTAAAATAAGAAACACCGTGGTCAGTGTACTCAGGTTCATTCACTAAGACAAAACATAGGCCTATCCAGTCAATAGAAAAAATATAAGTATATATACTATAAATTAAAAAAAAATAAAAGTGCCTGCAGTAGTAGATACCTCAAACAATACTTGTCAGGTGCACCTGCATATAAAATTAGAAACGCCATAATTTGAAACAAGAAATGCCAATTTCACCCGGTATCCTTCGGCTAAGGGCGGTCTCCTAAATGAAATCCAAGAAATAACTAAATATATCTAAAACTAACTTAAAATTAATAACAATATAAACTATATAAATGGCAACAATAACAATAACAAATAAATAAAGAATATAAGCAGGGTATCACAGAAGACTAGAAGCAGGGTGTTGACTAGAAGAAAATGTCCATCATGGTGGCCCTCCTTCAGCAGAGCGCAAAAGCGAAGGTTCTCTGCGACCACGCATGATGGAGAGATGACAGGAGGAAACAAATTCATCTCTTGGACCTCATCAGTGAGGGGCCGTAAACTTAGCCGCACATGTCAGAAGGAGAACAGCTCAGCAAAACTAACAAAAACACTTAATTAAACAAAATTTTAAACTGGAGCTACTCCTAACTTGTACACCACGGCTCGGAGTCTTTGCCACTCTACCGGAAAGGCCAAACGCCCTTCAAATGGTCAGTGGCCTCTGCAGCCAATAAACCACACACACATACACTATATAAAACACACATGAGCCGGGGAGATATAGGTATTGAACCGGCTCACAGTTCATTAATTTCAAATTAAATTTGACCTCAAAACAAACCTTTTCCTTTCAGATATTTAAATTGAACTCCCCAAAGCTTACGCAAGCACATTTGTTGTAAATTTTTTCTCAATAAAAGGCCATCTTCTTTCAAATAAAATAAATTGAACTATAGTTAACATATTGTGTCAGAAATAAAATCAAAATTTAAAATTTAACTTTCTTTTAAAGCTAAACAAATCATTTTTATCCTATTAAAAAAATTGTACTTTTGTTTATTATATTATTATAAGCGAGGCTATATAAAAGTGAACTAAAATCTGACAAATTCTTCGTACTACTTATATCGCAACCTTTTACTGTTGGTACAATGTTTCACCCAAAACTGTATACGCCAAACCTTTTATCTTGATGTAAAAAAAATATTCTGACTGTTTTATACTAAATGGTTATTACAAATAACATTTAGGTAATTTTAAAATTGAAGACTTAATTTTGAAAAATACTTGCAAAGATATGAGTTATGTTAAAAACTTGCGTTAATTATGAAGTAAATTCGAATTTTCTCATTTCCATTTTGTATCAAATATGTTTGTGTCAAATATTTTATATTATGCAATATCCCTGTAATAGCTTTTTTATACTACCTTCACATTAGTAAACAAAGAACTCCCAGCAGAAAACCGTAATTTTTACTATAAAAGAGCTACTTACACAATTAACCGAAAAAGATACTTAAAAAGACACCAAGAAGCGCGTGTCAGAGTTTTTTTACCGGCCCCTTCTAATAACCAGCTAACTACAAGCGACGGCTTTAATTGGATTCCACCAATCAAAAAGTCGGAGAGAACCAAAAGTCAACTCTCATTGTAAACCCATTAACAATGTACAGTAGACTACCAGAAAAACCTGCTGTCTTACTGAACTATACTACATCCCCAGATGCTTTATTGATAAATTACATAATTAAGTATATTTATATTTTGACTTCACAAATTAAATTCCAAAATGTTTTGACATATAATTTTCTCTATCTGTATTTAATACATAAATTTTATATTGCCAATGTAGCAAGTGCTATATTTCTCTCAACCCTTTGTTTTATAAGGTATATATTCAAATATAATTTAGAATAGAAACCCCATTTAAAAACCTATCCTTAACAAATCATTATAAAAAAACTAAGAAAATATAATAGGGTTAACTTTGTTTGTTTTGAACACTGTTGTCAATCATATGATGGTTCAATTCCACGTCCCTGCCATATAAAAAGGTGACCTTAACTACTACAGCAATATAAAATTATCTGAAATATCCAGGTAAGTATATATGAATTAAATCAACTTCGTATTCAAAGCGAAAAAGAAATATCTGGTATGATAATAAATACGGGTGATAAACAGCAAATATCCGTTTTATTCTTGAATCTATCGGCAATAATGTACTCTTTTACATGTGCATAATGTATATAAATTACGAAATGCATTTTTAATTGTTGCAAGTTAGGGAAAGTTTCAAATAATTCAATAATTTTAGATTAAAATAAAATATAAAATCGGAATTTTAGAATTGTTTAAAGAAAGGATATGAATGCTACATTCTAGTTATAATACATCAAAGATGTAAGAGCGAGGTAGAACCATATATAGCTTCCAATGGCTTTCAAAGAGGTTTAATAGACTGGGGTTGTAGAAAACTATAATCAAACTTTAGTCTTCTTATAGCTACTTCTCAATTTACATATCTGTGACACCTTCTGATAAATGGCATCAACTGAGAAAATTACTATCTTTATTTCAATTAAACAAAATAATCTAATTATGTTAATAATTTACAATTAGTAGTACGTAACCCAACACCATAATGGAATATTTTTATTTCCGAAAGGTACGGCTTTAATCGTGTTGGTTACCTGTGAAATAATTCCTATCGTGTCGTGTAAAGTGGGTTCACTCGATGCAGTAGGATTATCCTGTGCATAAATCAATCCGGGTTTTGCGAGGATCGCACTCACACCGGCAGCGTTAGCAGCTGCATCATTGATGGACAACAACACGGCCTCTGTATCATTGGTGTGCAAAATCAACGCATCTATCTTTCCTCTACACAATCTACTGTTTAAAACATATGAATAATATTGATGTACCCGATAACATCGATGTACCCTTGAAGTAATACTTACATTGTTGTAAGTGAAAGTGAAACATAACCGTGTTAAAAAATATTGTTACAAATGTATCAACATATTATTTATATCATATTATTTTTTTCATATTTCCATGATGTCAGTTACACCTTGCGACTGAGCCACTGCTGTTAGTGTGTTCATTTGTGCTTTTAAATATCGTGAAGCTTTGCCGTTCATCTTTCTACTTGACTTTCCCATTTCTACGAAAAGAGCCTAATGGCTCCACTGCATATTAACGAATTTTTAATGTTTAATTTAACTTAACCGGTGATTTCACATACTTCTCTCTTGGTATATTGATGTATATGAGTTATGCGAAATTTATATTGACTTGGTTATCTCACATTAGAGTAATTAATTTTAGATTTTGTTAACCTGAGGAATAGAATAGTCGTTGCACTAAAGATAGAATGTATTCATAAGGTACATGCAAGTGGGGGCCAGTAAATGTTATTTAAAAATATAAAGTCACAACCATTGATATAATTTAAGTATTTTTTTTATTTTATTAAATCATACTAAACATACTTCGACCTCAGGGAATTGTACAGTAAAGAACCATAGAATCCAAGTCTTCTTTGTTAGATTATTGTTATTCTTCTATTAAAATTGGAAAAGTGTGATGAAGAATATTACAGAAGAAAATATGTAAAAATTTAACCAAGAAGGTCGTAAATTATAACTAGCAATGTGTACAATTCAGGTAAGAGGTATAAATTCAATTTTAGCAAGTAGTACTCAAAGGTCATACGAATATACCAACAAAATCCGTTTTTAAATCAACTTAGAGTGTAAAGTTTGTTATAATAGGTAATACATTTGTTACACTTAGTAAAAGAAAAGTAAACGATTAAAGCAGAATCGGTGAAAAATATATTACATTGCTTTAAGGCACTCTTTATACTACCGAAAAATATATTCGAAATTCTGTATTCTGTCATATTTTATAACAAGAAAACTACTAATATAATTTATTGTAATTGATAAAATCAATTTAGTTTCAAATTTTATTTAATTATAATCAAAACGATCGTTCCAAACTGAATAATAATTTGGAATTATTTTTCTGATATCCATGCATAATACCATATATGAATATGTTTGGCCTAACCTGTCCACTTTAAAAGTCGTGGTTTAAATTCCAAAATTTGACAGTAATTGCCTGGTTACAACAATAAGTCTTATCAAAATATTAAAGTACTGATGTATTATACCTGTTGTACATTGTAAGTAACATTTCTGGTTAAAGATTTGTTCGTTGAGTTGTTTGGGAAAACCTAATGATGGTTTATTAATATTCATTTTTACAAAACTGTTAATAACTAGGTTCATACAGTTTATTACTGAATATATTAACATATGCATATACTGTACTATGATGGTATAACTTGGTTGAATATTTTTCTAATTTATATCTGTTACTTACTTAATTCCACCATTATTTGTATAATTAACATAAGCAGATTATTAATAAAAGTCATCGTTAATAATAACATTGTTGTTTAGTCTTACATATGGGTTCCATTCTTCTTTCTATCTATTTACATCTAGGATTAACTGCAATTAGATAAGAAGAAGATACAACAGATAAAGCAGCTGGTAGACAATGACAAGACTAATAAGTACTGCTGTCTAGGCACAATGTTCATATCTGAAAGTGGAGGCTAAACACTCATTCTTGTACTCTTTAAACACATTGGAAAACATTTTATAGTTCTTTACTAAAAATATTACTTAATTATTTGGAATAAAACCTACGGAAAAATATTTATCACTAAATATAAATGAATATAGATAGTTAAACATACTTTATAAGGTTTAACGGTAGCGTGGCAAGTAAAGAATATAGATGAAATCCTGGTTGAGAGAAAAGTTTTTATTTTTAAAAATCTCGTTATATATATATATATAATAGAATATATATAAGTGTTTATATATTCCTTATTTATACGTTTGTTTTGCGTGTAATTTTCATGTATAAATAAGTTTTAAGTGAACGTAAAAGACCACCAGTTATATATACTTAATTTTCTATTATCTTTGAAAACACCGTTTATTAATTTTATTAAATGAGGCTTAAAATTATATGAAACATTATTTATATTCGTGTTTTCTGTTAACAAAAAAAAAGGTTGAGAAAATTCACGAACTCTACAGAAACTTCCTAAACCGTAACGAAACTTACTCCAGTAAGTAATTCTTGAATTATTCGATTTCTTGTGAGGATTTACTCTTCGCCTCTCGCCACTACCTCCACGACAACATGTATTACATGCTCTCCACCTCCTTCATATACTGTTTTTTGTGTCATCTGTAAGTGAGTGATCGCGTATCTCTGAATTTTAGGTTGTATTGATTTATAAATACTTATAATACATCTTATAATGTGCATAGCGAATAAACCTTTTGTATCAGAAAACTTTACACTCTTGAGCCGTTACGAACTCAAGCTTACTTTAATATTTAATAAAACTAATATTTATTATAATTAATACTATTATTATTATACTTACTAGTACGATATTATATTAGTACTTTAACTTGTTTTATCAGACACTCCATCAGACTTTTTAGTTGCCTCAAAAATTGCCTGTAAAAGTATTTCTGAGTAAGCAAATCTTGTTTCAAATTTAAGAGTAGGCCATATTTATAAGTAAACCTTGACTTAAATTGAAGCGTTATGAACAGTTTAATTGATATGAGGTTGTAACATAATAAATACATTTCTTATATATATATATATATATATATATATATATATATATATATATATATATATATATATTATAAAACCGATTGAAAGTTAGAAAACTTTCGCAGAGGAAAAAAGTACATAATGATCTTCTTAAACGGAGAAAAATGATACTACCATTGTGAAACTAAGCAGATAACATTATCTTTGGGAAATATGTTTAGTGCAATGGTCAAATCCTTACCACTGTCAACTTTCTGTTAAGGACATAATTTGAGTATTTGATGTCTAATGTGTAATTTTTACAATAATTGTTACTATGGATGAATGATAAATATAATTCATTACATGCATAAAATCACGATTTAGGATAGTACAAAGTATTTTAAAATGTTCGTTAACGGTCAGTTAAATCCTATTGACAGACATAAACTCTTAACCAACTCCGTGTTGCTCATTTGGAAAGAAACTTTCAAGTATATTCGTTTTTAATATATTGTGCGGACAGACATACAGACAAAAATTTTTTTAAGACTAAATAATAATGGTGAAATTAATATCTTTTCGGTAAGTTCAGCCAACAATACATTGTGTATTTAATTACTATACTTTCTTTGGGTTTCTACAGAAGCGTTAATAAACAACTATATTATTTTAAACACAAATACCATGACTATAACTGAGAAAGAAATGCAAACTAGAATGTAAATACTATACTTTCTTTGGGTTTCTACAGTAGCGTTAATAAACAACTATATTATTTTAAACACAAATACCATGATAGATACTATAACTGAGAAAGAAATGCAAACTAGAATGTAAAGGTTTATTATATATTTTAAATATTCGACTTTTACTTTCAAGTATGTTATTTTTAACAGTCATCAACTTTAAACTCAATATTAATACAGACAACAGAACCGTGAGGGAGACAACTGCAATGATCATAGTATGACTAATCTAAAACATTCACATCCAAGATAACCCAATAGCTGACAGAACAGATTGATAACAAAACCATAGTAACCATTCATGGGAGTGCTTGATTTATGGATATTTCGATGAACCAATAGTTTTTATTAATGTTGCTCGTAACGTAAAAACAATAAACTAGGATAATATCATGCCCCTATTTCACTACACGATTCAGTCAGTGTAATAAAAACAAAATATTGTGCGCTATTAAATCTGTGATAGCGAATAAACTTCCAGCAATACCTCGTTATTTTGTGTACTTTTTTACATTGAAAGATTTTAAGATTTCGTACTCATGTTTCGCTGTGGTTTTTACAATAAGAGCAAAAAATTAAAGTTCCTTTAACAAAATTTAAATATTATTTTATTTTTGAAATAAATACTCTGAGATTATTACCAACGATAACACTTATCTCTGGATACAATTGGCGGGTGACTGCTACTCTGAAATAGAAACCGAAATTGTCTGTTGAATATAAAAAAATATGTCAGAATTTATTACATGAAATATTTTCAAAACATTTTGGCTAATAAATAATTTTCAATTCTTGGGTAAGAAAAATAAATTCAGAAAATTCAATTATAAATATAATGCCCAACATATTAATATAATCGTAAATTTAGTACAGTCGCTTAATACAAAAAGAAGAGATAAATTAAATTAAATTTTTATTTATTTCTACATATAAAATCTTATCTATTCATTTTATTTTTATCTTATTTAGTTTTATTTTTACTAGAATTCCCTGGAAGAAAATAATCCATCTATGAAAGCAATTAATCCATTTTCGTCAGTGGACAATATTTTTGATTAAATATCCAATTAGAATAAAAAGTTAGTTTAAAAGTTATAAGTTACAAAATATTTGTCTAGTAGTCTATTTTATAAATAAAAGTTGTTTATTTAATAAGCCGTTTACAAGCATTTATCACAAAATATTAGTCTTATTTCCCCTCATTATGAATTAAAACTTTTGTACTTCAAAACAATGGATGCTATATTATGGAAGATGTAATATCCCTAAGCATTTTTAGCGGACCTAACCTTTTATTTAGATCGTTTCCAGCCTCGCACTGCATTCTACGAGTATATCACTGCATTGCACCACAATTGAAAGATCAAATCCTTAAAATACTGTTCGTTGGAAACATATCCTAGTTGTCATCAAAATTTCTTATTGCCAGTAAAAAATATTATTAGGATTTTTGCCTTTATGAAAACTCTTGTTTTATTGCCACATGCATGTAATTTTGGGTGGCTATAAAAGAGTATTAGGAACCCATACGTGGGAAATATTAGTAGGATTGGATTTTATGTATATATGACATGATAGAGAACACATTTATTAGGTTTTGTTGTTTTATCAAGTCAGAAAGAATTTTTACGAAAATAACACAGAAGACGTATAAACACACAAACCCGAACAGCTATACATAGATCCATTTATAATTGATGCTTAAATGACTGGTTGTAAAAAAGTAAAAACTAATTTATTTTGTATATTTTTAATCTTATACTGATGCTACTCATATGAGCAAAAAGTATGAGACAAATACACACGTAACACACATTAACATGTTTGTTTTGCTGTACCTAATGCTGTCTTAGATTTTTGTTTGATGCTTAGATTGGCTGTATTTTTTGTGGTTGTTTATTAACAAGTGACACATCTGTTTTTGCTGTGCCCAGTGGTGGGTTCAACTGGAAGGTATAAACCAACCAAAGTGATCCCTTGAACCAGTCTCTCTAATCAAAGCAGGCAAGCGGATTGACACGCCTTTTGTCTAGACTAGGTTTTTTACGTTTTCTGTATAATCAAGGGTCATGAAGCGATCATGTGCACGGCGTAGCAATGAGTCTTAGAAGTCATCTATCTGCTTCGGAAGCCGAAGAGTCAAATTACAGAGCCTTTTCTACTCACAGTGTGCCGTGCTTTGTGAAATGCCTTCAGTAAAGGGCTCTTAGGATATTAACACGACTAATTAGGTTGGAACATTGCAGGCATTGCATTTCAGAAGACCGAGTATTCTAAGATTCTTAACCGATGAATTTTAGCTGTCAGAGAATATTCTTCTGCTGTTTGCAGTCTGAATGTATGATATGATTAATGGGAAGTCATACTATTCAATGGCAGAAATCTTTTGGGACTACGTAATAATAACTTCACTACCGTCTGAATCTCAATACTGTAAACAGTGTTTGTATATGTACATGTAATAAATATAAACATTGTTTTTATAATGTACGCAGTCTGTCAAGCCATAGCTAATCAGAGACGAAGAAGAGGTAATAAGGTAATAGTAATATTTATTTACTATTCAACTTTACCTAAGATATAGATAATTTATTGCACTATAACGTTTGGAAACGTAAAACAAATAAGAGTTGAATATCGTCTACGTAGTATTAAAACTAAGACATTATGTTAAATGAAACATTAAAAAGCAGAGTTTATAGCATGTATAGTGTATAAAAAAAATTGTTCCTATTATAATTTCGAATGTTGCAAGGTTACACCGCTGCGGATACCAAACCTGTATCTCCTTATTTAGCATCTCATCATGGCCGGCTGCTCCTTTTCACCGTTTGTATTCATCATTCCACCAGCGTCATTAGTGTAAGCAAATACGCAGTACACAAATTTGGCAAGATTTCTATGGAAACAGTAGCGGACTGTACGGAATTATTCTCCATTTTTATATTATTTTCAGTCAGATATAAAAATTATAAAATTTGTCTACATACTAAAAAACCTACTTGACATAATTAAATCTGACATGTATTGTGAAAACAATAAAATTTATATTTCTCATAACAGTAACTGTTACTAAAAGCCTATGTGGGAGCCATTCGTGTCTGTTTTCAGCTAAATGATAAAGGAATAATGAAGAACCCCCATTAAGTAACCATAATATAATGTTTATAATATAATTTAAATCGCATTCGTTTATAACGTTTAAGAGGCTTGCGAGTAAAAACTGGTGGTATTTTATTTGAGCTAAAAAACAAAATATAAAAGATTTCCTGTTTATAATACGTAGAAACATTGCATTTCTGACATCCTTAAATGGAGACGAGCAACAAAATTACTCAAAGATTTTGTGTTTTATTACCGATACAAAACTTAATTTCAAATGGTTTTAAACATATTGCATGCAAATCAGTTGAATAATACGAATTTCTTGTATTGTCATGTGAATATTTTCTATCGCTAAGGTTGTTTTACTGAGTATCATGTGATTTAAATAGGACATTATATACTGTATGTTTTGGGAAATATAATTATATTGTCACTATTTAATTGTTTCTAAATATTAGTAACTTCACATGTAATACATAATGCTGTCTTAGATATTTGTTGGATGCTGTCTGTTTATACATCTTTAACATTGTTTTGTAGACTCTCGTTGCTAAATAAGTGTACACATTTAGAAAAGCCTGAAATATAGTCCTATAATACTGGTTATCATTTAACGAAGAGGTATTGCTAAGTGCTTTGTTCGAAAAACTAAATTTACAGAAAGAAAATGAATGGACTGAAGGTTTTAGTAGTGTCAATAGAAATTTTAAGAATAGAAACTTCTCATCAAGTAATTTTATAAATTCGGTAAAAGGCCCTATAGGTAAAAACTAAACTGAAAAGTTATATGATGAATTTCATTACGATGGACATATCATAACAAACAGGACATGATTTAAGAGCATACAATATTTAAAATGGAAGTGATATACAGTTTAAAATGAGTAGACAATTGTGTTAGCGGCCATCTTGCTTGTATATCATAGACGGTAATAAACATGTTTAAAGTTGTAGAGTTTTAAAGATTCTATGGATATGGATCCAGTACTTTTTTTATATTTTTTAAATTTTCAATGCCTTTAACATGTAAATATTACAAATTAACCACTAAAACAAAATTACGATTTGATGTTCTAAGCGATACCTATCTCATAAAGCTACAATAAAAAATGAGGAAGTAAAAGTCCATGAGGTTTTACATTGTAATATGGCAAAGTCATGGTTGGTTCATTAGATCCGGCTCTTTACAATCTACCCACAATTATGTATATTTAATACCAATATTATAGTTTAGTGGGGTTAAGGGATATAAAACTAAGTAATAAAACTTAGTTATTTTGTGGAAAGTACAAAATTCATTCAAAGAATCCAAATCACAATTAATTATCGTTTTGTAAACTCTTTGTTTCACAAATTATAGTAATAATTATTGAATATCATAAATCCACTTTTCATAAATATATTTATATAAATATGGAAGTGTATAATAAGAAGAGTATGATATGCTGTTTTTCAAAACGTATCGATGTATAGTATATACTCCTAAGAACTAAAATGAAAAATACTTAAGCAAATGTTGAGTAAAATTAAAAAAGTGGCATTTAACATCTGAATAATATATACGCCCGATTCACTTTAAAATCGTGAGATATTTCATTTCCATTGCAGAGTAACATCCGCAGAAATCTTGTATTAAAGCAAAAGAGATAGATGTTAGTTTTATTAAAAATAGGTTGATACAGATAGAACTCCCCTACTTACTACCTGTGTAAGTAAGATAATCGTGGTGTGACCCGAAAAACCTATCATAGTGATAACACCAACCACGTGAACCTAAGGACAGACACACAATTAACGTAATGCATACGGATGACTATCGGTGTAATCTGATGATTTTAAATGCAATTTACAATTTGCATATTGGGCTAAAAATTCGATATCAATACTTAATTACATCATACTTACTATAGATAAAGATAGTTTGACTGCAAACACCAAAGCAATTGGTTCAGTCAGTATAATACATTTATTTTCTGAGTGTAATCTGAAAAAAGTTCCTGTACTCTTGTCACTGCTTTTAAAAATACTAGGCTATCATACTTGTTAGAACTACAAGACTTTTATTCGAAATTTGCCTTATAGTGCATATTAAAATTGTATATATTTATTGTTCAATAATTGGTCAGTCCTCTTAACATTTTATGTATTTATTAAACTGCGAGGTTATCAATCTACTCAGATATAGGCTAAATTATGACTGACATATAAAAGTACACCCAAGAAGACTGGGCATATCGGACCTCTTATTTGCTATTTGGCCATACTAACCATTGCATATTTCTTAGCGTCTGTGTTTAGTTTATTTTCTTCCATAAATTTGGTTATATTAAACCATAATGAGATTTAAATATTAAAAGCTGTAAATTTGCGTACATGAAGTAAAAAACTATGTATTCTTTAAATTATTTTTTAGATTAAGAAAATCATAGAACAGAGTAACTGAATGAAATATGACCGTAAAACAAATAAGCTTAAAAAATATAACAGAAACTTTAAAAATACTACATATTCTTTTTCATTGTTTTAAAGCAATGGTTTAAAACAACATTAGGAAGTTCCAGTTATGGTTAGGAACCCTCGATTCATCCATAGTGAATATAGATGTAGTTACCTATAATATTTAAGATATGTGGACTCGGGATAACAATATCATATTTTTACTGAATACTGCAAAGAATACCATTATAATGATTTGTTAAAATACGATAGATTAGATTACAGATTTTGAGATTTTAGAATATTTTACTAATTTAAATAAATACTGCAAATATATAAATTATATATTGCTTGGTATAAATTGCTTGAGGACGATGGAACATGTGTGGAAAATAGTATATATACAGCTCTCAATATGTAAATCCATTAATCCGCATCAAACCAATGTGGTATATAATGATGTTTAGAAAATAAAATATCCAGATATATTTTGCATCTAACTTTAAACATTAAATATTTCAATAATCAGTCTTACGGTAGTTTGTTATTAGCCTACCAATTCAACTTTATTTATTGTTGTTTGTGATTTTTTAAATGATAAGAAGTATATTTGGAGTGGTCATTTTCTAATTAAAACATACTTTAATTTTCTCCTAAATGGACTGTTGTTTAGAATAGCTATTTATCAAAAAGTAGCATACAATTTTCCGGCCATTATCTTTTTTTCCTCATATTATTAAAAATACATTATGTTTAAGTGCGTTAATATATTACTTTGTTTCTGTATATTCTACAACCATATATTCAAATGGAATACTACTTAAGACTGACTTAAATGTGAGATGTACAAGTTTGTTTCGGGTGGTGGAAATTATCATAATTTTAATCATTAAAATTAATTCCTTCTATATTACTACAAAGTAGGAATAAACTACACCAGTTTTTGCGTAGGAGTCTTCGCTGAGGTTGCATGAAAATTTTCAAATTTATAACTGATTTCATGCTCGGTATGTCCTCCAGGTAGATAGTCAGACATACCGAATAGGAATTGGCACAAGGAATACGCTCACCCACAGTCCATGGTTGAGCATACACCAAACTAGAACACCTTTTCTATGTAAAAATGAAATTACAGGGAAAATTAAAAGTCTGTTTCACGAAACAAGGTGTGGGCTACTCATACAATTTTAAATACTGATTAAAGTAATATAAACATGACAAGATTAGATTACATTACAATCACACCATTTTTTTTTTAATTTTTTTTGGTTACTTATATTAAAACAGAGTTAATTGAATGAAGTTGTTTTTCAAACAATATTTAATATTTTTTTTACATAATGATTTTCGTACTTATAGATACGAAATATGTAAATTTCAACTTGTATAAACGGGTATAAAATTGTATAACGGTATTGAAAACTAACTTTTCATTCAAGACATTATACCTTTTAGTAATAAATGTTCATTTCTTACATATTAAAATTGGTATCATTAATATTCATTTTATATTATCCTTAAAACACTAATTAACATTTAAGCTGTACCTTAAATGTATTATTATGTTATTTTTGTTTTGTAGTTTGTACAGTTTTGTAACAACTTGGGAGTGTACATCCATATTAAGTGTAAAATATATTTATATTTCTCGTTAAAACAAACATAGCGTCTCTATATTAAATAACGAAAAATATTTAAACAGTGAAAAGTTTAATAATAATACTTTTGTTAAAGGAGGAAGTTTACGCAGATGAGTGGTTTAGACCGACATAAAATAATCAGTTGTCACTATCTAAGTCTCCGGTATTGACCCTTTCGACTTCCGGTTTAGATTTGTTTCAGTTACAGCAGAAATATATTGGTAAAAATCGTTTAAATATAAAATACTTTATTCACAGAAATTTTAAAACTTTCCTTTGTGTTTCCTACATGAAAAATAAAAAACTTTCAATTTTGAATTATACAATTTAATTATAATTTATGAACTCAAATTCAAAAGATATATTGTATAAGAAATAAATATGAAATAAAAATGGTTTCGATTTGATAAGAATGTATCAAGTACGATTTTAAAATAATTTCTTAATAGTTTTAATATAAAGCATTAATACAATCTAAATAAACTTGTTAGCAGTTATTTAGATTGTATTAATGCTTTATATTAAAAATATACAGTATATATGCAATACATATGTACAATATATATATATATATATATATATATATATATATATATATATATATATTTTGTACATATATATATATTTAGTGCCAATATTTAGTTTTGACTTCATATACTTCATTTTTCGCAACCCAGTGATTTATTACTGGCTAGTATAAGTTACATATTGAAAAGAACATTGAAATATCTAGGCCCATCCCAAGGTATCATATTTTAGTTAATTCATACTCTATTTGGCAGCAACGTGGCAATACCTTATTTTATTTTACCAACTATAAGTGGTGCTTTTATGTTTATTTGCCAATATTAAACATACAGGTAACATAAATATAACTTCGAATTTCGAGTATTCATTACTACGACCTCAACGGTATTCAACCCCATGTGTATTGTCCATTCGGTAAAATATATATCCAGTGAATAAAGCTAATTTTTTATAACAGTCTTAGCATATTGTTCCATAAATAGATATTTTTCGATGACATTACTTGTTCATAAACCTATCCATAAGCACAGACACACTCCTATACAAACAAACTGACAATGCGTCCCAAAGTTCTCTAACAAACTTATCATATATTATTTTAAAATACAAACTACCTTATCGTTTAGTTTCACGACTTTTTAAATTAAAAATTAATATATGAAACGTGTACACATATTTAAGGTAAGTTGATGGAGTGACGTAAATTAATTTTCAATATTCATATGAGGTTAACGTAGAAATAATGTTGTCTGTTTTACAAAGCTAAAGCTCACAATAATATATTGAACATTTACATAGCATTCAAAGTAACGGACAGGTATTTTGGCCGTTCACAACATAAACGGTTCTTCACCAAGTTACATTATATATCATAACTTTCAACGAGTTAACAATAACTCACCATTTTCCGGCCGGATATGTCGTGGCTGCAAAACACTTTCAGAGGGTTCCATTTAGGTGATTTATGTCTCCAATTTTACATCAATGAAATATACTCATTATTGGGAACCCTATATAGTTTGACTGTTTTCTAGTCTACCTTAGTATTTAAAGATTCATTGTATATATTGTGTTATATGACCAGTAAAGGAACTTGTTTGGTTTATTCCTTAGTTAGTTTATAATATAGATTAAATTTCTTTATATTTTCTTATGTTATCTTCTTTGTAGACTAAAGTTTAAGAGATTATACCAAGTAACTATATATTAGCCCTAACACGTTACATTTTAATTGAAACTTTTAACTGTGAAACAATGGATAGTGCAACCTAAATCATTTAGACTGAAAATAAATAGCTACTATTCTAGCACATCATATCAACGAGTTTATTATAAAAACAATTCTTGTTCCGTTCATTAATGTAAAAAATGTGTGGTTTCATTTTACATATCTCACTAATAAGTAGAAAATATACTATGAATGATTGATTCTAACAATTATAAAAATCACATACTATAAATCTATAAATAAGTACAAAATATAAAAATAAAATTAGTCATTCTTTTCATTATACTGATTTCATGTAAGTTTGGTTATTCATTTAAATTATAATATAGGACCCAACAATTATTGGTTATTTCTTTTTGTTAGTTCCAGTTTTTTCTTATTTACTTTCTCTCTTAAATACTTTTGCTCTCTTTTGGTTTTTAGTAATAGACGCCTTTCTGAGAAATATCTTAGATAGATTCACATGCCAGTACTTTACCACAAGATAGAGGTACGCCATCAAGTATGATAAAAGACTTCACTAGATTTGAATGCAAAATTTCAAATATTATACACACACACACACACACACACACACACACACACACACACACACACACACACAACACACACACACACACACACACACACACACACACACACACACACACACACACACATATATATATATATATATATATATATATATAGTTAATTTCAGCCTGGAGATATTCTGTGGACAAATTTTCAAGTTCAAATGAAAAATATGCATCATAGAACTCATTTTTGTAGTCATAAAGTTTCATGTAAAATTTTAAGTATGTAGTATATAAACAGGTTAAATTCACGATTTTTACTTCAACGTTATGTCAGGTCTAATCATAAAATTATGTACACAAATTTACTATAAATTAATGCGCTTTGAGATAATTAAGCTAACTTGTTAATATGTCACATTTTGAATCTTTTATGAGGGCATTGAGTATTTTAAATTAATTTTTTACTTTTCTGTTTTCTGGTTGTTACTCATAGGATCAATGTCAAATTATTCGTTATCGCCTAACGAAATTCCATTTCGGACACTATTGAACACAGTGTTCCTCATTTACAAATGAGGAATATCCTCATTCACGATTTCAAGACTTTAGATTAATTCTTTTTAATATATCGTGTGGAAAGTCTGACAGACAGAAATGACATTTTCCGAGCCTCTCAAACGATAGAATTTTCAAAAGGTGAGCCAATAAATATAGCTAAAATATTTTAAAACTTAAGTTTTACCCGTATTGATAATAAAGTTTCATTTTATTATTGTGCAATACATCTCCTTTTCAAAGTGGAATAAACGATGATGCATTGATATATTAACGATGTTATTACTATGTTATTAAAAGGTTAGACGCCATATACTGAAGTGGATAGATATAGTACTCATTAGTTTAAGTCGTGGATTAAACATATTTATTAAACAACTAACATTGCATTCATTATGAGCTAATAATGAGTTCAAAATACTGTGTTACACTTTAGAGATAAATACTATTGAATTCAGTCCCTCAGTCCAAACACTTTTTGCCGTACGTAAAGTAATTTTTATCTAATTACCGATACGCATTTCTCTGTATGACAACAAGGCAAACATACTAAGGTGATAAGTAACCACCGTTGACCCGGTAACAATGTTCGGTGTAAGGGTTATAGTAGGCTGTAGCTTTATTAAACCTATAAATAATGTAATTGTAATTTTTTATGGAAGTGCATTGAAGCCCTGAAGTCAGAGTGGTAATAATTTCTTTTTCTGCACGTGAGAGGTACCTAATATAAGTTTTTCATAAGAAATTCCAATTCCATTCTAAATTATCTCGAATAAAGGCCATTGATTTATCATTAATGAAAGAAACAGTGAATAATTGCATGTTATATTATAAAATAAAGTTTAACTCAAGCCTTAAAAACCAGATACGGGAAAACTTGTAGTAGAACCTTTCGTAATTATGTGACATTTTGTTAAAATTTTTACAATTATACTTTTGGTGCTTAGGTAATTTTAATAATTAAACAACTTTTAAGAAGGAAACAGGATTTTTCCGGACATTTGCCATCGTTCAAACAAAGAAAAAAAATAACCTTCAAACAAAGAACTTTTAAGAACTGTCATTTTGATAGGGTCCATTTTAATAGCATGTTAATTTTTATTTTGCTATAATTATCACGACACGGGTCTTGCTTGTATGGTGTACGCATTCTTTTGAGGAAATAAACTCTTCAATATCGGTTTACCTCATTCATTTATGTTTCACGTGTGTAAAGAAGTTTTAATTACAGCAACATATAGTTTTCTTCAATACTATCAATTGCATACTTATATTTTTGTCCATTAACCTTTCAGTAATGGGTTTTATTAAAATTTTATGAAAAATCTTTAATTTAAACCAATATAAATGTTCTTTTCTGATAAGAAGTATTTTTTAACATTCTTTCATTTACAATTAAGAAAACGAACACCCTGTACATTGTGAGATTAATTGTATTAATTGCATCAATTAATGAGGCAATTTCTGAGAATATTGCATTTCATATTATCCTTTTGTAAATAGGAACTGCGACTGAGTTCGGATCTACTCAAACTGACATCAAATATTCAGAAGAAAACACCCGCCATCCGATATTGATCCTGAGACGTTCACCTGTGATCCTTTTTTGCACTCTTACTTTAGAGGAATAACTGCAGTGACAACATAGTTGAGCTAATGAAAGCATTTACATTCAAATAAAACATCCACGTAACATAACGAAACACCTGTAAATCCTCGTTGTACAATACCTTTGTACAACCTTTATAACAGGTTGACATACTTCCGTTGTGTTTGGTGAACCTAGAAGTTTCACGAAAATCTTCTATTACTTAATCGCTTAATTTCAGTTTAGCAACACTTATTCTTCTTTAATTTTTTGAAACTGTAAACTTTTGAAGGTGGTGGACTTATAAATTTATAGAAGTTTCCAGTTAAACTGTTATAAGTGGACATGTTTACAAACACAATTTCGCATTAAATACTAAAGAAAGTGCATATAATTAAAAATGAACCATATGATTTCAAACATTTTTTACTTTTAGCGTTTTAATATTAGGGATCAAGAGTGTAGTTTCGAAATGTTTGGAATGTTTACGATTATTAATGTAATCTGACATTTAAAGATTTTTCAATAAGTGATTTACAAATTAAAAATCTAAACCAATAATGGATAATAATTAGTTTGTCATTTAAATATAATGACCACATATGAAGCCTGCCTTTCTTTCGACTCAGCCGGGATGGGTAATTTAGTTACTTCTGATACTATTTACTTTAATTTAATCAGTATCATCCTAGAGTTTTGGCGTGGTTACCTGCTTCAATAAGCAGTGAATAATCTGTTTGAATTCAATTGAAATATTCGTTTAGCCTATTTTTATAAATACTAAAACTATAATAATTTACAATTGACAATTCTCATTACGATTCAGATTAGTTTGATCGCCTGTGTTTAATGAACAGTGTAGTAACTAAAGATGTATAATAAAACTGAAATATGCAAATAGAATTTCCACTATAATTACTATACCAATAATTCTTACTGTTTTTAATGCAAAATGTGGCGTAAAACTGTCTATTATGAAAAAATTATGAATATAATGATCACTCGACCGTGAAATGTTATTGAGCGAACGTATGCACTCAAGAAATGGTTAAAGTCTTTTATATATGTTTTTTAATATACTAGCTGTTCCCCGCGGCTTCGCACGTTTTTTGTAAGCTTTGCTCGTGTATGAGCACTTCTGGTTCAAGTGAATTATATTGTCAACGCCGATGTAGAGTTTACCTTGTTGACACTATCAAGAATCTGCCAAAAGTGTATGTTTATAGCCATTGTACACGTACATGTACTTAATAATAAAGTGGTCTAACATTTAAGCTATAAGGCCAAACAGAAATTCATTTGAAAGAAAAATATCCATAAAAACTTAGCGCCCTCACATAGTGTGTGGTTATTATACACAACTATCTCGTAATTGTAGTTTACAATGTGCAGGCGCTTTGATAACTTATATATTTTGCAGCGCCTCCTGGTAGTGAGTTACATCAATGGGCATATCATATAAACCTTCTACGTGGAAAAATACATATAGGCCTACATACAAATTTTCATCGGTCAAATAGTTTCTGCGTCTAGAAAGGACAAACACACAAACATTCATTTATATATAGATTATAACACAACCATTGATATGAAACGCTGGAATTTAATAGCATTAATCAAAATGCCATTTGCTCTAATGTCAACATTAAAGTTTCATACCAAATTGATTCTTTGTTGACGTATGAAAATATATTATCATGTTATCATAGTTATGGAAAATGCAGATGTTACAGAGAGATTATTATTATTCTATGGTTTCCATAATTAGATATTGGTCAAGCATTATAATTCACAACATGATTTTGTTAAAATCTCAGGACACACACATATAACCAAGATTTAAACAAATTTCCAGATTTGACATAATTTAAAATATTGCTTATCAAAAGTCTAATGACATTAAACTAAAATATAACTGAATCTTGGGGCCGATGTGCTAAGAGCCGATTGTTGAGCGTAGCTCTCGGAGGGTTGGAAAATTTCATTTTTGCCTGTTAGTCTGGCTATCTGTCTGTGTGTTTGCAAGATATCTCGAAAGCGAACTGACTTATAGACTTTAAGTTGAGCGTACTATTTTTGCAATTTTGAGTTCGATATCAGTGCATGTCACTCCATGTGATTCGGTTGAGCATTAGCATTTTTCATTGGTCTTATGGGGAACAATAATGACAAGGAGAATATAGTAGAGTAAATTGTTTTGTGAACAATCTATATACAATAACAACAGATTCATAAATTAATCCGAAAAATAATAGAGTGGAATATCAATGTTAGAAGTAAGTTACGAGATTTATTTTAAACCCGTTATTGCTTTGTAATAACCTCTCTTTCTGACATGAATTTTTATTATAGAAACACTGCTAAGAAACTTTAACTAAGAGAAATTTTTTTAAGTAAGTCCCAATTTTGAGAAATGTCTTTTCTTTATACTTTAATTTTTTATTTTTAACTTTATTTCTACGTAACATACCAACGGTGCATGTTGAATCATGGATTTCAGATTCGTTAATTGAACCCTATATCAATCTTAGACACAATTTTCTATTGTCTGTCTTGGGGATATAACAATTTTTCTGTTCAGTGGTCTAGCTGTCTATCTTTTCTTAGTATTTTTGGTGAGCAAAAATGTTTTGTTTATATATAGTGCACGATAGAAAATAAGTATAACAATTATTATTTAAACTACTAGTATTTTACATTCAATTTTACCGTGATAGCTTTCAATTTCAAATTACTTATACCACTTATATAAGAAAATTGTTACGTAATGCTCGTAAAAACTGTAACAGAAGCTCACATTTTATATGAGTTTCCATTCCACAGTCCCTCCAGCTCTGTAGGAACACAAATAAAGAATTCTATTTCGAATGCTTTACGTTGTAATCCTCTTATGTACTTCCTGGTCTTTAGTGGACATTGTTGTTAAGTTTGTTTATAATATTCTAAAATAATAGGTTAAGGAATTACATTTTTAAAGAGATTGTAATAAAAGTCAACATTTACGTTTTTGATGCGAAATAATAAATTCATATTAATTGAGTTACGTAAATCCTGAATAAATACGTTGAACGTTTTGTTTAAGTTAGGTTAAAATTAAGTTTATAGCTGCTAACACTTTCTAGGTATAAACATTCTGAATATCACTATGAACCATAAAAAATTGTTAAAATATGACTTGCAAATATAACCTTTTTAAATATAGTCTGTAATATGTTTCGGTCAATGTTGTTTATAATTAACATGTATAATGATTTCAGAGTTAACGCATTCCTGGGTCCATTTTGTGCATAATGTAAAAATGTATGTAAAAAGCACACATAAGGATAACTGTCAGAATAATGTCTTAAGGCACAAAATTTACAACATGAGAATAATTAGTTACCTGATGTTTAGTAGACGTGCTTCTTCTTCTACTTATAGTTATTATACCTTTAACCATCCTCACAGTTCAACTTCACCAACACTTCTGTACCCTGCTTAGGTTAAAAGATAGAAAAAAAAAAAATATATATATATATATATATATATATATATATATATATATATATAATCAAATTTTTTGCTATTTTTGTCTTTTAACCTAAGCAGGGTGTAGAAGTAATGGTGAAGTTTAAATGTGAGGATGGATAAAGGTATGTTTTATTAAAGAGCGTAATAAGACAAAAGTAATATTGAAGCTAATTAAATGTGATCAACACAGAAATAACAGTTATGAGAAAAACTTTAAATACATTACTGTTGTGAAAAGTTAGTCTTTTAACATCCAACTATTATCAATGTTGCTATTAAAAGTTGTTGAATTAATTATAAATGTAGCCTCGAAAAGTGTTTGATACAAATATAAAATAATAAACATTTTTAACACCTTTTGATATATTTTGTTTTGTAAAATGTACATTTCAAATTCAACGAATTCATCATCAGGTACTTCTAAAATACCTGATGATGAAGTCATTGAATTTGAAATGTACATTGTACAAAATAAAATATTTCAAAAAGTGTTAAAAAAGTTTATTACTGTATATGTTATCAACATTCTGTTTTAAATATTAGACTTTGTTAATAACAACTCATTTAATCCAAATTATATAGTTTGGAACTAAAACATCATTAAATCCTTGCTAACGTATTTGTTTACTAACTGGACATCAAAATAATTTAAAATAATCCCAAAGCTGGAATGAATAATGCATTCATTTTCAACAAAGTTCTCGTTCGACAAAATGTAATTACTATTTACCGAACGTATTAAAACTCTCTAGAGTGGATTTAGAGAATTGTTTTAGAACATTGTTTCTTTATATTCGTTGCACATGTTTTTTAGAATAAATATCAGATGTCCCTCCAAACAGTAACAAGTCAGCTGATCAAACGAACACATGGCTTAGCTGAATAGCTTGCTTTCACCCATAGAGTAATTTTGGTCATTTGAACGAACATAATTTTGAGGTGGCTGTATGATAAATATATGTTTTCCTTTGATGTTATATTGCCTTATATGACAAAATAAGAATATTTACTTCTTGAAACAATTTTTTTTACAATCATTAGACAAAATTATAAGTCTGAGAATAAACAAAACATAACCTGTAATTCGTCTATAACATTTTGTCAGCAGAATAGAACTGCAGCTTCGTTGTTGTTCAAGATTTTTCCGCTAGGTGGCAGCACTTGATGAAAACCATTTCTAAAGATGATCGTTCAAACGGCCATTATTACTAAACGTTACAAAGTTTCTAATTTTGACAAGTAAAAAATACGTGAATTTGATGTTCGTTACAACGACCACCATGATCGAAAGGGTTAAAAAAACTATGCCCTTTTTAAAATATTGCGTTTTATGTTTTAAAATTTTATTCATACAAACTTCTAAGATAGGAAGTTGGTTACAGATCTGAATATAAACAGTTAAGCACTACTTTAACCCAACCCATGCTGTTCAGAGGAAATAAAATTCGAAATTTGCCTGTTAACATATCTAGACAAGTACCACACGCAATGATTGAATCACTGACTTTTAGTCGATGCTACTGCAACGCTACATAAATATCCAATCATGTGGGTCTGATCATTGTTGTCATTGTGGTTGGCATATTAGTGAAGACAGTAGTTTGGTGTTTGTCAATGACGCAGCCACTGAACCGTATAGGCCTGAGTGCAATCCATGCTAATCCACATTGAGTGATTCATACGCAGGTTGAGCCTACTTCATTCCGTTGATATTTACTCTCATTCGCTAAAGAGTGGTTATTTTAATGGTAATCTCGCTTATAAGTCAAGAGTGCATCCACCATTATTTGCAGTATTATACATTTAAATATACACTTCTATAATGATCAAAATAACTAGACTGTATTATTGGTTAAAGCATGATGACTAGTAATAGTGTAATGGTGAGGTCATAATAATTAATTTTTGAGTCTAAATAAAGTCAGTGTTAATGAACGCAAATTAATGTATTAATAGTATTTTTTTTTATCGCACTGATTATACACAATCAAATAAAATAGGTAATCACTGTGTAGATGTTTAAAATATCCAAATAATTCTCTGAATCATTAATTATATAAAGCTTACATTTACATTACAAAATATATGTTGTATTTATTTATTTTTAACTAAAAAGTCGATTAAACAGGTATTTGGCCTTCCCGTCATATGTTAGTTTGCACATATGTTACAGAAACAGTCAAATAGAAAATAATTAAATCGTAAAAAGTATGGGCTCTGTGGTGTAGTGGTAATATGCTCGCCCGGCAAGTGAAAGACCTGGTTTCGAAAGCCCTCATATATCACTAATTGTCTACCTTAATATATAAAGAAAGTTTAAGTTTGCCAAATGCATGCCACACGATTTAAATATTAACAAATCTTTCTAAAGATCAAACAATTAAAGGTGTGGTAATGGGATTTTAAATCCTAGTATAACCATTTCTTGGAAAGAAACAATGTACCAGACAAAGTTTTACTGTTCTCACAATAAATAAACTATTTTTTGTAAGGAGATAATCACACAGGGTCTGAAATCCGGTTGAAACCCCTAAAAGAACTGTATTTTATTTTCTTCTATCTTTCCAATGCATAGAAATTGAAATTTGACAGAACTCCAACTTTATATGATGCTTTATGAAGTAAAAAGTACAAGTATTTGCATGGGGTTGTAACCCATATAAAGTTTATACTTTTGTTTTTTTTTTTCGGCTTCCTCAAGGCCTAGCTGATTAGTTTTGAAATAAATTTGTGTAATGCTCTGTAGACACGTTGCAACTAGAGCTATATTTAGTGTTTACTTTTCGCTTTGCTAATAAGGTAAATCTTACACACGTGTATTATACCCCCACCAGACTACCGGCATCGGAAATACTTGTATACCTTTTGAAAGGGACAACAAGATAAAAGGAATTACGCCACAAGAACTAACTTAAATAGGTATGTTACAACGGCTGGAATTATAATTGTATAATAAATCAACGTAAAACATAATTTATCTTTCTTGATCCAGACAATAAGGCAAACGCTGCTATGGAATTTGAAATACCTTGTACCAGAAGAAGATAAATATGAATGCATTTAGATGGTTTTTGACCAAAGAAGGCTTAATTGACCTATGTAAGTGTACATTTTCATCAACACAACCATGCTGCTATGATCAATGCTAGCCAATGTTTGACCGTGGTACATTTTTAGACCAACGTATTATATATATTATTAATAGCAGTGAAAGTGCAACTACTGTACTACTACCACAAAATGCACCCTAGATGAAAATTAAAGTAAAATGGCCAGATGTGTTTTAACTGAACTAGACTTTTTAAAACAATTAAAAATTGAAAAAAATTAAAACGTTACTAGGGTATCTATAACAATGTACCGGAACAAGATTAAAAGCTCCGAAAGTATATATAATTTGACTTAATTAAGCTTCTCAGAAGGAGTAAGTATATATTTTTGTGCGCTTAGCAACTAGGCAAAGTCTAATCTGGTATGAAAAATATACTTTATTCAAACCAAAAGTGCTTGTTCATATGCTAAACCTAAAAAATGTGCCATTGGCAATTTGTTAGCTTTTGACCTTCTGAAAATTCTGCTTCGAATTCAAAATTATCGTACGGATCCATCATTTGTACGTGCTTTTACTAAGATTAATACGACCAACTTATATTCTTTCACTATGACTAGATCCTATATATTTCAAGAGTTACTGAAATTTTTGGAATCACTGATTGCGAAAATACTATAAAATTTTGCAGATGATTTTGTGTAGTTCATTGGTACTCATAAAAACTGTTTAACTCTCCGACTTAATAAAGCCATAAAATTGTTCTTTAAACTTGAAATCAATTATTCTGAAGTTCATCAAGGCACTTAAATATCTTTAAATAATCATCAATTAATTTTAGGAATATTTATTAAGTAGTTTGCAAAATAATCACCCTTAATCATTTTCGAGTAGGAATAGGAATGCAGCACAAACTCTTGATTTCAAATTTAATTTATACAGAAATTATTTGTTTATCTAAAGAAAACATACTAAAGTCATTTAGTACTCCAACCCTTTCATAAAGAGTACTAAAATAAATAATCATTTTATTTTTCTATGGGGATTCATAAAACATTTTTATGAGTAAAATTTTAAATCGTTATATGGACAAACGAGAGTTAAAGCGAAGTCTTAATGTCAAAGAGAGTTTAGTGATAATATTGTGACTCAAAAAAATCTACTACCGATAACTAAATAACGAAAGTCCTAACATTATAGTACAAACAAAATATTTTTATTTCAGCAATGTTAAACTATATTGCACCCTTGGAAGACAAGTATTATTACTCACAAAAGTTGTGATGTCCATCCACTTGAGAACTTACACTTATATCACCAATGTGATTAAATATGGTAATAGACCTCAATTTGGCCATTTATTTGCCCATTTTGTTTAACCACTTTTATCTTAAACTAATTTGGAGAAATTCCCTTAAAGGTGTTTTTTTAATATTTGTTAGATAATTTATTTATGAATTTCATGCATTAAAATATTTGTATAAAAACTATTATAAATGATAATATTATAAGTAACTAACACGATAGAACAATGATCAAAGTGTTTTACTGTAACAACACAGAAAAATAATTTTAACGTAAGCGTATAACAGATTGGTTATAAAGGAGAAAGGCTAAGAAGATTAAGGGTTAAGTCTAACGTTAAATATTCAGTAGCTACTACCTTCATCTTTGGTATCGATCCCTTCACTTTCCCGTATGGGTATTTTCATTTACTTCGGAAAAATAATCTGTAAATAACAAGTTCAATGTTAGATTTTATGTAGATAAAGTTTGACGATTTTGATGAGATTTCTTTATCTGGAATTACTAGCAGTAATTTTTAAATACAGTACAATGCAGTAAATAAGATATTAACTACTTCATGCATAGTGTGTTTTAAATAAAATTTACGGGTGATACAATTAAAATGATTTTTTATGATACTAGTAAAATGTAATGGACCTCAAACAAAAAGCAACGATGCCAATGCCGATTGTTCACATCACTCGTAAACTAGCAAATATTTAATAGGCTCTTTGTGGACATCAAATTTAGTACTCCTAGTGAGAGAATTTCTGTTGACCAAATATGTTTTGTAACACAATTAAGGTAAAAGAAAATTGTCGATCAAACGTTGTTTTGACAAATATAATGAACACAAAGTGATTGCTCCGCCAAGACTTGAACCCAGTCGTTTCACTGTTGGAGCGAACATGCTAAATCCAATACCACGGAGCCATTGTGACCATCACTATTCAAACACATGTTGTTTGACAGAATACAGTGAAATAAAAATATTTTTTTGTTTTCATACAATAGCTGCTGCTAAGAATACAGTTCTGCACCAAACAATCACATTTTCAAATACGCTCTAAACCTCAAATTTATGAAATTATACATTTTGGAACATAATGTACATGCATAATAATAGCAGAAGAACCTATCTTAAATATATCATATCAAAAACCGATGAGTGAAGTTTGGGAAACCCTTTGGATATCCTGTAGATCTAGTTTACTACGAAAATGACTGTTGGCGTGGGCTCCATTCATTTTACAGGCTTTGATATTGTCTCATTGTATCACCCGGCCTCATTGCCCGCTTGGATTAGAAGAGGCGGGAACAGTACATACCTAATGGTACCCGTTATCCCTCCTATTGGGATCTTGACAGGAGAAAGCGTCTACCCCACTCTTACCCATCCTGAATAGTGGAAATACCCCTCTATTCATAGTAAAAATGGTCCGTGATTCATCATATTTTTGTCTAAAGTGATAAAAGAAGGTTAATGTGAGATATGCACCTGATTTTAGTCCTATATAGGGATCGATTATTGTATTATCAGACATTATTTAATTGGCTCTACAGTAAACTGTAGAATAAACCTGAATGATTCCTAATTTATATTTTAAAGACGCGTATTTACTTGCGTACGCATTTACAAGTTTTAAAATATGAGTATGAACACTCTTAGATTCATGTAATAAAATAAGAGACTTGTCATAATTTTAAAAATGTTAATTTAATAAATGATGTTTTATTTAAAACGTTATATTTAAAATCTTTTTATATACTGAGTAATTTGTATCTAACAGCTATTTTTTATAAACATATATGATTACAATAATTTTTATTACAAAATAAAATGGAAACGCTTTTAGAATGATACTAATCTATAAAAATAACGAAATAATAATATAAACATAGTATACAACATACTTTTATTTACACGAGTTAGTAGAAATGGTAGTAAATTTAGTTTTCATTTATAATGTTTATAAATAAACATTGAGTTTATAATAAATTATTAGTATAATAATATTGCATCTACAGCAACAGGGAGGTATTTTAGTCTCTCACCACGTAAACGGTTGTTCTTCAAGTTGTAATTTATTTCATACCTTTCAACGAGTTAATAATTACTCGCCACTTTCCCAACCGGATTTATCGCGACAGCAAAGCACTTTCTCTGACGTAAAATCTCATGATTTATGTCTCCAATTTTACATCAATAAAAATACAGGGTATCTTAGAACTCTCTATCAACTATTCAGGTAATATTTTTGGAAATTATAAAACTTAATTACTACACAAACAGCCGCCATTTTGTATTTTTGTTCACTTTATAATTTAAAATTTGAGAATGGCTTATTTAATCAATTTAATTTTTGTATATTGTTTTATCACCGAATGACATAAATAGCGACTTTTCAAGACCTTTATATACAGGGTGTTTGAAAAGTATGGGTACGGCTTAATATTTTAAAAACCATAGGAGATAACATCTATAAACTTTGCACAGTGTCATATGGCTATGTAAACTAGTTTTCCTTGCTATTACCATGACATGCCAACCATGGGGGGACGGCCCACAGAGGAAAACATGGAAATCTTAAATTGAAGCATGGGTCGAGTGATACCTCATTTGAAAGAGCTCACATAGTAGAGTTGAATGCCGCAAACCGCAACTCAAAAGGTTTATCCAATCAGAAATGGCGGGTTGTTTTATGTACACATTGTGAAGTACATTATACGCTGCCATTTCTGACCGGATCGTCGTATTCTGATGCAGTAGGCGGCGTTTCACTCTACTACCCAATGTGTTTTCACTGACTTTTATTAATTAGCAAATTATGACATAAATTTATAACACAATAAATACCGATACAATATACACAAAAACTATGTCAAACAATATACAGGTGTGTTTTAGCTACTCATTATTAAATAAAAGATCATTGAATACAATTAAAATATTAAGTTGTATTGGAATTAAAGTTTTACATATAAAAATATCTAGGTATAGAGATTAAAATGTTTAGAAACACATTTTCTTTTTTATATATATATTTATTTCTATTAATTTAACGTAGGATGTAGAAGTTCTAACAAATGCTCTATAAATCACATCCGGATACTGATTTACAAAATCTCTATAAGTTAAGAGTAAATTAGAAAACGCTAAGTTTCTTAAATGGTGAGTTTTACTAGAACTTAATGCAAACATGACTATAAGTATGATCTATATGTTTATTTTTTATTCGTTAGCCATCTAGAAATAAGTAGAATAACCTTTTAAATAATTGGTGCCTTTATAATTAGCTTCTATAATGCCCATATAAACAAAGGTTTTTTTGGAGTGATCCATACTTTTATTTCTTGTAATCATTATTTGTTTATAAAATTAATTTAATTTCAATAAACATTGAATCACAAAGAGTACTTTTTGTGATTCAATGTTTATTTAAATTCAATTCGGCTAACGCAATATATACAAATTTAATCTAATTTAATTAAATTTATGTACTATACAAAATAATATTTCATTATACGTAAAACTCCTATTGCTATAATATTCCAATAAAAAGATATATATTATATTTCATAAATGTTGTATTCAAATATTTATTTTTATTTAAAAGCAAGTAAAATCATGGATAATTACTTTGAGTAGTCTGCGTGTGTATAATACAGACATACCTGTTATATATGTTTCCCCAAAAAAAAGCAGATCATTTAATTATCTATATCTCCACTAAATATAAGGAATGGCAACCACTGGCAACCTTAAAATACTAAAAACATCCGCCTTATTAAATAAAAAAATTGTAACAAAATTAATACCAATCTATTTTACAACATAACATAATGTTTAAATTTAAAAAAAAATACTTTCTCTAATTTCTCAATAATTGTTTGTATTACATTTTAAATTTACACATGGCCAATAAAAACTAATTTTTTTAAATACTCTTTTTAATATAAAATGTAAAAAAAAATTCCTTTTTAAATGTAGACTTTTTTACAGTAATTCAGTAGTGTGGAAACATTTTTAAAGCTTAAACAGTCTGTTGATAAACCACAAACAAACAATTCAATCTGCTGCTGTGATGAAATCAATTGTTTTTGCTGAACTCGAGGAGATGAGTAAGTTCTAAAAGAACCCCTTTATTTCAGCTTAGACAGTCTGTAGATAAACCACAAACAACAATTCTATCTGGCTGCTGTGATTGAAATCAATTGTTTTTTGCTGAACTCGAGGAGATGAGTAAGTTCAAAAAGAACCTCTTTATTTCAGCTTAGACAGTCTGTTGATAAACCACAAACAACAATTCAATCTGCTGCTGTGATGAAATCAGTTGTTTTTGCTGAACTCGAGGAGATGAGTAAGTTCAAAAAGAACCTCTTCATTTCAGCTTAGACAGACCCTAATACCTTTTAATATTTATTATTTTCATTGTAAGAAGAATTTTTTTTACACTGACTGAGCCGTATTCATAACCAAAAAATTTAAAAAAAACCTTTAAAATTGTGTGCTCTGTTCAGATAAAAGGTTACATTTTTCTTCCAACGTATTGTTTACCACCAGACCCGTCATATCATGTTTACCTATGTATAAGGTCCTTTAGAATACGGTCCCTTAACTTAGTTCTTACAAATTGCACAATAATTATGGCTGGTCTAATTTCTGTTCTGCTCTTTTGAGAACTGATACATTTCAAAATTTTATGCCTTTACATTGATTTTTCGTTTTGTGAGAATAGTTACTATCCTGATTACAATCTCATCGACATTTTTCTCGATTTTACTGTGATATCATCTATTTTTAAATTCTTCTTTTTACAATAACTTTTCTAAACGTCTCTTAACATCATATACATCAAGTTAAAGTACAATAATTGATCTTAACTTATTTTTTTTTTAGAAGAAGCCAGAGATAAGAGCTTTATCATAATTTCCGATAGTGAAATTAACGGAAAGATTAGCTCCTTACTGCAACGTTTTCCCAATGAATGAACAACTAAAACACTAGAATAGAATCCAATGAACATCATGAAATGAAAATTTTGACCGGGAAAAATCAGAAAAAGACCTTATGCATCTTTCTATCCATTTGATCGATCTGTGATTTTAATCACGGTGAGTGCTTTTACTTTGAATGAAAAACTTTGTCTAAAATCAGAAATATATTATGTCTTTCTTAGAGGAAAAAATAAATTTAAAATTGATGGGGTGGAAGATACGAGTATTTTGGATTTCAAGGGAAGAGGTGTAAATCAAAGAGGACTGATTTAATAAGAAGACTCAATATAGTAAACTAGAGATACACCTACTTTCGGCAAATAAAAACTGGAATATCTTTTGCCTAAACAAAACCTGGCTTCACGGAATCGTAAATTTTGATATAGATATTAATAGTTTAGATATTAACTTTAGTAAAATTTTTTACAAAAGTAGGAATTTATAGATATTCAAATCAACATCAGTTCTAAAAAACATATTTTCACCATTTCGGTCTGAAGTAGTTCTTTTAGAGGGATCGTAGATGATTAACTGGGCTAGTATAAATCAAAATGATTATCATGGTCAGGTTAACAGTGATAGTTTTGATAAGTGGTTCACAAACAAGGCTTTGCCTAATTGGCCTTAACCTAATAGTAACTATTGGAATTAATAGTTCTTTATTAAATAACGGCTGCAGGTAGGGATTACACCTTATTTATACAACTATATTAGGCATAAGAAAACTCTTAAACATCTATTATATAATTTTAAAACGTTAACAATTAATATATTTTAAATGTTCTTACATTGGGAATATTTATTATTAATAGCATGTTGCAATTGTAAAAAAATTTCATAAGTAGTAATGAAAATTAATTTATTATTGTTTTTATTTAATTACATTTATTTCATATGTTGACTTAACTTAATGTTGACATATCATAGTTCACCGTCCATAATGCCTTAAAATAAAGATATTAATTTAAATAATGCCTTTCCTGACAAAGAAAACAGTTGTTGAGTAATGCATCCGCTGTGCTGAAACATGTCTGTTATATTTTGAATTCTTCAACTTAAGTATTTCGAAAATTATGAGTATGCGTTTTACTAACACCCCATGAAATAAGTAAAGGAAATAAACTCAAATGCAATATAGAATAGAGACTGCGTAGGAACGTCTAATTAGTCTCTACGATTAGCTACTATTCACATGTATGAATATTACATAGATATGTAGTTTTATGTAATTTCATATATATCTAGTTGAAAAGAACAATTTTCTGGGGGAGAAATTTCTTTGGAATATTCTGAAAATGTCTGATATTTTATTTGAAAAATCAAATACTACTTTTCACTTATAGTTTAAGCGTTAAGTATAAATAGTTTTAAAGCGGCTAATACAGTAGATCTAACGAAGGAAGGATTAACAGATGAGGCTCTCAGACCTGAGCTATCTTTAAGTATTTATTTAATTCTTCCGCTCCATGTCGTTAATTTTTTTTCTAAACCAACAGGTACTAAACCTTGGTGGTAAAAAAGCATCTAAAGGGATCATTAAGTACTCATTATGTGTGAGTAAATATTATATGTACAATAAAATGCAAATTTTTAAATGACACGTATTGATGAATGTGTGAAAAGCTACACATACAATAAATAACGTCCATTTTCAACTCAAACGTATCCTAAATAACAAGCTAATCATAATTGCATATAACATTTAAATATTTTGGGGGGCACAAATTAATTTTTGCACTAACTGTTGCTATCATTACCATTTTATTCCTAAAGCAATAGTTAAAGTAGACAATGTGGCGCCAAACAATTTTATTCTTTTAGATTTCATCGTATTTTCGTAAAGCCCCGCTCCTCCACTGCCTTGTTATTTCTGTGTGAATACTGATTAGAATCGTTAACCTCAATGAATGGTCGGGTAAAGACATTTTGCCCTTTCCTCTTCTCATAATGAGGGAAGTGGAGATTATTACTAACGATTTACAGGAAACCCAGAAATTTAACATAATATTGAAAGAATATTTGTGTTAGCGACCATCTCTACTTGTATAAAGGCGTACGGGTATGAGATATTCGTAACAGGGAGTTATCACTAGTTTTAATAAATAGCAGTATTTTTAAGTATAATTATTAGATACTATAAATTTGAAATTCTCAAGCAAATTGCTTAATAATCGCATGAGTGATTGTGTAACAACTTAATTGAAATTATTTAGATTTCGAATGAAAATTAATTAAAATATGCTAAATAAATATATTAACTTCGACCATTCCATAATCTATATCAATTGTCTATCGTACCGTATTCTAAATATTTTTAGTATATTTTGACGTAATGCTCATAAGCACTGTAATAGAAGCTAACGTTTAAACACGTTTCCATTCCACAGTCTCTCAAGCTCTGTAGGAACACAAATAAAGAATTCCATTCTGAATGCTTTACGTTTAATCTTCTTATATACTTCCTGCTCTCTCTTGGGCATTGTTATCAGGTTTATATAAAACAGTAGAAAATAATATTGTAGCGTGAGAAAATACGTCTCCCAGTCACTAATACTAGTCATATGTATTTAAACTGAACATTAATCAATGTATTAAACACAAACTGCCCACTATGTATCAATATTGCAAGAACTTTTTGAATGCAATCCGTGTTGTTGGTTTAATTATTGTCATTTAGATCTAATTCGGCGCTTATTGCGGGTTGTTTATATATATACATATATACTACTTATATATATATATATAAAGGTATATCATTATATACCTTATCATTATATATATATATATATGTATAGTTGGTAACTGATAAAAAAAGAAAAAACATTAAAGGAAAATTATACTACAGAACTTATGATTAAAAGCAACTATCCTCCGTCAATTATTGAACGAGCTAAGACTAAAAACAAAAGTTACTAGCAAATTAACTAAAAAGACAATCCTAATTATCTCAATAATGTAACTATTCCTTATGTAAAAGGAGCATCAGACAAAATTTGTAAGATAAATTATAAATTTAAAATCCGTACTGTGTTTAAGTCACAATATAATCTAAGAAGCTACTTCACAAAATTAAAACAAAAAAAGAAACAACAAGAAACCAAGAACGTAATATATAAAATTGACTGGGGATGCAAAAAGACGTATATCGGCCAAACGTCACCTGTGGAAACGATTCTAAAAGAACATTTTTGCAATTATAAAAAAGAAAACGTTGAAAAATCTAAATTAGTTAAACATGCTATAAAGGAAAATCACCATTTAAATTTTGAATCTTCAAATGTAGTTTTGAAAGAATCTTCCTGGACCAATAGAAATAAAATTGAAAGTGCATGTGTGACAGTTTTAAAGGATAAATGTATTTCCCAACCTTCCGTCAATTTTAGTGATATTTTATACCATTAGTATAAGAAGAAATCCATTCCAAAATTATGAATTTCAAACCATATTTTTATACATAATTCTTTTACAATGTATTAGTTTTTGGTCTTTTCAATTAGTTTTAAATTTTATTCTATTTTATCATATGTTTTTTTTCTAATTTATACACATGTTCTTTCTTTAAATAATATCTAACTGATGATGTCTTAACCGGCGAAAGAGCTAATAAAATAAATTTAATTTGGGAGAATGAAAAATGTCTTTTGAAATTAAAATGTTGCATTTGCCAATGATAAGATATCATCAACTTAATTCAATATATTTTATTGTATTTTATTAGATTATCTTTTATAATTCGAATTGTTTCTTGTTTTGGTATATTTTAATACATGTTGCTAACATCAAAGAAAATGAAGAAAGACTTTAATGGAATTTGAATCTTTTTAATTTGATTTACTATGTTACTTGCATTTGATATACTGTAATTTTGTCCAAAATGCATGTTGGATTTTTTATTGTTATTATTATTTTTAAATATATATTAATACCTTTTAAGTAGGACAGTTACTATAGTTAACTACTGGTCTAATTGGAATATGTGGTTTATGAGTCTTTAGTTGGCCTTTTAGTGTAGGAGCTTTTGGATTTGTGATTTTGAGTAGGTATTGCTCTGCTTTTGTTAAAGTTTAACGTTTAGTTCTTGAGGAATTTATAATTTTTTTTATTCTTAGGCTGAGTTACTGTTTTATATTTTTAAGCCTGTTGTTGTCACTAAATGTTTTATCCTTTTGTTGACATGTTTGACTGTCGATAATTACTACAGTATTACCTTGGTCAGCCTTCGATGTTATAAAGTTATTTTCTTTTAGTTTTCTTTAGATCGATTGCTTGACGTTTTAATTGATTTGGGATCATGTACTTTAAAATTATTTTTGTTTATTTCATGGAAAATATTATACCGAAACATGTTCTTGGAGTTCTGCGTCCGTTTTCTCTATGGATGTTGCTAAATTGATTAGGTCTTCTTTGATTGTTTGTATTTTATGATCATTTATATTATACTTGAGTGATTTGCCCAATAGCGACCTCTCGTCATCAATAAATCGGATAGATAAGTTTTTTATTCTTGGCCAGAAATCTTATTATCATAATATGTATAATGTTTTGATATATTGTCTTCCTGTGAATTAATCAATTTATTAATCTTCTTCAGATGAACTTTTTCTTCATAATGATCGGTTTGATTCATTTCTGTGTATTATCAATTTATTCAATGCTACATTGGTGAAATGTTAATTTCTGTTTTTATTTCTTCGATTGATCTGTCTCTTACATTCATTTTAATATATAACTTAAATCGGTTTGTAATGTTTAATGGTTTCCCTTTCCTTTAGATATCTAAAATTTCCATGTTCTTTTGAACATTAGTGTACATATGACAGTTTGTAATATATGTTCAGCGAAATTTGATTTTATTGTAGACATTTCATTTGTTTTCAAGGCTTGTGTATGTTCCTTAAACTTGCTATTAAGATTTCTGCCAGTTTTTAAAATATAATAGCTTTCACAGTTAATTTTGTATTCTCCATGTATGCTAAATTAAAGCAAAACGTTTAAATGAAATCATTCCTACCATGGACCCAAAACAATAAATTTTGAAAATTTATTATAAATATTTTTACATCTCTTATACATTAAAAATGACAGCCATTCAATGTTTTAAAAATAAATGGTTATTTTATATCCGGTTATATCTGTTATTAAGAAATATAGCAAAGGATATTTTTTCAAACATTTTAGTTCATTTACAATAATGTTCGTTATTACGTTTTTTTATATTTCGCAATATTTCCAGATATAAGGCGTACAAAGTGTAAGTAGTATATATCATTGCGGGAATGATAGTAAATATTATAACTACCATAGTTCTTTATATATTCAGATTAAAAGTGGTTGAACATAACTTGGATGAGTCTAATAGTCCGTCTTAACCAATAAACACTCAAGACGAAGATAGCAGGTCTTCAAATTGGAGTAGAAATGCATGAATGACTTTTTCTACTTACTTTGTTACCTTTATATTGTTAGACGTGTATACTTGTTATATTTGTATAGCTATTTATATTGTTATATTTATCTTTTTATATTTGAATGTTACTTTTATTTGAAGTTTATTTATCTCTTTTTCACTATCTCTAATTGCTAATAAGTAGTCTAAGGTACGGTATTTCACAAATCTTCCACTTGCTATCAAAGATTAGGGTAGGTACCTGCATGTCTTAAGTTATTTTCATCAGTTTCAGTTTTTGGCTTTTTCATGCTTAGTTTAGTCTGGTTTTCGACCATTTAATTTTTTAATTAGGATAAATTACTTATGTTTCTTGTTTTGCTTGAATGGGCTCTATATGTCTACTGTTTTTTAATAGTTGCTGTTGTATTGATATATATTGTATCTTTTTGTAGGCCTATCTCATTTTTATATTTATATTGCTATACTTGTTATTGCTGGATGTATCTTTAAATTTATATCTTTACATGTTACGTTTATTTAAGTCTTAATTCATTTTGCACTACTACTTATCAATTGCTAAATAATGATGCCTTTCACTTAAATCAATCTTTTGCTACCACTTATCAGGGTGTACTTGCAAATTTTGTTAATAATTTATTATCAGTCACTATTTTTTATTTACAACTAGGATACAGATTAGCAATGTTTTACATGGTCTAACTATTTATCATTTTAGTTTAGCATCTTGAGTAGAATTATCTAATTCTTTGTATAATATTTGTAAAAATGTAGATATGTCCGTTGATATGTAAAATAAATAAATAAATAAACAATATACCTCTATCATCAATTTTATTTCAATGGCGGCCATTTAACTCGATTAATTACCAACATAGACCCAAAACAATAAAGATGGCAGCCCTTCAAAGTTTCGAAAAGGAGTGGTTATATATACTAGTTAAAATGCATTATAGCGCACAACACAAAAGTGTTTTGGAACTCTCAGATTATTTACAAGAATGATTGTTCTTACGCGATTTTCACATTTCGTGAGATTGCAATATAGCTGGTGTTCAACGTTTTAAATAATATACAACATTGGGGAAATATGTGGGATCACAATATCCACCGTAGTTTTTAATATATTCAGATTAAACATGATATATATATAAATTATTTATACATAGCTTGGTTGAGGTCATTAGCCAGTGTTAAGTAATACATAGTTTCAAGATAGTGGTCAATTGCATTTAGGCAATATTTTTTAATCAAATATTTTACAATATTACTCATTGAAATATTTATTAAAATTTTTAAGTAATTCCAAGCAACGTTTATTCTTACTTATTTGTCTATAACTCTTACGGTATCATCATATTCACCATTTAAACTTTGCTTCTAATACAATATAAGAGAATTTTTTTACAAACATGAATTTGAAATAATAGTAACTCAATCAAGTCTGTATCTTTGCAATGAAATTTATATCCTAATAACAATCCTTGCCTTCTAATGGTTCAAAATGATGGCATTTGCTGATGTTTAGAATTTTGCGCGATCGTATTAACATTCCATCATTGAGAGTTGTTCTTCCATTAATGTTATGATTATTAAATATCTAAACTAATAACTGCATCTTCACTAGGACAATTAGAATTTATAGAATTTTGTTTCCTGATCAACGTATAATATATTCTTATTTGTAAAATTCTACTATTGAAACAGATAGCGAGAGTAGTGAGGATAATGTAAGACATACAGGGTAACTTTAAAAATAGAATGTCGAACTATATAAAATAATATAACTTGTTGTAATATACAAAAAATAAATTGATATATATGCACGTCTTAAAATAATTATTTTTCTTACCTTAAGTGTCAGTTCATGAATTTGTTTTCCAAAATAACAATTTATAGCTTACAAATTTAAATTATTGACTTTTTATCTGCAGCTGTTTTTATTGATGGTGTTCATTTTATTTTTTAAATTAAATACCACCTGCTGTTTGTTAAACAAAATAAAACAAAGTAATTAGACCTGTTTTTGTGAGCATTTTACTTGATGACACCTAACTTAATGACACAACCACCTGTTGCTTGTGATTTTAATATAATACTTTATCCTAACATAAAAGCACATTTATTTTTATTTTAATAGTTTATCCAACACCAGCAGTTATACGTGGCTTCGCAGGCAAATTCCTAGGCTTTGCACGTATATGAGGTCTAGTTTGATATAACTATATTTCCGGCGCTAACATTTAGTTTGCTTTGTTGCTACGATCAAGAAAGTATGAACCGTAATATGATGATTGTAATTTACTCCATTGTTAGTATTCCATTCTTTGCCCCACATTTTATTCTGATTCCCCTATCAAGAAAATATATGTAGCCTACATAAACAGGTCTGAAAAGTACTGTGGTCACAAATAATCTATTTCGGTAATTTTAATTTACTTATAATGTAAGATATTTTCTATAGTTAGTAACTTTGACATAGAATAACAATTTAAATTTGTATTTCATAGTATTGATACAGATAAAACTTTTCTTAATTAAACAGTACAGTTTTAAATCCCCACCTTGCTGTATCAGTAAGAAAAATTAATTGTTCCTCATATTTTTGGACTTATAAGTATAACATATGTTCTAAACTTCAAGTTGTAAACATTGCTACAATAGATTTTGAGTCCCAACTGATGTAAATTAATCTTCTTTTTTAGGGATACCGACTGCGTAAATTGACTGTTTGTCGAAGATACGATTGTTTCATTAAAATTTTCAATCGGCCATCAACTAAATGTATAAAATTCAACTGATGTTTGAAGATAAAAAAATCATGTCCTTGTGGTTATTGAAAACGCTTTTAACAACGAAAACCTTTACCTCTCCAAAATTAAAATTTGTAAATTGACTAACGATTTTTGTAGACACCACTCCAAAGACGGAGGCGTAGAAATATTTGAAAATATCAATTTTCATTCTCTTCATTTCCAATTTAGGAAACGATCGATCGAAACTTTGAAGAATTTGGTATCAAACTTCAATCAGAGAATTCAAAATATTTTTTTTTAATATATAGTTCTCCCAGCGGGAACGAAAACATTTTTTCCAAATTCAAATCCTTACCCTCAGACCTGACCTACCATTTGGAATTTGACTTGGAGATTATACAATCAAGTGATTTACTTCAGTGCTGAAGGGGGAAAATTTGAAAATGGATGAAGGATGCAATTTGAACTGTATTTTTGGGTTTGATCATGATGTGATGAGAATATACAAAATTTTAGCTCTGATGTTCAATTATTGACTTTGCTATACATGTAAATCATGTCCCTGCAAAAACCATTGACTGGTTGATTGAATGATTTTAGTTATTACACAAATAGACTGATAAACAAATAAAAATTTTTATGCATTTGAATGTCTGTACCCATTCAATAACACTATATCAAAAATGAGACAAATTTGGATAAATCACCGTTTCCCCTTTTCTCTTTGCTTTTAAAAATGTTATGTTCATATTTTTCCCAAGAACTGAACATAAGTCATAAAACTAATCCTTTTCTCCTACTTTATAATTCATGTTCCATGTATTGAAGTCGATAATTAATAGGTTATTTATGTAAAATAAAAATTTTACAGTTCCTTCACAATCTGGAGCAGTTATAATGGTACAAATTTTGCACATTGTGCAAAACATAAATATTAAATAAATACATGTTTTAAGTCTTCATGAACTTATTCAAGTAAGTGATCTTAGATCGGTTAAACAACATTAACCCATCATTCTAGTAATAATGTGTGATTTAATTATGCTCAAGTTTGTATTTAAGTGTACATAACAGAGAGGATGTCAGTCTCCTCAGTAATCTTTGTGATGAGTGTCGACGGTAAGAGCACTCTAGGTAATGGGCCTGGGGAAACCGACCCTTGATATTTGAGGGCTGCCATAACTGAGTACAATATCTTCGCTAAAACAACGCTCACTCTCGTCTCAGATTTTGTTCAATTGGACTGTTAATGGTAGAGCCAGGCTTGTCTTCGTAACATTCATAAATCTGACCGTATTTTAGTCTGTTACGCTTATTTACAAAAATGGATAGTTTAGATTTATTTACTAAGCAAATAAGAGGTGTACTATTGAACTGTATACGGTGTTAATTATTTGTCCTGTTGGAATCACGTTATAGCATATTGTATTCAAATAAATATATATATATATATATATATATATATATATATATATATATATATATATATATATATATATATATCAGTATTGAGCTATATTCAGACAGTAGATAATATTACATAAATTCATTCAATTTAAGGTTTCACAAATCAACAGCTAATCAATGCAAAATTCACTTATAGGCACAATCTAAAATTGTGAATACAATCTATATAGATTAGTAAAATAATTAATTAAGTTACTTTAGTGGGAAAATATATAAGGTATCAACAGGCCTCGTCTACAACTCTAAATCGATAAGTTTGCATCACAAATATTAAATATTAAATATTAAAAACAAAACATGCAATTAAACACCGATTCAACCTTATTTATCATGGTAGCTGAGTCAGTATGATGTAAAATCGTTTAAAAGATTGTTTCAGGATTCATGTTATGGAATTCGAAGCACTGGTATTAAAACCCACATATTTCCTGGTGCATTCCAAATGGGCAGTTATTCCAAATAGCCATTATATTATTGATGTAGCTTTTTATGAGTATGACGCTTGTTTTTTACAGTAATTCTGTTAAAACATTTAAAGATCACTTTCTGACAATATTCTTGTTGATGCTTTTTTTAATTTTAATAATGTTTGTTTAGAATGAAACATCACTACTTGTTTAAGAAGTATTTTTACGACTAAGATCCAAACCGTTCCCTGTGAAATTGGTTCATATTAAAGTAACATGTAAAGTGTATGATAAATGGCTATAAAACTATTATTTGTATTGCATATTGATTCTTTTAATCATTATCTATTCACACAGAATTTTTAAACCAACACATTTATTGCGATATATAAACATAAAATTAGGTTTTAACGAAAATAAAAAATATTTTAGGTGAAAATGAAGTTGGAACTTGATGTAAATAGTAAGTGCTAAAGTAATATAAGATAATGTACAGAGATACAAAGAGAAGGTCTTCTTCTGAATAAGAACATGATGGCAACTTAAGTGGTCTGAGGCAAGAGGTGTTTTACCGCTAACTTGGTTATGTCTCCGCCATCGTCTGAAACCTTTCCGTCTGGATCACTCTGAACGTTACCTATTTGTAGCGTTCACTTCTATTGAATGATTATTTCAAAAAATAATTCATTTCTATAAGTTCTGTGATTTATGTGTGTAAAAAATTGTTAGGTGATTGTGTAAAAAATTGTTATCTAAAAATCTAATTGTGATTTTATAATAATTTAAATAAGCGTGGGTTAAAATTAAATTAAATATTAAACAGTTTGAATAAAAGAAGATAAGAGTGTCAAGAAACAGCCGTCAAAAAAAAAACATATTATCCACTTGAGTATACAATAGTTTCTCCTCCTTGGAGATACTAGCCTATTTATATTATTTTCGCAGTAGCAACTAATCTGAATATATCCTATATTTGATCCAATAACTCTAATTAGTATAGTTAAAACTAATACGTCCTTTAGACGTCACAATTTTGTCAACAAAAGAAAGAAAGTCAACATTTGAGCTACAGAACCTTCCCTCCAAAGTAACTTAATTAATTATTTTATTTTTGATATTGCATTCATAAAGGATCTTAGAATCCGAGAAAACTAATATTTGTTCTACTAATCACAGATTAGAAAAGCTCACATAGTCATTACATTCCTAGTCAGCAAACGCTACACTGATTATATTATTCACCTACACTGGGTACATCAAAAACAATGTTTCGCTTAAAACCAGCAACTAGAATGTCTAGAAGCGGCACATCACTACCTGCAAATTTGTCAAATATTGGGGTAAAAGGGGTTGGGTACAGGATTTTGCTGAGGATGACTGTTGGAGATAGTGGGGCTACTTTAATGTCAAAGCTTTATTTGTCTAAACATGACATCTTTCCAGATCTCCTCTATCCTCTGTCGGCGTTGCAAAAGTCAGCTTCTACTTTTTCCCTGGTACAATAGCTGAGTTATAGTGTGCCCGTCCTAAATATTCTGTCTCTGGAAGTAGTCAAATGTGAGGTTTCTTCATCATTTAACGTAAGTGAACAAAAAAAATCTAAAATAAAAGTATGAGCTTACAGTTTTTTACACTTAAAAAAGTATTTAAACTATTTTGAATTTCATCAATATTTTAATTGTTCATCAAGTAATTAAGTTCTGATTATATTTATTCCGATTAAATAGCTGGAAACTACTTATGATGCAGCGTAATAATTTAAAAATATAGTTATTTATTAACTCAAATTGTTTAAATAAATTAGTTAGTGCTTAAGTGTAATACGTGTGCTATTGTTTCCTCCGCATATTAATTAGGGCAATATAATCGTTGTATAATTTGAATTGATGCACTTTAATATAAATGATAAGCGAACAGCTCTTCTATACATGTACGTTATTTACTCTAACCTGACAAAGGATGGTTTTGCAAACAGACTGTTACAATATCAACTGGTTTCAATTGAAAACACAACATAGTGTTTACTGAACAAACCGTTTATATTACAGTTTTGCTTTGAGAGTTACAATTGCTCCATGGAGAATATGGATAAAGGGAACTAATTTATTTTCTATTTATTAAAAGAATATTGAATACGATTATACTTGTAACATTACACGATAACTTGAATAATTAACAATTATTTAATAATTGAAAGGTATAAGAATACTGTATTACTTAGACCACAAAAATTAAGTGTATGATTCTGATTTTATTGCATGCACAAATATCTTACATTATTTGGATACGTAAACTATTTAAATCTATACATTTTGAGAGGAACTAAATATACGACAATATGTGATTAATATATTATAATTTAAGCTGTAAACATTTTTTATCGCTTTTTTGAAGAGAATTCACACAATTTTAAATACATATTATGCAATTTTAGAAAATTCTAATTATTTATATGTATATATATATACATATTTCATGTAACTACTCACTAAATAAAAACCACAACACATTAAAAAGTGCAAACACACTCTCATCCTTTCACTCACAAAATTGGAAAGATCTGCAAGCACTACCAGATCTGCAGACCGCTAATAAGAGCTTAGAACAGCGGTCGGCTCAATATTGTCGATTAAGACAAGCACGTAAACATGGATGCATGTAGTTTACATTTTTATTTTTTTACTTATTATTAAAAGTATAATGTAAAATCTTTTATAAAGCATTCTTTTAGAGTAATTATATTTTAATTATTATTATTGAAATGTCAGATTAAGTCTTACTCTTTTAAGGCATTTTGTTAGAAAGGAAGGTTTACCAAGCCCTGCATAGTATATTATTTACGAAATATTTTAATTCTGACATGTTATAATGTGGATAAATTTTTAGTGCTCAATGTTTAAAACAAAACAAAATAGCCACTGACTCCGTTTTAAGGTTTAGCACGAAGCATTTTTCGTTCTGATTAATTATACTTCAAACGCTAAAGCACAGTTTTCCTTGTTAACATCAGCAAAGACTATGTACTTACTCAGTCTGATAAATCTACTTCATTCTAAAAGAGTCTAATAATGACAGGTGTTATTAATCTACCAGTGCAGTAATAGCATTTACGTATTTACCCCTTCCAAGAAATATAAAAATAAATAGATTAAAGTTTTCTAGCTCAACATCTTTCAGACATAGACATATATTTTCGATATAATGTATGTGACATCTTAGTGTTTTCCTTGTTGCCTCAATCACGAAAACACACACACACACACACACACACACACACACACACACACACACACACACACACACACACACATATATATATATATATATATGTACATTGGTCATAAGAGTCTATTTGGTCAAAAAGTACCTATTTCCGGCCATTGGTACTTATTTCTGGTCTAAAACACTTCCAGTCATGGTATTCTGTTGAAAGTAAAAGATACAGTTGTGTCAAATTACGTTTATGTAGGACAGCGATAAGTTGTAAAGCCAAATATACATCTTAAAGTTTCTAACCGTATTTCAACACCTTCGGATGGTTAAGCTTCAGGCCCTATATTTACTTAAAAGTTTAAGCCAGGTGATTTCAAGTTTCATCGTTGCAGGCTCGAAGTGAGTTGGAACCTAAAAATATATTCTTATAGTTGTTACAACCCACTAAAACACATATAAATGGTTTGATATTTATAAAAATATATTGTTATAAGTAACGCGTTTGTAATTTTTTTTATTTCTAGTACATAGGGATGTTGTAAAAATGTAAAATATAGTTGTCGTAGGCGTTGATGCCTCCATATTTCTTGGTCACGAAAAAGTGGAAAAACAATACCCATGTTATTATAGAGGATAAACCCCCATTTCAATCCCTGCGATTGTTTGCTCTTCATGAACATGCTTTAGTTTCTCTATTTAAGAAATAAGTCATACACGTGCCAAATTTCAGCTTTCTGAGATGTCGGGAAATTGGATAAGTAGATATTAAGAGGGGGCTTTGATTTTTATATACAGACAGATTAGTAAAGCATTATTATTGTATACCATAGTCGTTTTACTTATTTATTTAATTACTACACAGTGAATGACATTAAGGATTATTGAAAACTTCCGTCATCCTTCCTGCTTCTTGGCCTTACTTCATTTGATTGTTGTCCATTACGTTGTTGTAATTATCCTAATTGAAAGCAAATTTGAATTAATATGCTTTAAAATTATTAAGCCTATTAGATTAGGAAATATTAATTACACTTTTACAATTAACTATTAACTATTAATTAATAAATAACGTAGGTATGGTGGGGATGATTGATTCAATGTGAATGTCATGTTTTTGCTCTAGTTCACCCTTCTTGTTGTTGCAGCGTGTGAAATATAACAGTGTGACATATTTATCTCCTAGAGTGTGCAGTTTAAACAACTAAAAAAAGCTAGCAACTAGTAGTAAAGTATTTTATAACACATATTTCGTAATAAAGAACTGGACATCATTGTTCATCGAAATTGCATGTTTAATACATATAATGTTAACAATGTTCACTCAAGATTCAATATTCTATAACCTTTGAAATTGTTTTCTTTCATTCATGCGTTCAGAGTCACTTCTTAGCAGTTATTGAAATAAAGGGATATAATAATAACAAATGTAGTTTACTCTTCGATTTAAATTTCTTTTTGATGATAGGACGATCTGTTACTTATTCTTTGATACCTCATGTACATGTATTAGGGATTATTTCAAAAATATAAAAAGATTAGTTTGAAAGTATAAAATTTGAACTCTATAAAAAGACACAACAATCTTAAATAAAATGTAGTAAATAAAATACCAAACAATGTCACTCAGGATTCCAAAAATGATTACATAGTAACATTTAGTTGCAATATTGAATGCATAAGTGAGATAAAACACCTTAAACGTAAGGATAAACGAAGAAAAATCAAACAAGAGAAAGAGGCTAACATAAATGTTAAAATTTCGCAACATTGTTGAAATCTTATGTATGAATTTTGTGGACACCATATAATATAACAGAAAACTAGTTTCTTTAAAAGGAAATTAATCAAGGCATCAGTCCAAAATAAAACAACAACGAAGCATAAAGTATGAAACAAATCGGAAACTTTTAATGAACCAATGCGGAGTCACAGTATGGTTTTTAGAAGTTTATCTATAACGAACCAATCTTCAAAATCCCACTCTCGTTTCTTCCTTTTTGTTACGATCCTGTTTCTGCTGTAACGATCGCCATTTACTATTGGTCCAGGTCAGTTTTCTGAGGTTGATTGGTGAGTGCAGACCTCCTATGGTTTTTTTTATAAAGTGCATGTTCTAGAATTACTGTGCGTGGATATTGCCCAAAAAATGGTTTTTATTTAGGACTTACACGTGTCACAACGCTCTGGTCTGATTTATTTATTTAAACCTACATTGAAGCTATGTGTTCAATACATCAGGAAGAGATGATATTGTAGACCTCTATCTTAGTGCTACTGGGTATGGTCTTTACTAAAAAACATTATAAAATATCTTATACGATTAAACATTTTTTCCCCCTGTAAAAGGCTTTAATTTTAGAAATGTTAAGGGAATTCGAAGACAAATTGCAGATTAAAAAGACATGTCCCTTTGAAGTCGCAATTTCATTCTCATAAAGGGTTTAAAACAACCTTAAAAGATCTCGTCGTTTCATTATGTAAGTAGAATGTGAAAAAAGTTAACAGAGCGTGTTTAGAGATAGCCGCTGAAAGCCCAGGAATTCATTTCAGTAAACGTCGACAGGAGACTTCAAAACTCGTCCCTGGAGCTCATTGTCCCTTAGAAATAAAGTGTGTTTTGTGTCACTCCATTCTCATTCAGTCTTGGGGATCTGCTGAGGTCTTAAGTCATTCAAATGCAGTTGAATTGTAATGGAAATACCGGAAAGCCTAAGTAGCACGGCATTTACCGAACATCATTCTTTAGAATACCAGTAACAGTAACATATTACTACTTTCTCAAATAATAATAATTTCCAATTCGCGATGTCCATTGTTTTGAGTAACTCGGATTCACAATACTCTATTGTCTTCTCATTTCCAGTATAAAGATTCTCTCTTAGAAGCAACAAACTATAAATATTTAATTTCAAGGTTAAAGACAAATGTGATAGAGGGATAGACGCTAAACTAATAATCTTCAATCCATCAAGAAAGTATTGTGACATTATAAACTCTCATTTTATTTACTACACGGAAATGAGACTGATCACCTCATTTTAAAATTTATCAGTTTTGGAGCGCGCCCAAAGTTATCCGATTTATTGAGATGAGAGTATGATTAGTGTCACAATACTACTGGTTGCATTGTTGGCGAACCGATAAGCCAACTGATAGACGAAGCTCAACCTTGACCTAGTGAGCGCAACGATCTTAGCCACTACATTGCCGTTGCCGTTTGAAGTTCCGCCTGTTGAGGTATGTCGATTGTGAGGAATAACGAAGCCGTTCTTCGCCCTCTGGTCTTTTCAACCTTCGTCGCGTCGCTGGACAGTTTTAGGGATTTTTAAACTTTTGAGGTAAGAGCAGTGTTCATATTTTCTACTTTGTTTTCATAATAAGACACATCAAGAAAATTGGCCCAAATATCTTATGATATTAAATCTCTCAAAGCATGTATTTTAAATCCTGCTTGACCAGGCCGGTTTGTAAATAGAATAAATTTTAACTAATTTGCAATATATTAACTGATGAATTGTAATTGATCCTTTATTTTTATATAATTTATTCATGTAACTTTATGTAGTTGATTCTTGAAGCTTTATTTGCGTTAAAATAGTTATAACGGAGAACTGCCCAGTATGAACTCAACATGATTATATTTGCATTATTTATGAGTTTTATTTATTCGTATTACTCAAATCTACAATACATCATTTTCTAAAAGTTAACATAAATTTAATTGTTGTGTACCATTTACTGTTATTACAGCTACTTTTGTATACCAAGTACGTTACCACATAATGTTTTCTCTTATCATATCAAATTAAGGTTTACATATATTGTCAATCCAAGGCCACTATTAATTTAATTCCAGTTAATTAAATAATTACTGGTGCGATAATCATGTTTTTCTTGAACTAAAATTCTGATATTGTGAATAATAATAACATTAATATCCTCACTTTTAGTAAAACTGTAATAGCAAATTATAGTATCTAGTTAAATTAAGGTCGAATATTGTTTATGCTCAGGCGCCCATCAGTCGGTGTGTAAGTCCCGACGCCCGCTTATCTACTTGCACCTTGATCTTACCTGAACAAACCTCAGGGACCGGTGATAACTTTACCTGATAAGTCAATCTAGATTGAATGTAATAATATGCCATTGTGAGGTTTTGAGACTGATAACATATATTGTGCACATAACGCGGTATATTTATGAGCTCGAGTCATCAGTGACTTATTGTACCGTCAGTCATCAGCTTCAGTGTGGCGCCTTGTAATTTAAGTTTTTACTTAATTTATAATAATTTATGTATAATCGCCTATTTACAGCTGTTAATACGTGTCTCTTTGTTTTATTGTAGTGGCCACCAGTACAGTCCAAAGCCAATATTTTACTGTTTGCACTTTTATTTATTTGCACTGATTTATAATTTAAGCTATTGTTAAGGGTAACATTTCTGTATACATATAACAATACATATATATCATACCTGTATTGATATCACGTAACTATGTCTTGCCTGTCTATTCAATTTTCTAGTTATTATTTATGAATACTGTACTAGACACTGTACACTGATGCATGATCTCTTATCTTCTGTATTTTAAACCGTTATCACAGCTCTCACAGCGTACTTATAAAGTATACAAGAATTTGAGTTTTAGAGGAGGTATATTTTTTATTGTTTAAATTATGCTACATATGCAGCTTTATATTACTTATCATATTTATAATTATGGAGCTTGAACAGTGTGTTATAGAGTACCTTCGTAAATATTAGGAAAAAGATCACTGCAGAACACTTTTTTTATAATCTCAAACAAAAAGTGACATAAAGCCTTACATGTGTAAAGCAATTTTATGTTCTACTATATAATAAAGTTGTCCAAAGTTTTCGTGGAATCAGTGGTAAAAACCTTATTGCAAAGTTGCTTCAGTTCGTTACAGAACAAAACATTTTGCATGAATTGTTTCCGTTAATGCGTAATATTTTTATATTGAAAGACTTTTATATGTAGTGACTGAAAGAAAATATGTATGAGTATTATATATTTCAAAAATATTATTTCACAAGAAAAACTCAATATCAATTTCATCAATGTTTCTATGAAACTTAATAGATTTTAGGGGAAATTGAAACAATATTATTCCTAAAATACTAAGTTATAACTATAGTAACGATTTTGATTATCAGAGTTATATACCAATATATTTTAATAAAAATACATTGACAACCTTTCCTTCTTTCCAACATTTCTACTAAATGGGCCCAGATTTAAGAATTTATATTGAATGAAACACTTTATTGAATGATTTATACTAATTAGTAGCTCTAACGCCAAAGGGCATAAAATGCATTCCCCAAGCGTAAAATCCCAATTATGGTCTACTGGAAACAACGCTTATTGTGTTTACTTATTAAGTTCAATTCACATAAAAATGTATCTGTTTATACAAATGTTGTTTAACCAGCCCAACAATTTGAACGGTTTTTTAGAATCCAAAAAAAGGTGTACATTTAGATTGAAAGCTGCACATTAATTTACCCCATTAATGAATAGACAATTAAATTACTAAATAACTAATCTAAACTAGAACTAAAAATAACTAGAACTAAATAATCATACTATTTTGTAATATATTTAGTACATAATATTTGGAAGCTATTAATTTTTTAAGACGTTTTAAGGTTAAAGGTAGAAGAAATTCCAATAAAATAAGAGAATGTTGAAACTCGGAGGAATTCTTCATGATAAAGTATTTTATATATTCTATTTTATATATTCTTATTTTATCTCGCAACTCAAGTTGCAAGATAAAAAAAAATCTGAAAGTAAACAAATCGAACGCTGTCTCCATTATACATTGTTTTACCTGAGATTGAACAATTAACTGGCATTTAACAGCTGTCCGGTTACATGATACCATTGTGCGGCAATTTGGCAATGGGTAAATTAGCTGTTGCGGTTGGCCTTGTAATAATATGTAAATCTGAAAAGTGAATTTTTTTCCAAGTGGACACAACAACACGGTTGAAACTATGTTTCAAAGCTATCTCTTTGAAAAAACAACAGGATTTTGGTCATTAGCCATCATTACGAAAAAATAACATTACTTTTCCAGGGGTGAAGTCAATATTCTTCTTAAGATGGCAAAATATTTAAGACACAGTATTATGCAAGCACTAATTAATATGTAAGATGAACTGACCAAAGTGAAAATGAGAGCAAAACAACAGCAACAACAGCAAAACAATGTACGTCAAAAACTGAAGCATATACCTAAAGGGTCAGGGCGGTTAGAAAAATCACAAATCTTATGACTACATAATACAGAGCACACTGCACAAAATATTCTGTTCGTACCAGAGAATTTGGGGGACTAAGAAAAAATGTATTATCGCTACATTATATAGGATGCGATACGATATCTAAAACAAACATAAGGTAGCAAAGGTTTGGTGGACAGGGAAATTGCAGATAATTTCAGTTTCTTGGTACAGTCGATGAAATTGGTTTAGCTAGCGATTTCAGTAATGCATCATTGTTTGCTATGTCCAGTATAGGGTTTACTGGCAGATATAATTAAACCAAAAGTGAACCCTCTTTGGGTGTCATGTGTGAGTATTTAGACTATGATATGTAATCATGTGTGAGAAACACAACTAGTATAAAGCATCAAACGGGTATTTCTTGGTAACTTGTACTAATAGAAAATAATACAGGAGGTTAAGGAATATAACTAAATGACTTCTAAAAACTATAATGCCTAATCCAACCTTTCAATTTAAAAGATATGGCTGTAATTTCGATGTTCAGCTGTGAAATAGTTTCTAATGTCTCGCATAGGGGGGTTCACTAGATGCAGTAGGATTATCCTACGCATAAATCGGTCTGAGATATGCGAGGATCGCACTCAGGCGATAAGCATTAGTAGATGTACCATTCATGGACAATACCACGGCCTTTTTTTTGTTAATTGTTGTGTAAAAATACTGTATAAATGTTTTCTGTATATGGTATATTATTTGCATGTATCAAATGTGAAATTTTCTACATTTTGATTCGTACATCCTTTGATTACTTTCCTTTTTAATAATACTTTTTAAATTTATTTATTATTTATAAATTTAATCTGAGATCAAAAATAATTTATTTGCGTACATTTGTAATCCTCAGTTCCTGGCATTGCAAAACTTACATGTTGAGTTCCCCTTGAATATGTTTTTATTCATGGTTGTTTGTACAAAAGTGTTTTTTATGGCGTCGTACTTTATTTTCTTCCTTGACATGACATGGTCCATTTTATTAACTTATGATCAGAACAGAATTGTAAGAGTATATTTGGTTATAGTTTCTTTATTGTAAACCTACGTACTACGATTTACATCTAAAGAAGAAAACCAGTAATAGTTTCAAAACTTACTTTTTCTGTTAAATTTAAAAGTAGAATTTATATAAAAAAAATCTGATAAATTTTTAATATTAAATATCTTCCTCAATTACATAATTTAAAAAAGAAATATATAACTTGATTGATATTAAAAAAAGGTTTTTCTATGAAGGTAAGTTGAACAATACATTGCCTTATAATAAAATCAACAACTCGACATAAGGACTACTATTTTAATGAAGAAGGCTTGAAAACAAAACAAACATATTTTTAAAGTGGCACAGAAGTTAAACAATTATCAGATTATTTCGTAACTCAAGTTAAACTGGAGTTTGTAACTATGATAACGGTTTATTTCATTACGTTTTTACACAAACTGTTGTATAAAATAAGAGCATTTTTTAAACAGAAGGAGGGTTTAAATATGACTTATAATGTTTAAATGTTAACACAGTGAATAAAAGAATAACTCCTTGAAGTGAATTAAACACGTCGCAGTATAAATTTTTTTATTTACCCAGTATACGAGTCGAATAAATAAATAAAACTTCATAGAAATATTTAAGATAAAATATTCGGTGATGATAGCTACATCCAGGTCCACGCTCAAGTCCTTTTTCGAACTGTCTGCCAACCGAATTTCTCCTCATTTGAGTGGCTCATCCATCTTCATCCCTTCTTCACACTCTCCTCGTGGGGTAGCGTCCACTCTCCTAGTAGGTTACACCAACTCAAATAATGAAAATTCATTAACGAATTAATTATAAATGGACATAGGTCAATGATAAGTAGTTTTTTTTTCAATTATCGTGAATTTCTACATGCATGTTAGAGTAAACAGTATAATTTACTTTTATCTGTAGTGGCTAATACTAATACAACATACTATATTTTGTATCAAAATTAATAACTTCCTTTCTGATAAAGCGTGTTCAAGTTAAGAGTAACCAATATTACACTAAGTGGGAAGTTTGTTGGTGAATTGAAGTCACAGTTAGTAATTTTGCAATGAAGACAGACAGGTGGGAGCAGTTCCTGTTGTTTGTAAACTTTGGTCAGAGCTTTATGGAGTTGAACCAAAGTTATGCAACAATTATTGATTAGTTTGACACTATTAGATATTCCGGATATCAAAATAATAAGTAAAATTTAATCAACATTATAATAACATGTAAAAAAGATGATATATTATTGACATCGCAATCTGGCTTTAGTCCTTACTAATATTTAATACGCGAGGTTGGAATTCCCCAATTTCAATGTATTTTTTTTCTGTGTCATAATGTGTCGTTATTAGAAGGTGAAAACTCTGAAAGACCAATAATTTGTATTTTAAACGGCTATTAAATTATGTATCATTTGTATCTATTACAAATACTAAAATCTTTGTACAAAGTATGTCTATTTTAAATTTGCTAAAATTTTTATCTCAAAGTTAAAAAGGATTTAAACGTGGTTCTTAGACTAAATTTTGGTGGCATTTAAAATATGAGTTTATAATTTCAAAACTACTACTTCTAAGTTTATTAGAATACGTGTTTGTCTCGTTGTGAGATTCGTTTCAAACGTGATAAGGAAGTGACTTACATTATTGTTCCGCAAAATATATTAGCATCATGTTTAAGTTTAGAAATGGAAAATTGATTTAGTTGTTAATAGGAGTATCAACTATTCCCCAAAATATACAAAAAAAAACTTAACTTCTACAATACTGTAACTGTAACAACTTCATAAATTTTGTATGAATAACGATACAAGTTAAAACATATGGACAGTTACTTACGCAAATCCGACCTCTATAGATTCACCCTTTGTATAATTACGCTGGTTTAAAGTTTTCATCATTACCAATATAGGTCCTTATGGTTTAATATTCTTGTAAAGTTTAGCTTAGTAAATGAAGGTCCTTTTGAGGTTAGATTGGCACCATTATACTCTACTAACAAAGACCTTTAATTTGATGTACTATTCAACCTATGCTCCTATATAGCATTTTCTTCTGACACCCTGCGTACCAACCCCGGATATGACAAAAACATTTTCGTTACTTCAAGTATATTTATGGGTTCAGTAGAGATATACCAAGTTCTACTGCTTTACCTGTAATCGTTTGGGAATTATCAAGCCGGGACTTTTTTCACCCTGTATAAATAGTTTTCTGCTAAAGGTAAACTTGTCCATACAGCACTATACTGGTTTCTTAACCTCTTTTTCATTTTGTTACATTATATGTGTGAATACGTTCTATTTATCGTATTATCTTCGTTTATATCTTATAATAGAAACAGCTAATACTGTGTGCCTAATTTTCCAACGAATATTGTTCACAAGTTCGAAATTGTTATGTTTTTTATTTGTTTTAGATGTTGCATATGAATTGCTTATACATTTAGATGCTTGTTTAGATCGTTATATTTTACAATTTTTACTCTACCAACTGCTGGATGAATGATCACGTACTCCTTACATCATTATACGGGGTATACTGAATACTCGACAATATTTGTATAAAAAAAAACTTTATAAGCAAAAAGCAAATTAACTTAAACCTACTAAATAAGTTGCTAGCTACCTGTTAAACGTGGGTGATATATTACACTTGATCTTTGTTTCCATTGTCAGATAATAATAATATTGTTTATTGCAGGAAACAATTAACAATAATTGTATTGCAAGCGTCATATAAAAATAAAAGTCCTAATCTAATAACTAACTCAAGCAAAATCAATTGATTAGCCTTACACCAACCTCAGATGGCAAGCATTCAAAAACAGCAGTTATGTGCTGTGCCATACGAAAGTTGTCCCGGCCTTTAGTTCCGTATTGGTGTACGAGACTACCCCGAAGTGAGACGCACTTTAATCGGCAGTATAGTACGACTTCGAGAATATAAAGGCTAGGCAAAGTCACCAATCCACTTTACACGACTCTTTTTGGTTTAATTTGCAAACGATTCTGACATCTTTCTTTTGCATTCTAAACACTCTATTAAATTTGAATTTAGAACAGCCACCCCACAATCTCAGACCATAAGCTAAATTTGGAAATGTAGATTCGAACCCGTAGCCCTCTATTTCAGAGACACTGTAAACATAGCGTTCTCCTTATAGAAATAGTGTATGAGTGTTCTAAGGACTAGAATTGTTAATGAAAGTCATTGTTTAATTTCAAAGTATTGTACTATTTTCATGATGTCTCCATTCTTCTTGCTATTCATTCACATTTGGGGTTGACTGTTAATAGAGAAGCAGAAGATACAACAGACAAAGCAGCTGGCAGACAATGACAAGACTAATAAGTACTGCTGTCTGTGCACAATGTCGTCTCATATCTGAGGTTGAAGGCTAATCATTCCTCCTTATTCTCTTGAAATGCACTGAAAGATTTAATGTTAACGTAAAAATATTGTTATGCTTCGCCTTATTTGAAACATATCTAGTACGCAATTTTTAATAACATTAAGTATCTTCTCACTTATAATTTTGATATACTGGTTTAGGAAACATTTATAAAGGGTTTATAATATAATATGCCATATAAGTGATAAGTTGTTTCGTAAAAACTAATATTCCATAGTGCCATGCAAATACTACACAGTAGAGAAACTATATTAATTGCAAGTTCAATTTTATGAATCGTAAGGGTCTACCTGTTTTCCAAAATTACATTAAGTATTCTATACAATCACATTAATAAAATATAATTAGTTTTTGTCACAGAAAGTAAAATATCTTAATGGATATGAATAAAAAACATTTATTTACAATAACTATAGGTATTAACTTTTTACTACCATCTTCAGACTATCAGTTACTCTAAGTTACTTATATTATATGCTTGATATCTATAAACAAATAAACAAGGAAAATTTCAATGAAAATCCCATAAAATTGCTTTGGTTAGTTTGTGGTAACTTTTACACTGGGTTGTCCAAAATGTTTTGATCCCAGAGTTAGCTAACCAACATATAACATATACAGAGTGTGTCCTAAAGGTGTTCCAATATTTTGGTACGTTGTTCTAGACTTGAAAATGAGCAAAAAACTTTATATGCAGGTATGTCCTAAAACGTTTAGTTTTCCGTCTATCTGTCTATATGTGATTTTTACAAAAGTTATATCTTTTATACCAGTAAAGATAAAATGAACATTTGTAGTTGTGTTAACCTTTTTTATGCCCATTTGAGAAAAGAATATGAACAAATTATCTTTACCCGTTTCAAAATGGCAGCCAATCATAAATGTTGATGTTAAATTCCGCAAAATCGATACCCTGTATGAAAATCTTACAAGAATATTAAAATGTTGTAACCTTTATTCTAAATCTAACAGAGGTTGTTCCATTAAAAGTGGATAACAAACAACTGATTAGTACTATTAAACATAATACCATGTTTTACACACTACACAAGAGGAAGTATAGTTTTCTAAACCGTTTTACTCTGAACAGATGATTTAAAGTCAATGAGCTGATTAATGTGAACAGCTGTGTGTGTGTGTGTGTGTGTGTGTGTGTGTGTGTGTGTGTGTGTGTGTGTGTGTGTGTGTGTGTGTGTGTGTGTGTGCGTGTGTGTGTGTGTGTGTGTGTGTGTGTGTGTGAATATATATATATATATACAAGTCTAAATACATTTTTTAAACTTCTTTTTATGTATATTCCGGGAAGGAAAGGCGTCTTTATATTAGATGAAAGATCAGTCCGCATTATATTTTCATTTAACTGTTATATTTTATTTTAGCTTAATTGTCTAAAACTAGTAACTTGTATACTGTGCAAAATATATAATATCCTGTCGGTTGATAAACAAATTTTTGCTGTAGGAAACTGAAGAAACACTTTCTTTGCTATTTATACATAAAACTAGCAATTATTTTTTGAATTGTTTATATTAATAGATTTCTATGCCCAATATTCGAATAAAAATCATCATCAATACCCACAGATTAAATATTTAATATATATATATATATATATATAATGTCATACATATAATATATCATACATATATGTATATAGAGATATTTATATATATATATATATATATATATATATATTTACAAAGGAACAATAATATAGAATGAATTACCAAATAAACATTAAGGAAAACTCATAAAAATAACTATTAATAATAGAAAATATTTATTCAGATTAATTTGTTTCGTATCATAAAAAGTAAATCAATTTTTAATATTTAAACTTTTAATTTTCTACTCTTATACAAGTTTGATTTGTTTAGTCTATCAGATTAGGATGAGAACATTCGTTAAGTTAATTTGCACTAGTAAAATAACTGTTGTTACAGCATGAAGCGTCAAATTACTTAGTATTATATTACGATCCTGCATGGTGTGCTATTAAGCACTAGTGCAATATTATAACACCTCTAGTTAGCTGATACGATAATATTACGCGACAAACAGCTCAATATTATTGTGTTGATGCGAACAGTTATGTCCTACTATGGAAGCTGACTACGTTTCTGCAGTGTTGTGGTCATTATATTTTATTTTCAATTGTCAGAGTATTAGCGAACCCTGTCACTTAAGGTGCTGGAAAGATGTCAATTCTCTTTACTTGTTGGAACAAATTTTAATGTACATTAAATTGAAATCAGTTTTGTTCTATTGTATTTTATATGTAAGAATTATTTAGTTACATAAAATATTAAAACACCTAAAGGTTAATCTTACAACTTTACGTTTGTGTTGTTATTACCTTTATAATAAATTTAAAAAACCCTTACCTTAAAAAGATACCTAAATAAGTTATTGTACATAGGTATGTATACCTACATCTACATTTCGTAATGGATAGTTTCATATTAAACTGGTTTAAGAAATTGTACTAAAACGAAATTCTTTTGTGTAGATGTACATATGATATGAATATAATTTTTGTATTGACTTAAAGAATACACGGATGTACTTTTTTCTTTGGATAAAAACGTCTTTGTAGACGAGGAAAACTTGTAATGATGCTTCTGGAGGGCAAGTCGATCATCTGAGTCAGAAATAACGATATATTGCAATAATCACGTCTATCAATATAAATGTTGCTCAAATAAGCCTTGTGTGATAATGATTAAGGTATTAATTTTGAGGCACAAGATTTTGTTACTAAACAATTATAGTTCATATCACTTACATTCAGAAGATAAAAAGGTATATATCAGTAACTTCTATGTTCCTGTACTGACCTTCTTATCACAATTTAAAATATCAGTTGCTAAACATTATGTCAGAAGTACTAAAATTTAGTTATATATATATTATTTTTGTCAGTATTATTTGGTTTTATAAACATTAATGACATCACGACATATTTTAATATTTTGTGCATGCTTAACCGTACTTGGATTGTTTATTTTACAGTTGATACTCATCAATTACCAAAGTAGCAATGAAAAGAGTTTTTATGAATATTATACTCATAATAAATAAATATAAAAAGCAGGAAATGAATGTTCCAAGGAACGGAAGCCATTTTAGAGTTTGAACTGGAGGGGTGTCACTTAATTCAGTCCCTTATCACGGACTGGTGCTTCTTTTCATCCAATGGAACGTGTTCATCATTATGCAAGCTCTTTTAACATATCAGTGTCTAAATAATTCTAATCTGTCTTTTATTGTGAACTCTATACATTAATGTATTAATATGTTTTACTAATTATGATCAATAATTAGCTCATTTTATTAACGTAACATTTATATAGAACAAAATATATATTTTGATCTAAATATCAATATAGGTTTTTCCATCATTTAAACCCCAATAGTGTTAATATATAATATCCAGTAAGTTTAAAAAACAATTCCAGCCTCTTTATCTTCTAGCGGTAATTGCTGTATTAAAATAAAAATAAAGAAAACTTCAAAACTTTGCCAATTTGGCACATTACATTCATATAGATTTTATTATATAGTTCATCAATAACAAATGTTACTGTGTAATCATATTACCTCATAAAAAGTAATTAAGATATAATATGCGAGTTTTATTCTCTGTAGTAGTTCAACAATTGAAGAAACAAGTTGAAATTAATTCCAGAAAACCTTATAAAACAGTTCTTGCGTGTCATATCAGAGTAGTTATCATGAGCTACATTATTATTATACTCGTACTATAATTATATAACATTTATTATGAGTAAATGAATAAGAAATTAAATAGCAATTAAATAAGAACATTCTATAACACAAAACTAATAGAGTTTTTGCTCTCGTAGTTAGTATTGGACATCAATATTAAGTGAATAAATAATATAAAATAATACATTGTCTAGTAATTTCGTAGAAATTGGCTTTAATTGCAAGTGTTCTGTATAGCTATAGTAGTTTTTAAGAAATGTAATCAAATGTAAATGGTAATTGGCAAATATTGTATGTATATAAACAACTACATTAAGGAGAGATAATAAATGTATAGGAATATTTCAACTGTAGATTATAGATGTTATAAAATATTTCTATGATTTCAACACAAGACTATGTCCGGAACAAGAATCTGATTTTCTTACACCTAAATTAAAATTCCAGTCTTTGCAAATATACTTACTTACTGTTTTACAATGTAAGGTAAAGATTTAATGTACATTTTCATGTACATTATTTGCATTTCTGACATTCATATGTATATATATATACATATATATAGACATCTAGAATTCAATGTCATTGAAATATATATATATATATATATATATATATATACATCTGAATGTCAGAAATGCAAATAATTACATGTGTACATTCAGATACCTTAAATAAAAATGGAATATTTGCAAAGACTTGTTTAGATCCACACAATATACTATTCTAGGAGAGTACATAGTCTTGTGTTGACATAGTGATTTTATAACATCTATAATCTACAGTTGAAATATTCCTATACAAATTACTCCTTAATGTAGCTGTACCTATATACTGTGTCGCTAGGTAGAAATCCATTGAAAATTCTAGGCGCCTAAGCCTACCTGTTTTTATCTAAGCATTACTTTCGAATTAAATGAGGTATATAACTAATGTTAACTTAAAATAAATAATGTGAAAGGAAACTTAGGATTTTTCCGGACAAATTTGTCCATAAACGTTCAGTAAAATCCATTGAAAGCCTAGGCGCCTAAGCCTACCTGCCATCTAAGCACTTTCGAATTAAATGAGGTATATAACTAATGTTAACTTAAAATAAATAATGTAAAGGAAACAGGATTTTTCCGGACATTTGCCATCGTTCAGTAAAACAAGAAATCAGTAACACTACGTTTCGAGATCTGATCTCTTCTTCAGGTAAAGAACTAATCTAATATATAATTACAAACTAGGTTAAAATAAACAAATCTTACCAAAGCGTTGTGACACGCCTAAGTCAGGAATCACAACCTACATGTTGTTTGTCAAATTCACTAACTCTATAAACATGCACTTAATAAAAACTGAACTACGGAATACAGGTCACAATACGTCTTCATTCGTCTACTAACCACATACGACTGACCAGAGGTACTAGCCAGTGACCTGTATTCAGTAGTTCAGTTTTAATGATTAGTGTTTTGTATAGTTTTTTTTTATTAAGTGCATGTTTATAGAATTAGTGAAGTTGACAAACAACATGTAGGTTGTGATTCCTGACTTAGGCGTGCCACAACGCTTTGGTAAGATTAATAGTAGTAGGTAAAGAATAAATAGTGTAGTTTTGTACAGTCAGTAAATTGTTTTCACAGGTTAATTGTAACAACTGGCATGTGCTTGGTACAGAGTACAATCCCGATATTAACATATACACAAGAAATTAGTAAGTATAATACTGTGTATAATATTAAGTAAAGTAATTTTTGATATACGGAACTGAAATATAATGCACATCTGTGCTATGTCAGAACCGGCTAATGCAAGGTTATGAAAAGATTACTAGTGAAAAGTAGAATGAACGGAGCATAAAAGTCATTATGGTAGTTACACAGTCTTACTCAATTAATTGTTTGTTAAGTTAAATTAATAAGTATTTAACAATAAACAAAGATATCGATTTCAAATTGGTTTTTAGAAAACCTAGAGTCTTGAAATTTTAACAAAGACTGGAACCAGATAATAGTACGATAATATCCTATTTCCGGCTTTACACAGTAAACATATATACTTAAACCAGCAGTTACCTGCGGCTTCGCACGCATTTTCCTGTTGAAAACTCGGACAATATATTCATGTATTCTTTATCTATGGCATAATAAACACTCCTGAGATAATCGATAGTCACTCAAAGTTACTCCAATCTCTTGATCCATTTTAGATTTAAGTTTAAAGAACAGTGTTTTGGGGTCCTGAAGTCATAAAGTGAAACAGTTTTTGTAAGATTCGTATTCCCTCCAACATTCCATGATAATTTGTTAAAGTGCTCCGACGATTTCAGTAACAATAAGAGTTAGCCTTTTTATCCCAATGACGAAAGTGTATCGTCCAACTAAAAAGTTGCTGCGGTCAGTCTGTTCTGGTCGTTTAAATTCACCCCCGGTCTAATCTATTTACAGTTCCACAATTGATTTATGCTGTTGCACTACCCAAAACAATTCTCATGTGTTGGTTTCGGAATTCAACTTAGATTAAATTTTGGTGTATAAGTGATTTTGTTATGCTTACCGATCAATAAATATGTATAAGAGGTATATGCTTCTAGTATAAGGGCAAGAGTGTTTTATCCCGATTTTCTTTTCAATAACTTCAGTAAAAATGCCAGACACAATGTTAAAGGAGCTAACCAGATTCGATTACTTTATGTGCAAACATTTACAGCTTTATTTAATGATGTAGGATAACATTCACAATCAACGCAGTAACAAAGCTATAAAAAAAGACAATTAATTATCAATAAATATTTTTCAATGATTAAGGTTTTGTTTTAATTACACTGTCGTTACAAAAACTTGAATTTTTGTTTATCTCTAGATATATTTTGAAACTAAAGAAGTATACATCTGTTTTTAAGATTGCACACACACACAAACTTAAATACTTATAAAATGGACGCAAGACACAAAGTAATAAAGGTAAAAAATATTTATCTTGGTTTATTTTACGAAGCTATGCTTATTTTATGTTAAGACCAACAGTGTATTTGGCTAGTCAGCGATTAAGTACTCGTACTTTGACTAAGGGGTTGTAGACAGATAGTCTAGTCTGATTTCAGTAGTATGATTCGTGTACTAAATAAGACTCTTTCCATTTTAAACCCGTAGTGTAAACCTTGAAAAACAGAATAATTAATACTTGTTAATGGCACGTCCATGATCTAAAACACCATTCTTCTGGTAATAGGTATTATTATAATTGGCATTACGTCTAGCCCTTAAAATTCCCAAATTAACATAAATCTGCTGTATAAAAAACACTTTAATTCTTTGTTTAAAGTGTGTTATTAATGAGGGAAAGAATAATAGGATTTCGAAAATTTGCAATCGCTATATGTCACAAAATATATAACACAATTTATTTCACAATTTATATATATATATATATATATATATATATATAAAGCATTTTATAACATATAACGATGGCTAATGGCCGAAATGCATCTTTTGAAATTATGATAAATGCGATTTGGAAAAAGCCATACATTTGCTTGACATTTAATTCACTTGAAGGGAGAACAAACTTCTACGAATATCTTATTAAATTTACTTAAGCTCATAACAGCCAATAATCATAGCCTAGTTGGATGTCAATATTAGCAGTTAGTGTAGCAGTCTGCACAGTGTTTGGGAGTTAGCGTTAAGTGTTATAGGCTCATATATTACAGGTATACCTATTACTACCTCCTTGTAACAGATACAAGGTTATCATATAGATAATTGTTAAATACATAAATTAATTCTTACGAACTGTGATAAATTCGTATTCTTCATGTGTACTACATTAGGTAATCTATTTCAAAGCTATTTCTAATCTTATCTATTTTAATCTTACCCTACTCGCACGAACGTACAAATAAACGTATATATTAGGGTACAATATAAACAGAAATAATTATTTTAAATAAATTACTGTCCTTTATAATTAATATTTGATTATTTTTGTAGTTGACTGAATACTATTTCATATAAATGTACAATGAGGATATAAATTTTGAACAGTAGTTTTTAGTAGTGGTTTCTATAATATGATTTAAAAATATAATTTTTATACATTGATTTATTTTTTTTTTATTTTTTAGCTTTATATATTTATACTTTATATTTGTATCATCGATTTTCTTGCTACTTTAGGCAAAACATTTTTTTTCTTTTCAGCATAAAATAACAACGAATCTCACCGAAAATATTTAGTATACCTGTAATCGGTATCAAAAAAGAACGTTACTAGGTAGTATATCTTTTCTATAGTTTCAGCAGACCTAGCTCAAAAGACCTTTACGGAAAATAACAAGGTACACACAGCCAAATAGACCTTTCCATCGTTACTCCATTTACATAATGAACACGTGGTGTTATAGAACGCAACTCTAGTTTGTATCAACAAATCATTCTACGAGACTGATATAAATAGGACGTCCTAAATGTTTCAGACCCCTAATGTTCTTAATTTTTTAATGCTAGTTTTCATATTTCTTTTGGTATCCCCAACAGTTTTTAATAAAATCACCTGAAGACGTTTTTATGTATTTCCACATCTTTTATACTCTGGAATAGAGAGTGAAAAGCAACTTCCAATTTTAAAGTAATACTAATTGAGGAAAAGCTCTAGTTAAAAGTATCGATGAGACAAAATCAACGGCACTAACAAAACTGATTTCTTGCTGCTCTAAAAAAATAGGCGGTAAGTGGTTACCTTTTGAAGTAAGGCAAAGTTTAAATTCATTCTACATGCTATGTTGAGTTTTGGCAGCTTAGATAACTCTATTGTACATCAATCCTCCTATTTTATTTAGACATTAAAATCCATACATTCTTAACTGATTGTATTACTTTTATCGATTTCTGAGACACACAATTATAGCTGATATAATCACGTTATTTATAATGTGTAAGACAGCTTAATCTTGTTTACTTTACTTAAATATGTATTCAAGTTTCCATCTTTAAGAAAAGTCCTTAATTTATCAAATAACAGGTAAGAATCTGTCAGTTAATATTAGGTCACTTTGGTTGCCAATGGTAAAAAAAAACAACTAAAATGATTAAAATATAATTTAGACTTTAAGTACAACAAGGCCAGGTTACTATATATTTTAAAAAAGGTAATATAAAAAGAGCCTATAAAATTATGGCCACGTTTTCACGATTTTCGGAGTTTTTTCTAGAATGACGACTATCAAACAATATTCCTTTCTCAAAACGTCAGTTTTCACTAGTTGATTTGTTTCCCTTTAATCTGCAATTTAATTTTACAGTGTTCACAGCTATAGTCAGAGGTGTGTTAGGTTATTGGATAAAATTAGGGGAGGGAGTTTATATTGCTTGTAAAATGTGCAGTGTCCCAAAATATTTTTTACGATAGCTTATGCCAGAAAAACTCTATTGCTTTCACGAACTACTCATTGCGGGATTCAAACTTCAAACAGTTTTAGTATTACATGTAAATGCTTTTTAAAGCATGACACGTGACCAAAACGGTTACAATGCTTTTAAGCACCATACCGATTGATACCTGCTCCTCCTGCCTCGGACATTTGCTCCTAATCACCAGATTTATATGTACTGAGTAGATATATTTATTTCAGTTAAACTTTACACATCATGTGCAATAAAAAAAATCGACCAAAGCAATAACTGTGGTGTAATTAGTCACTGAGAAAGTCCATTTTAGGTCTGAAACCAACTCAACCCTACAAATGTTAAATTCTCATTCTATATTTCTAGGATGGTACAGAATAATCTGTAGATGAGATAAAAAGGCAAGGTTTAAAATGTGTTGTATCCTATATTTTATTTAAATGTAATTTTTTAAGTATAATTTTATTATTCTGTGGTCATTATCACATTGACAAGTAACCACTATTTCTAGTGTAATATTAATTTTGTGATTAAATATTTATATATAGCCGTATAACTTGTATAAAATAAAAATGAAAATATGCGCGTAAAGCTGTAGACATTCCACATATTTGAATTTTCTTCAATGTTTGAAACCTCAATAAGTAAGGTTAATTCCTTTCGTGAAAATATTTGAAAGCGAAATTTGCAAAGATTTCAAAGGGGTTCATTAGGGAGTGAGGCAGCAAAATAATAAAAGGGTTGGAGAGTGAAAGGATCGAATTAATGTACCTCTTCAATCCAGGATGGTTGTTTTATATAGCTATTATTAATAAAATACAAAGAAATCTAAGATTATATGATGCTAAATGGTTTTGAATTTTATGCTACTAGAAGCGTTAGAATATTTTAGAAACTCTACTCAAAAATTTAATACAAAATAAGAAAAGATTTTAATATGACACCAAAAAAGTCAAATTTTATTGTAAAGCCAATGAAACTTTGTTTTTGAAATTTTTTATTTTATATAAATGTTTAAATAACATGAATACGTTTAAATTATGATATTATAACCATAGGATAAACTATACTAAGCAAAAATATGAACCTCATGTATATTGGGAACTGTAAAAACCTTTAAATTATGCATTCTCTGTTTTACTTTTGTATTCGTCATACCTGGTAATTTAAATATATAAAATAGTAAAATATAAAAAAACTATATGAGAAATAATGTAAAAATACTTATAAATAATTCTGAAAAACTTAAGAAGAGCGATTATGAAAATCTGATTAAATTGTACACAAGTGTTTATAAAGTAACTGTGAAGATAAGAAATAATTAATTTCTGTGAAACGCAGGAGAGTTAATGCTTTCTTTCTGATGTTCATCATTATGCTATTGTTTTGAAACAAAATACTTTCATTGATGTAAATCTTAAAGACTTTGATCCGTTTAATTAAGTAGTCTTGTGCTATAAGGCGATTTAAGTTAGAATTTAATTAAAACTGTCCTAGATTGTACTTACGTTAATACATAAGCTATTACCATGATCGTGAAACAAAACTTAAGATCATTCTAATATTTCTTACAGTTCCACTTCTTACAAAATTTTTATGAAACATTTACAAATATGTTCTACGTTGGACAATAAAATGCATGATGCCGTTAAACATTTTTCAAATCGTTAAGAATATATTTTATAAATACTTAGAGTTTAATTTCTTAGATAATGTTTTTATTATATTAAACATAATGTTTAATTCTTGCCTTTATACAATAATATACTTTACAATACCAGTATTATTTTCTTCCCCACTTATTTATTAATAACTTAATAATTTTCAAATTATTTTTAACGATTCCTTTAATTCTGTTTCAACATAACAAGTGTACTTCTATGAAGTAATTTGTAATTGTTTCTGTTGCATTTAATTAATCAAAATTAAGCACTTAGCTAAACATAACACTATTCTAAAATTTTTCAAAACATTTTAAACAGAATAATTACTTTAAAATCTATTACATTTATAGAAAACTGTAATAACGCCCAGTTAAGAGTTTGTCCTGGCATTTGAGAAAAAGTAATAATAAAACAGACCTAAAATCTCAATTACAATTATGTTTATAGTGTCTCAAATGCCAAGATAACCTTGCCCAATTATACCATTTCAAGCAATACCAAAGAACCTTCTATTATACCAGGATTATAAGACTTACAGTATCACAAGTGCTGAAAAATACGTTAAATCTCAAAATTGATATTTTCTTTTATGAAACCATAACTGACTATGAATATTTTTAGGATATATCACTTTTGGGATACTAAAGTATATCTTGATATTGAACCGGTTTGAAAATCAAGTTTTAATCTAACGCAACTTCCCCACCCCGTGTTATCCACGTATGGTAGTTCAAACTTATCCAATCCTGCATTTCTTTGTGTAGTGAGACGAAACAGCATCGTTACATTATCGTTATCGAAACATTATCAAATCTCTTGGTTGTCATCAAACTCCACCTAACAGAGTAGGTGAGGTCGGCTGTAGAAAGTGCCAATGTATGTCGCCAGTCAATGTATCTTCACATACTCGTATGTACGGGTATATATCCCGTATAGGAGCGTATGCAAGTAAACTATGCGAGTAGGATTACCTAAGTGGTGTTTTTTCGTAGGGTTAGCACTACTTATTTTTATTTTTATTTTTTGGCTTATCTTTTAGTGTTGTAAATTATAACTTTTGACAACTCGACATGAAAAAATCACGTTTTAAACCATCTAGTAATTGATGTTTTTTTTTTTTTTTTTTTTTTTTTTTTTTTTTTTAACATATACTAGACATTTATAAAAATTAGAACTGTTCTGACAGGGTATAGTATTATCCTTCTATATACCGATCTTTCGTTATATCTTTACAAGGCGTTTTATTAAGAGATTATTTTCGTACTTTTCCGTAATGCCTTAAGTGCGCTGAGCGATCCTATATATGAATAAGAGTACATACCTTGTACGTTTTATTATATATTAACATTTTAAATTTCTAATGATACTGTGAAGTACTTGTGATTACATATTCTAAGTAAACACTTCCACTAATTACCCAGTTCTCAGTTACTTCTCTCAAACATCTCTCATTTACATCTTTACTGAAATGTGAACCATACTAGGTGGGAAGTTTTTTGTGATGTTGGTGTCACAGTTGGTTAACCTGAAACACAACTGAAATCGCTCAAGAAACTTACGCAAAACTTCTATGGATCAAAGACCTTTAAATTGAGAAGGGTAACATTTGCACAAGCCCTAAGAAGTATTTCGGTTTCTAGTTATAATGAAAACGTCACAGTTTTAACTAAAAATATAATATTCCTCAATATAACACATACATTCCACGGTCAACATTTAAGAAAATATTATGAAAAAGTGAGTTCCAAATCACCATTTCTGAAAGAAGACTTTTCAATGAAAGACTCTTACAAACTTTAGTCTGCATGTTTACACATTCATCTCTAGTCTAGGTTTGATACAGAGCAGTAAACTTTGAAAATTATCGTGTTCTTATAGCGCACAAACACATATTTTTTTTTGTTTTTTATGTTGAGAAGAATCCAGTGATACAAATTAATTAAAGGTGACTTAATTCATACATATAAGGCAAATATAACAAATTTGAATAGCGGAAATAAACACCATTATATGGATCGTATATATTTTACAGCCTTAATTAAACCGTGTGAATTAGGACAATTTTCCAGTTCAGATATAAAGATTGTATAACGGAACATATAAGGACCGCTATATCACACTAGTAATAAATGAAAGAATTATGGTAAAATATGATACTGACAGCGACTATGTTCAATTGTAAATCCAATATGTTGAAACGTAAGACTCCACTAGCTCTTTGCGGTTAAACTCGTGGATGACGATCGCCTGCAGTCAAACGCAAGTGAACAAGGACATTTTTCAGTAAATTTATTGATTTCATAACGTATATTGTGTCCTTGAAACGTATTCATGTGTTTATCTTTGTTGAAATTTAATTGGTAAAGCGTGTAGCGTAGTAATTGATGACGTAAGCAGATTTCTGATTTTATATGTATCCACCGATACACCCGATAACTTTTGAATGATTAAATTTAGAACATTGATTTTTCTAAACTGCAATTAATTTTATTATTAATTTTAATTAGTTTTAAAATATGCTATTGATTTTTTTTAGATTTACTTTAAATAATTAATACAAAACTTTGCCACCGATTTTTACTTGATGTTTTGAAATATTTATTTATTTATTTATATTTTGACTTATAAATAGCTACAGGTCATCAGTTACCTAAATTAGCTATATTAAATAAAATAAAAATTAAACAAAAATTATATATGACCGAACATTAATCATTTTCATGTTACACAGTTGATACTTACAGTAAAGAGAATGTATCACTTTCTGCACCATTTGTTATTGTAGAGGGGTCTATAAATCAGTACAATATTAGCATTTATTCCTTCCGCCATTGGTGTACTACAAAGTTATTAGAAATATACATGCATCGGTTCTTTTCCCTTTGTAGAATGCTGAACAATACAAACTAATATTTATGTTGTGTACACAGGCAAATAAAAAACCCGTATGAATGTTATTTTGCTGTCATCATAAAAACACAAACAACAAAAAATATAAAACAGAGCCTTCGCTTTTATCACTGTGCTTATTAATTCCTATCTAGTTTCCTTCCTTCAGGGAAAATTAAGTATTTGAAACTCGGAGAAGGATATATAGGGTCAAAACAAACTATGAAAATATTGGGACATTAAAAACAACTAAATGTAGTTTTGGGTCACAAAGCTAAAAGATGGTAATCACTGAGGAAAGAAAACTGTTATTATTTTGTATTAACACGATTGTAAACAAACGTTATATTAACCTGTTAAATCAGTATTATATTGAAAGGGTGTAACAAAAAGGTTGAGCTGGTTAAATCCACTGGTACCTTAAATAAGATTCAACACTGAATCTGACTATTGTACCTTTAACACCGAATAAATGTAAACATAATCAATTTAACATGTTTGTAAGACCAGTTTGCAAATAATAGTGTTATTGGCCATTTAGTATAATATTTTTCAGTCTATATCCATGATTGTTTTTTTTTACCAATTATCGCAATTTTTTATTCTTTAAAATAAGTTGATAAATTTTCGATTCAATAGACTCTTGTGTTCAAAATAAGGGTCTTTATTATTTCAAGAGTTTTCCATACAAGTGGTATTTTACATTAAATATAATACTATGATACTTAGCCAAATAACTAATTTTTATGCTAATATGAGCTGAATTCTAACAATCAATAAATTATTTTACATAAAATTATTTATAATTTTTTATTTTATCGGTGAATAATTTTTAATAAAATAAACTCAACTTTTAATCTGTTCTTCCAAATAGTTATTTTGAAACTAATAGTTTGACCGTTATCCAGGTTTGACTTCTGTTTGGCCTATACTTATTTGCTGAACTTACACTAGGTGCAGAAAAAACCGATGGCAACCCACTGGATGTCCAAGAGCACCCAACACAAAAAAAAATAATAATTAATAATATTTATACTGAAATAGGATGAAATGGTAGATCCAAATAATGAGAATTTTATTTAATATTTGAACAAATTAACACCCAGACCAATGGTAATATTTGTTAGTTTCTGACTGGTAATTTTATTTTATTGGAGTGGTTTATTTTCGCACACACAAAACCACGGATCCAAATTTTTTTCGTATTTTACTTTGTTGGAAATTAGTGTAGCCATCTGGAAAAATTAGTTTGTAACTAATATTTAAAATTTCTGTTAAAATTATTTTTATAATTTTAAATAACATTAAAGTGTATATATACTTTTATATATTGTTAATGCAGTTGCAAAAATAAGAGAAAACTCTAATTTCCCTTTATGACACTCATTGGTTTTCCTGCCAAGAAGCGATGAATTATGCATTCCATCAAACTTTGTTTACGTTCAAAATTTGCGATGAATATTTACTGGCCTAAGTGCAGGCATTGAAACGTTCCAAACTCGTTAAAGAAGATTGCAACGAAAACTCTCTTCGTCTTTCATCGTGTAACTTTATTTCGTAACTTTTTCTTCTCATAAATATTTACTTATGCTTGTTGATGTTCACGCTTCCTATGTTTCTGTTTTAAACAAATACAATTTCATAGCAGCAAACCATACAGTCTATTTAAAAGCTTATTTAATATACTTCATAACATGTAAACTAATTTTCTACCGATCTTCTACGGTTAATTTTGAGTAAACGTATATTTACTATAACGTTCAGAAATGTTATTCATACTCAACTCTCAATATAAGCGATTTCCAGTACTAAAATACTGTATATGTCGCAATATATTTGAGACATACGAAAATTGCGTATTTTCTATTATGGAGGCGTTGTCCTTTCCAGTAACTACATATATGAAGAAATCTTATTTTAAGTACTTGAAACGTAAACACTATTATTTATTTATTATTAATTATCTCATGTAGATGATTTGCTGCGCTCATTTTTGAAGATCCTTTTTTTCTTAAATTGTAGTTTAGTTCATTTCGATAAGAAATCAAAGAATTTGAATTAAAATATGCAATATTTAAAACATGTATCAGTTCATATCATCATGTAAAAATACTAATTTAATTTTCAATGCATATTATGGAACTTAAATTTTAGTAATTATTTTTACAGATTATATATGATTTTTTAGTCTACTGTGCTTTAATTTTAATGCATTACATGATATTGTGAAATACATCTTCATGTAGTTATAGCTGTAGGTATATAGCGTTATATACCTATCGTAATGTTCTTTTAATTCCTACTTTAATTTCACTTTGAAATTCTAGAAATAAACTTTTTTATAACTGATAAATTTTAGGACTTTAAAAAAAGGTTTTCCGAAGATTTACTGGTTGCGTATTTACTTAAACGCTTCTGGTTTATTGTCTTATTTCGTCCATACCTAGATCTTCAACGTATTACTTAGGGCAGACTCTTCGTCTAGAAAGACATTTTAAGAGTTTTTGTTGTAAATAGCAAATACTATAGACTGTAATTCAAAATATTTGGTACACCCTAAGAGTTATAGAGTACGTTTTAGAGGAAGTTTCTTCAGTGTGAATACCTGATTTAAGAATCCTTCTTAAACCTTCTGACATGTGAGGGTCAGTCAGTTACGTACAATATGCCTTGATTGAGAAGATCGGGAAAAAATGTGGATAAATACTAGTCATCTTTATAAATGAGAAAGGCCAGTATCCCTTTCTACGTGCCCCAGAATCCTCTAGGATGCAGAGAAAACACACCTGGGAATTTAATGTTGGAACAGGTGTAGAGAGGCAGTTTGAGATACATATTTTGCGGCTTCTCCTAAAAAGCTATGAGTGACTTCAGGATACTTACAGAGACAACTCGTTATCCAAATAATAGTGCTAGATTGTTCTCGAGATCCAGGGCCCATCAGCCATAATGAAAGAAGTACGTAGAGAGGTGTATAGATACTTCAGATAATTGGCAACGTTGCGCGCTCGCCTCTATGTACTGTAATCCCTTGCTTGTTAGTGAAATCCTGTCTGGAGGGGTTTACAAGAATTAAGTCCATTATCCCTTAGGCTGACTCAAGAGCCAATATCTGTTCTTACTGTACTAAGTTGCTGTTGATTTCTTTGTGTCTCTGGAGTACTCTTAAATCCTACAGAAACCTTCTTCTCGTTATGCATAACAACTTCTCATAGGAAACAGTCGCCTTAGGATTATTCCTGTAATCTTAAATTTCCGCTCATTCGGAAGAATTATATCTAAATTTCTTTGAGAGAACCATACAACGTAGAATAAAAATACAAAGTTGAATAGAATAACTACAAAAGCTGTGAACGCTGTGCGGTCTCAGTAGTCATTTCATGCATTGCATATGTTACATACATTAGTGGTTCTAAATAAGAATTGTAACTCAAGAACATTGTCCGTTGTTTAGATTAATTTTATATAACTCTGTAAATCACTACTGGTTTGTATTATTTCCTCTGATGTTCCTGGAATAAGTTCTTGGCGGATAAATAACCTATATGACGAGCGTCAAGTTTTCTATATTTAACTTTGTAGCCGTTAAATATATCACACAGTTTTAATATTTTATAAAATGTTATAATCTTATACTTCTAATAAAGATCTAAAATTTTCCATTAGATTCAACGTAAGATCACTAATAAGATGGTTTGTGGGAACAAAACGTTGAAAAAGACAAAAGTAACAAGGTACGATCTCGGAACAGAAGAGAGAGCCAATCACAGTAATGGCCTTCTGTTCGGTCGTAGTTGGTGGAAAAATAGAAGTCAGTGGCTCTTGGCAATACAATTCTACCCACAGCTGACAGCTGGATGATCCTTGTTCTGTTTGTTCCTCTGCCTAGAGTTTTATAAAATTGAAATAAAATATTTTAAAATGCCAAAAATAAAATGATTTAGTTCTGAAAAATTAAACTTACATGTGTTTAACTTCTGAATAAAATTTAAATTCAATAGTATAACTAAAATAAAATAATATCCCTGTTTCTGCTATACTAACTGATATATTATAGATATACATTACAAACGTTTATAATCTTCTTCCTGTACTTCAAGAAATGCTCTCACACTATGGTTTCTAGTTTACATTTAATGTAGCTTTAATTCAAAGGCTACAAATATGTAAATTTAATTATAATAGAATACAATCTCAAACTACGTGCTCAAAACTCTATCTTTATTCCCAATTTCAAAATTGGCTTTTTGTGTGAATTTCTAAATTAATACTAGAAAATTAACAAATTTTTATTACGTTTTCGAACAAAAACGTTTATATTTTTACTATTCTAAAACAAAGTTTGGCGGATTTTTTTCTACTTGGTAAAAGGACTTATACTGTAATATAATTGAAATCGATGACATATTCTAAACTCAACCATGCATACATCAGGTACATGTTATTTTAGTGTTCATTGGGGATTAGATTTTAAGAGACTCATTGTAATATCACGTGTAGTGTGTGCATGTACAAGACATTGTTCAAATTAATTATATTTCCAACCTTATATTTGAGTTTGAGATATTGCTATTATTGAAAAACAAATACATAGGTCTAGGAAACCAATATAAAAAAACATTGTATTAGCCCTTATCAAGTAGTTTCGGTCTAAGATATTTCAAATGGCATAGTTTCGTTTGCTATTCCCGATGAAAACAACAAGTAGGCTTACAACTAAATAAATCTACTTTGATCAAAAATCGTGTACTTCCGGTTCTTTTGATCTGTTTTCTGTATAGCATATTTCCAGTGCCATTGTTCAGTTTGGTTTGCCCCTATGATGAAAATAAACATTACGGACATAGAGCTAAGAAGACTATTACTGTTAAAAATAGAATGATACTTCCGTTGTAATGGGGAAATCCTTACTAAGTTCATGCAACATTAAATAAACGTCTGTAGGGTTTAATGTTATAGCAGGCTTGTGTTTAGACTTGTATTCTAGGAAAGGATGGCTCGATGAAGTACGTTAGTGTTCATTCCTCTTTTTTTCTGTCACTGTAAAAATCCTAGATCACAATGTCATAGAAACCAACCAATTTCAAATACATCATGTGAAAACTTTCACATCTTTGTTCATTAACAGTGTTTAAATAGTATTTACTAACCAATAGTTGTTTCAAATTCATTTATTGTGCAATGATGATTAATATTTAAATATTAAATTTATTTATGCTGCAATTAAACTACTGGACAAGCACTGTTGTAAAATTTAAATATAAAACAATTTTGTTTGGTATTTTTCCCATAATGTTATTCAAGTTTGGATTTTTCCGAGTAGGCGTTAATATACTCATTGCTAATTAAAATTATTGTAGTGTTCTCCACATATGAGATTATTTTCTACATAAAATTATCCAATAATATTTGAACCATATTCAAGAGTTTGTGACTGTAAAGCATATTATCCTCTCAGGTGTAGGTTACGTTTTGTCACAAGTAGAGCAATCACATCAGCTCGTTGTTTTATTAAAACTCAAAAAATCAAACCGTACCAAAAAATGAATGCAGTAAGCTCGAATCGGCATTCAAAAATTAGAATTTAGTATTATAGTATCAGATGCCTTATTAGAACCGTCTGATAAGACAAATAACAGCAACGTAAGGTCAAGTTGAAAATTCCTGTTACAAAATATCTCGGCTAAACATTGGTTGAATAGAAAGAAAATTAGCAAATATTAATTTTTAAATATTTATATTATAAGGTTCCAGAGGGCTATAACCATTAGTTTCGGTAAGATTACTGAGTAAATCTTATCGTATTGACTTAAATTGTATTTTTTTATTCCTCTACTTAAAATTATTTTTACTGAGAATTGCTTACCTTGCGCACACGAAGGAGATAAAAATAATAAAGTGAGAGAACGGAAAAGAAAGCCAATCTCACTAATGGGAGCTTGTTCATGTGTTACAAAAATAGAACAGATGTCACTGGCTTCGCACAATAACCCTGCAGTCACATTCCTAGCGTAATGATGTGGAAAATACTAAGAATATTCAAAACTATTTGTATGTTAACGGGGCGTGTGACGTGGTGGTGGGGAGCAGTTATTAAAGGCTGGACTGGCGTTATATATATAATATATTCTTATTGGTAAACAGGAGATGCTAGCCAACCATAATTCCATTTTAAATCTCAAATCATGTTGTATTGTTATAAACATATTTTTATCATAATTAATATCCAATAAAAATATTGCTATTCAAACGTCAAATACATTACCTATAAGCCTAAACTTCCTTCTTTATATTAATATGTATATTTGGAAAGTAGTGTATTTAAAATAATAATTTAAATATAGTTTCATTTAGATAAAAAATGTGTTCTATACAGTGTTAATCTTCACAATGATAGCCTACTTCACTAGACTGCAAATTTGAAACTTATTTTTCTCGCCGTATGAAGTCGATGTAAGTTATTTGTATATTTCTATTTCATAACATTGCAATGGCAGTATTTATTACTATAACTATGTTTTTATTTCCTTGAGCACTAAATATTATTCTTGCCAAATGAACAGCGCTAGTATCCATGTGTACAATTTAGTCTCGACAGTGGTTCTGAGCCGTAGAACGAACAGTTAAATAAAAGTTTTACGAAAAGACATTCAAAAGGTTTTTTATAAGATTTCACTATCAAATTTACTTCATCTGATAAATTTACATCCGTTAAGTAATAAATCATCACATTTTGAAACTCTTAACTATTTGAACATCTTTTAAACATAAAAAAGCAACGTTTAGTTTCAGTATTTCCAAAGTCTAGAATTCTTGTAAGACAGCATTTCTAAGAGTTGTGAGATTTTTAAGACCAGGATATCTCACAATTGATATTAAGAGGCAATAACTCCTAGAGGTTATAGTTTTCAAGACAAAGAAAACTAACCTTCTTATAGAGTTGCTAGATTTCCCCAATTCTATAAGGTTGCCAATTTTATGTATGTTATGTAATGAATTTGAGCTTTTCAAAATGTTTAGCCTTTAAGGATTCAGTGATTCGAGTGAACCTTTGACATCAACAGATCTAATAATCCTAGAGAGTAGAATCTCAAAAATACAAAAGCTTATTTGTGACATCTGCCTTCTTACTCTATGGGGCGGCCTATTGCTATGTACTTCAGCCTCAAGGGTTTTTGTGCAACCCGGAGACATCTGTCTTATTTACGTCTTATTCTTGAAAGGTAGAAGTCGATTCTTAAAAGATCGGGAGACATTTTTTAATAATTAAACACGTAAATTTGCTAAACTGGTCGGTGAAACACTTGATACGTTAAATGAAGATATTGCTTAATTAAAACTGGAGACAGCATACAAACGTATCTAACCTGTATCCAAAATGTAAATCTTTAAAATCTCTTATGCGTTGTGAATTTCGGATATGGTGGAAGTACATTATTTGAATATTACTTCATAAATATTTCTATTTCGAAAAGTTTTAGAAGATATATATTTAAATTACAATTATTTTTGCGTGCTTCTCACGAATATTAGTTCTCACATAGGTGTACTCCAGACCAGATGTTACGTAACACGCTTAACCGAAGTTGTATAGAAAATATTTTGTTACTCCTGTATTTTTTTACTATGCTGTGCATAACCATTGTTTTGCTAGTTTTTAACAGTAATCCTCCAACTAGCAGTAGCTGGCATATAATGTTAATATGCAATGTGTTTATATTATATGTTTTTATCTTATTACAAAGTAAATTGGAAATGCTTGGCTGATAGAAGATTCATTCCGATATTTTTTACCATTATAATTGCGAACATATGAGCTACACTTATTCCAAAAATAATTAAATTGTATATAAATATATTAGATAAATTTGGTTAGAGGGGAATTTTCTGTAATAACATTTATGGGTCTCAGTAAAAAGCTTATTACTAAAAAAATCAATAAAACGAAGGTATACAAATTTGATAAGGACAATGCTTACAAAACTGGCTGGTTAAAAAATATTATTTAATACCATATATTTAAGAAATAAACTTATTTTGTCTTTCAATGAATTAATAATTAGCAATTTAAAATATTATACCACTAGTCCTTTTTTCTGAACACGTTTTTTGTATTATTATTATTTTAATATTCATCATGAGATTTATTTAAAAACATTTTTATGAAAGATGTATTTTTGCAAATAGTGGTTATTTAAAAATGGCATGGAATTTGAGTTATTAACTGCCACACAAAAAATATATGGCGATGAGCAATTTTCAAATAATGTTACAAAATGAAAGATTGAGATAGTTGTCATTGCAATCTTCTTTAACGAGTTTTTAAGTTTCAATGCAAGCACACACGTCAGCCAGTAAGTATTCATCTTTGAATATTGAGCTGAAACAAAGTTTGATGGAATGCATAATTCATTCGCTTTTTGTCTGTGAAAGAACAACAGATGAGTTACAGAAAGGAAAATTATTCCTACAGACAGGGGTATTCTGCTACTGTTGTCGATTTGTCTATAATTTCTACAACAGAATTGCAAACACGACACTTTATTTTGGTTCTAGTGAGCAATATATTTGAAAATAAAACTAATTGCAATTTACTTATTGACCTTTTTGTTGATTTTCCACGTATATAGTTTTGAAATGGTTTAGTTTTTTTCTGTGAACTTATGTACAGGCCTAAAAGCAAATAATCTGTGTCATGCCACATTATTTTGTCAATAATAAACACATATTTTTGTTAGCGAAAACATTTATCACCGTTAAGCCTGTATTCTTCACAAGTACACCATTTGATTGATTAAAAAGACGAGATAATATATAATATATATCCTTTATTATAGTAAATATATCCTTTATTTAAATTCAAGTTTTCAAAATATTAACAATTGTGTTATTTATTGTCACTTTAGCAAAATATGTATTTTTCTGCTAACTCGTAAAAACAACAGAAACTAGCCAAACTTCATCCTGTATAATAAATTTAAAATCAATACTTATTATTTTATGTTTGCATTATTACTTACGAATTCTTGTACTTACATATTCTGTTACTTACGTTTTAATTATTACGTGTGTAAACGCCTAGCGTTATTGAATATTAAACGTATTTTTTATATAATTTCATAAAATGAAGTAAATATTCTGCAATAACTATTTATATACGGTTTGTAATTTACAAGCTATTCTAGATGGCTTGTTTTTTTTAAACAGCTCACAAATAAATCGAATAAAGAATTCCAATATAATGCATATAAGTATGAAGAGAAAATTTACATTAATATTAAAGGTTTCAAATTATGTAATAAATAATTGCAAATGTGTGTGTGTGTGTGTGTGTGTGTGTGTGTGTGTGTGTGTGTGTGTGTGTGTGTGTGTGTGTGTGTGTGTGTGTGTGTGTGTGTGTGTGTGTGTGTGTAGATGTGGGCTTAGAATCCCACGAAATAGAGACGATTTCTATATTTTGTTTTTTATTTAAATGATTGAAAAACTTTATATATTTCGTTGGATTTTATACCAATATCCTTAGAAAGCATTAAATTAGATTATAAAATAAACAACAAACATAGCAAATCAAAAATTACCACAGAATGTAATTACACAACTAAACATTTAAATACATTTAAAAAATGTTATATCATCAGTGGCACAAAAGTAAAATTGGAAAGATTTTTCTTCAATTTCATACCAATTGTATATTTACATTATAAATTAACTCATTGACTTGTTTGAGATTTTTTCAATTTTACTCTATTTCAGTTTTCTTCAGGACAAGGGAAAACTATTAATTCCTTTAAAATCATAATATTCTTAAATTTTGTCTTATTTGTGCTCAGTAGCATGTTTGACCACTGTCTTCTCCTTGTGTGTACAAAAAATGTAAAATCTCTACCCTATAATTCTAAGGTCTTTGCCCAATATTTGCTAAAGATGGAATTAAATTGAATTTCCTACGGTTTTCCATAATTTTGCAGCAACCACATCGTGGTAAACGATGTAATGTAAGTCTGAAGGTGATATTTAAAATAAACTGCCTTTGTCAAGAAACATTTTTGCCTGGCGGAGATTAGAAGTACAGCGCCTTGCAATGTCAATATTTCGAAACAGGAGCCTATATTTAGCCGTTATTTAGCTTACTTGAGCTTGGTGTTAATTACTTGTTAAAGGCTAATAATTCTATTCAACAATACCTTTTGTATAACCAAATATGCAACACCTAATTTGATTATAGTTCTTTTGACCTCAATTTGGTATACTTTGCAGAAAGTGTACAACTTTTTTTCATTAGTCCATTCGTAAAAGTAATGACTCTTGTTTGCTTCTTTAGTTCTTTTTCCCCAAAACTAATGGTTTATATCACGTTAACGGCCACCCATACTTCGTATAACTTACAAGAAATGTATAACAGTAAAAAAGGCTGTTAGTAGTGTATCGTTACTTATATCTGTTATAGGTTTACACTTGAAACGCCTTTAATGTTATTACTTAAAACATTTTTGAAATAGCGTGATGTAGTTCTAATAAAAGATATCTTAAAAAGGCACACCGTGTATTGTTTCAGTAAATATTATAACAACATTCAATTATTACAGTTGTTGGTTCAAAAGCTTTGTTTCACGCTGTTTGTTTTAAATTACTTTTGTTTACCTATGTAATGAATGCTTTATTTATTTAGTTCCATGAACTTTATTTTAAACTAACAGAGTTCCACATGCTTTCTCTAATGAATATCAAAATCTGACTCTTAAAATCGTCCATACAAACAGATTTTATTTCTACAGGATATAATTTATTTATAGCCTACTTGTGGTTTAACGGGTTTTCTCTATGAAACATACTCTCTTACGTTTAGTGAATAGTCTCTTAAATTTAATATGATGGACAAAATATAAGCTGTGAATGGATTCAGAGCATATCAATTAATTTAAATTTATATCAGATTTATAAATACATTTCCTTATTTTGAACTTGTGTATATTCTATCCAACATTACAAATATCAAATCGCTTTCCAATCAAACTTGATGTGTTACATAAGAATTATTTACAAGAACTATTATTATGGTTATAATATTATAACGAATTATTAATGCTAGTGTTTAATTATCTCTTTTATTTCTAAATATATTCCTGATACATTCTAACGATCATATTCCCTATTGTTAAACGCCATCAACACATTAGCTACCAGTGGTCTACTGCGAATTATTCGTATATCATTTGCATCATCTTGGGAGGTGTATTTAAACTCCCTGCACAAAGGTTCTTCTTATGTTTTTTAAACATCTTGGTCTTGCATACTCTCTTTTCATAAAAGAGTTACTATTGTTACTACTGTCACTATTGTTTGGGTTTGCGTTTTTAAGGAGGTTTAATAACGTTACAGTTTCATAGAATTTCACCATTTTCCTTAACAATGGTGAAACTTTACATTTTTTACCTAGAAATTGCATGATTATACTAATAGATATGTTTTGTTTTTAAACAGTACTATTATGACACTTTGAATATGTGTTTTATATTTCGAGATGTTTCTGTTCATATATTTTATACGCTAAAGAGCATGTTGCTACACAAGTGTTTAACACTGCAAGATATATTTTCACTGTTGATATATTTTCACTGTTGATATTAACATTGTTGATATATTTTCTGTTGCCAATGGTGCAGTGCTATGAGTCCTGTGGTTATCGAAAGATAACCGAGTCATATACGTCCTGAGCGTGGCTGCTGTTTGGATGAATGACCGCTAAGGAATCCTGTAATTGAAAGCAGCCGCCTGCTCGTCCATTAATGGTGACTTTAAGCAATTGGTCCCCAAGGGTGAGGGCTTATTAACCCTAACTTTTACTTGTAAAATTGAACATTCTTTGTCTTTTTTAGCATGTAAAGTAGCTACTGGGTTTGTACATAACGTAAATGGCAGGAACATTCTTTATCATAGAACCCATATTATTTATGTTCAGCCATTCCTCGAATTTTTTTAACTTTAACTAAGCCATTAGTTTGAATTTTTTTTGTAAATGGATTGATGACACTTATGAATGATAACACAGCCTTTGTTCCAAGATGTTTTGCCTAAGTTATGGAACCATTACTCCTCGTGTTGTTGTTTCAGGTTAACCAACTGTGACATCAGTTTCGCAACAAACTTCCCACTTAGCCTTTGTCTCGTACCACAGTAAAGGTATAACTAAAAGGTAAATGGGTTGTCTCAACCTTAGAAAATTACTTTGGTAAATATTTAAAGTTTTAGTTTTAGAAAATACAAAAATATGCACACCCCATTGTTTTTTTTTAAGTCTTTCAACTTTTAATGTAAGCATATTCTTAATTTTTAAAGAAATATATGTCATTTCAATAATTTATTTATTACAGTTATAAACCACTCAAAGCAATATGTTAACGATGAAACTAAATAAATTGAAATTATATATTTGAGTTCATTTTATAAAATATATTTTACAAAGTTCAATGAATTATACTGCAAACTGCTAAAATGCGAATAGTAATGCATTTGTTCCATAATTTGAAATTTGCATAAAAAAATTAAATAATGTATTATTTATCATATTTCTTTTGGATGGATTTTATAAAAATTCAGCTTATATAAGATATTGTTTTACTCAACTCACCAAACATGGTCTCCAATACCCAAAACCATTCCTCGTTCAAAGTTTTAAATGTAAAAAGAGGCTTTTAGAAGCGATAAATGCCCCCAAAAAGGCCAGACAAGTTGAAATTTCGTAAAGAAATTAATCGCGTATTTATCCCGGCTAAATTTGTTGGCTGTCTCTTGCACTGTTTCCTTTCAATTTGGTAGCCATTAAAGTTTTAAGAAAAGTTAAAACTTCATTACTTATGAAGCTAGAAAAAAATGTGTTCAAGAGTTCGTATAAAAATGTGAAAAATATTTGTAATGAACCATATTTACTATCAAAGGATGCGTTACATGTATTTTCAATTAACATTTTTCTGTACCAAAAAACTGGCAATAGGAACGCTAGAAAAAATTCAAATTTGCTAAAAACAATAGGACCTAAAAACCTCTTGACTAAATTTATTGTCCAGCTCGGTACGCTACGCTATTGTCCCACTAAGGTAACCATTCAAATTTTAATAAATTCACTAATCTGTTACTCATTAAGCAAGAGAAGAACTAAAAACACTATTCTGGAGTGCTTATACAATTTCCTAAATTGTTTTATATATTGAATGGTTTTTGAAGAATTGAATATATGTAAATCCCATGAGAGTAAATTCATAATATTTCATATGTCACAAAATCTACTTACTTCTTCCGACTAAGCAGGAAGGACGATTTATATTCAAAAAGCCAACTAAAATTTAATTATTTACTAACGAGAAGTAACTTCAATAAAGCTTGTAAATATTAGTTTACATAACGTTTCTTCCATGCAGGTTTGAAATTTTTCATTGACAGTCCTGCGGATTATTGATTATAAAATAGCGTTGTAGACTGTCTTTCATTTAGTTCACTGCAATGGTGAATGCTCAATAAAAGACTCAATGTTTAATTTTGCTCTTACACTCTATTTTGTTCAATTTGAGTGGTACAGAGAACTATTTAGACAATTCTGGCAGTGAAGCATCTACGAATAAAACTGTTCGGCGTACGACATTACCGTTCAACTTGAATTGAGTTGAAACATACGTCGCATAGTAGCGTGTGAGAGAAATAAGGATAGAATTCGACCTTCATGACTACAAAGCCGTAAATCTTCTTGACAGGACGCAACGCTATCTCAAGTTAGGGATACTGAGATCAACTGTATACATGGTAGGCGACAAAGGCTTTGTTTAACTGCATACAAGTTACATATTTCGCATCAAATTAAACTAACAATAGGAACAAGACTATACAATAATTTTATTTATTTTGTTACTATATATAATATATTAAAATATTATTTACGAATAGTATTTTTATCTATAAGGAAAATTTTCACACAACGGTGCTGTAAACGGACTCCTCCCTTCATCGTGTTTGGTAAGATCTTCATACAGGCCACTGGAATATCAGACCGGCTATAACAGAACTTAAAAGGCAATAGGCCTCTCTTTAAGGCCTACTCATGCCTCTACGTACGCTAGATATGACTTCCTTTGACTATTTATTCTGCCGACATGTATGAAACCTCGCATATGAAAAGAACGATTTAAATTAAAACCATCTCAGGCAACGGTGGTTTTCGTGGTAGTAATCACTCCGTCCCAACTTATCAGTCATGTAAGCCATTACATGGTAAAAGATACTTTTATGAATAAAAACACATTTAATTTCCCGGCGTATTCCCAGTTACAAACTCCTTTTTGCAGATCGACTTACGTCTACTTGTATACACCTATATCAGTCCATTTCTATGTGTGTTGCTATGCAGCCCACTTAGAATTCAAGGACTCCAATTTTGTTTAAAATATGACAATGTGTTATGTTTATAACTATCCACATGGTCATACATTTAAATTCCAAAGTATCATAAACTTTTATCCGGATTCCATAAAAGCCTTCAGTAAAATGAAACTTTCTTCCATAGTGGGTACTACATTAAGATAACTCCTTCCGGTAAAGAGCCTCCCGCTGAGGTGCTGTGGTTTATTCAGTTTGAGAGGTAACCATCCTCTCAAAGAGAGTTCCATTATTGTTCAATCTCAGAAAAACGAACGGCAGCGTTCTGGTTTTTTTAAATTATTTCCTTATCCTCTTTTGAGATGGTACTCATGTATGCACGATTGCAGTGTTACAATTCTTATAGAATCAGTGACTGCACCGGTTGAAACTTTGCGGATTCTGGCAGCAAAATTCTGAACCTACACAGACCTCTGAGTTTGCCTAATGTGCGCTTATAAACGTGAGTTACGTGATCTATAGAGCTTTATATCTAACATGGCATCGTGGGTCTTGACAGTATCACACGCGGTCAGGCTCTTATCTCCCAGTTCGACAGCAACGCCGTCCTCTCGGAAGGTCTGTATTTCCGGTTTTGTGGATACATGAACCACTTCACACTTGCTATATTGAGCAAGGTCACCTTAAGGTCATTGGCGACTGACTATTCTATAACGTATTCACTACGGGCATTGGCCTTTTCAAAGTCAAGCTCTGCATTACCAGGGGCATATGACAATTTAATATGGTAGTACCGGACGTGTGCCGTGCTACTAACCGAATCCAAATTAAGAACTTGATATAAACAAAACATATTTTTGATGATATTACATCTGAAATCATATTTAACACATTAAATTAGGATTTCTATTTCATATAAATGTTTAACCTCAAAACACCGGTTTTCTTTTGTAGGATTTCTGTTTTTTTTTATATTTTTAATATAATATCATTTAAATTAAACATGTTCAACTTTTATTTATATGACAAAGATTTAATGTATTTACGACATTTGACATTTATTTGAGATAGGGAAGGAACGGCTTATTAGGACATTAAGTTATATACAGTTATAATTTATGCAATATAAAATACAATTCAATAGGTCAAGCATAATACGTAATGGCACAAGCATCTTCTATAATTTTAAGTCTGTCTTTTTAATTAATAAATTCCGAATGCCTCAGACTGAACTTACTATAACCATAATTTCTTTTGTAAAATTTTTTTCCAATATACATTGGAAACACATTCCAATATACATCACTAAACTTTTTATAGGTGCTCCTCAATTGTGGCTTATTTTTTAAGGTGCAAAAAATACATTTCATAAAAAACATTAATTCTAGAATAAAAGCTTTACAGCAAAGGAAATATTTGTTTTAAAATAACAGCACAGTGATTAAAATGAGAATGTAAGCGTTAATATTCTAAGACGCTTCTTGTCTGCTTAGAGAAACTAATTCTCCATCTTTATAATTACTTTATATATTCTTTTCCTGCGTTCCTAATCCTTTTAAAGTCTATCTTTTTGTTTTGCCAGAACTAATTTTAAGCAAGTAACATATTCCTTTTCAAACATTGCTTTTATATATAACTTATGTATTATTCTGTTGTATAGCGATACCTATGGGGCTAGGTTATTTATTTTCTACTATTCTTAAATAGAGTATGACATTAAAATATATCGTCTAACATTACGGGTAACCTCGCCAAAATTAAATTATGTTACATAAAATTGTATGTACAGTAGTTACCGCAATACTGTAGTATGACATATATACATATATACAGGGTGAGTTTTTTAAAGTGATCCAATAGCTAACTTATTAATTACACGACTTAGCACCACACTTTAAATTTGGAACTTGCTCAATTTTAAGTTTCACTCCGGGATACACTTTCAAATTTTTTGAAGATGGCCGCCATTTTCCAATATGGCGGTCAACTTTAAAATCTCCTATAGAACACTCTGTATTTTATGTTGTTTTTAGATTCTGCTCAACAAAATAATACATTTTTGCTTTAGAGAGTTTTTCAATATCTCTAATGGTTCAGGAGCTACGTGGACTGGAAGTTTTCATAATTTTTGCCAATATGGCGGCCAACTTTAAAATATTTTATGGAACACCCTGTATTTTTATGTTGTTTTTATATTCTACACTACAAAATAAGACATTTTTGCATTTTAGAGTTTTTCTATATCTCTAATGGTTCAGGAGCTACGTGGACTGCAAGTTTTCGGATTTTTTCGGACTGATGATAAAAACTTGCAGTCCAGGTAGCTCCTGAACCATTAGAGATATAGAAAAACTCTAAAATGCAAAAATGTCTTATTTTGGAGTGTAGAATATAAAAACAACATAAAATACAGGGTGTTCCATAACATATTTTTAAAAGTTGGCCGCCATATTGGCAAAAATTATGAAAACTTCCAGTCCACGTAGCTCCTGAACCATTAGAGATATTGAAAAACTCTCTAAAGCAAAAATGTATTATTTTGTTGATTAAAATCTAAAAACAACATAAAATACAGGGTGTTCCATAAGAGATTTTAAAGTTGACCGCCATATTGGAAAATGGCGGCCATCTTCAAAAAATTTGAAAGTGTATCCCTGAGTGAAACTTAAAATTGAGCAAGTTCCAAATTTAAAGTGTGGTGGTAAGTCGTGTAATTAAAAAGTTAGCTATTGGATCACTTTAAAAAACTCACCCTGTATATATAATATATATATATATACATATATATATATATATATATATATATATATATATATATACGATTAAGATTTATGTGCAAATATTTGACAATGGTGGAAATCATTGTGCATCAATATCAACATTATCTATTATAAGGAATGGATTCATAGGATTCGATAACGCTCAATCAGTAATAATAGATATAGCTGTAACTTATGATCCACAAATACATTAGAACTCACACACAGATTTTTGAAGAGGTTGCATACTAAGTTGACTGGAATCCAAGAGCCAAATGCATTGTATATGATCTATTGAATAACATATGGAATAATTTTCTAAGTAATAAGAGTTAGAGAATTAAAGAGCATAACATAAATCAAAGTTAAATCAGCGTTAGCCATCTAAACTGGTGCGGATGATGATAGAATTCAATCTGAGAAGATATTTCTCTATCTACTTCACGAGAAATCAGGTTGTGTACTTATACAATGTATATTGTCTCTCTGATGTAGTAAAAGCTAAGCGATTCAAGCCTGACGATTTCTACTAAGTATTTTGTTGTTATACACGTATAGGAGGACTTATAGTTCGAATTAACTATATTTTCAGTATGGATGAATTTTCCTTGTCCTTGTATGAGAAATTTAATTTGGTCAAAAAGTCTATATTGGATTAAACTGAAAAACTATGTATCTTAAATTTTTATACAGCTATTTACACAGACTATTAATATTTATACTTATTTACAACTTACCTGTTATTCGGATACTTTGAAATGATAACGGCGTTTAGTAATATTTCGTACACATATAGGTTATTAGTACACGTTTGTTTTCTACGTTTAATATATGCTTTTGTATTATATTGAGTGCTGCATTAAAGTTTGGCATTAGATTTCAAAAATATATTTGTAATATTTCGAAGAATTTTAAAATGCATTTTTTAAATAATCTATAAAAGAAGAATAATCTATAAACTTCGTTGCAGTTACAAACACGACAGTAGTTATATGAGTGACATGTATTAATGAAAAGTTAATCATTAATATTTATCTTAGCCATAGCACGTGACATATCATTCAAAGCTTGGACGTTTGACATCATATATTAAGAATGTAAAGAGATATCAGTTAATTGTATCTACACTAAACTTACCGCAAAAATCTAAATGTCTGTACCCATGCGAACAGTATCAGATTTCAGACAGACTGATACTGTGGGTTGGTTTACTATGAGTAGTTTTATTTTTGTAACCTGGATTCTTTGATGTCGAAACGTTGTAAATTGTTCGTTTTGGGCTACTTCGACGTCGACTTTTTTCAATCTCTTCAGACATAGTTCCAACTTCCAGGTGTAAGTCTTAACGTCATCAGATTCTAGACGTTGCATGAAAATTAAGGTGAACTAGAGCCTAACTCAGCATTCATATTAAATCAACCCTTCCGACCATGGGTACGTTGTTTTTAAAATCACTCATTATTATCTGGTTGTATTACTTACAGGATAAAATCATGAAAATTGCATTACGTTGCTCTGAAAATAAATAGCAAACGAAATAGTTCAAAAAATTTATTATTTGGAGACTTTAGTAAAATTGTTCAATAAAGATATAGGAATTATTTAATTTATTTCATTATACAAGAATTTTTAATTACATAATATTATATAAGTGATCTTACAATTGACAACCCTGACTTTTGATAAAACATATTTGGGTATAAGCCGTTAATTGCTGCAAAGTTTTACAAATTAAATATTTTATGCCTACAAGAAAAATGTTAAAACTGCAAATAGACTTATTTCTTGCCGTTTAAAAATTTACTGGAGGCAAACAGAAATTTAATTAACCTGCATAAATCATTTCACTGATATGTAAAACTCAAATAACTATTTCACTTTGTTTTAATTTAACATTATTTGTATTACGTCATTTTAATACTACTAAGCACTTAGATGACAGGTTTAGGCTCTCAATGGATTTCCACCCAGCGATACAGCTTGTGATAGAGCTTCTGAACTGTAAGACTAAGTGGTAAGTTTGTTGTGCAGTTTATGTCACATCTGGTATTCCCTCAGAATAATACTGTTGGTGGCGGGGCCATTTGTATATTCGAAGGCTATTTTTTTCCTTTGGATAAGCTATTATAATAATTAATATTATGTGTAGCTTTTAATGACGAAAATTTTTTCAAAGATTGCATATTTTCTAAGAAGTAGTATAATTCCACATAATTTCTTTATGAAAGTAAGCAAAGCTAAATCTTACTATATCAAACTATTTTTACCCATATTAGTTTTATAATACTAAAAATTCCCTTTGTTCTAACACACATATTCTCGTCATTGCTGATGTGATAATGATACACCTGATTTTGAATATTCAATTTAAACACTTCTCTTCACGAACTATACAGTTTTAAACTTTACATTTCATTCATGCAAGCGAAGCCGATTTTCACGATATTATTCGTTATACGCTTAAGCACATAACCATTAAATATAAAGAAGCTTGGCAATTAACAATTGAAAGTTATTCGAACAAAACAAATATATATTGATTTACAAAGTTAGGATTGCGAAATGTAACAGTAAATAAGAAAATATTAACAGTGACAATTTACCGACAGTATTCAAACATCCATTTAATATAATAAATTCGAACATTTGTAAAAGATATTTGTGTGCTTGGAGTTTTTTTAATTATTTATAAATTATAAAACAAAGACCAGTTAACGGTCAGACGAAATTTAACATTTATATTGTTAAAATATGAGAATAAAACAAAAAATAAGTTTATTTTGAAATAATAATATGTATTTCCATTACCAAATTCCATCTGTCGGATGTGCTGCAAATATTTAAGATAGTAGTATAATGTAACTGTGTCTATAAGTGACTTATAAACTGTTTATTTATTTTGGATACTGGAAATCTGTTTCCTCTGACATTTTGGATTGCATAATTAAAGTAACTGAAGAAAGAAACTGTGGGACTGGGCACTAATTCGACTCAACGATTACAGCTTTGCTCAGTGACTACAGTTTGAGGAAATATACTTGCTCAGTACGTTCCTGTTTTACTTCATATTAAGTTGATATATTTTCATAATTTTGTAAATATATATATATATATATATATATATATATATATATATATATATATATATACGTTAGGGATTAAAATACAACTAAAAAACTAGAATTGTTTTTATTCTAATATTTTATGATTGTTATTGAGTAGATTCAGGTTTATTATACAAAGGAGGTTTAAAGGAATATGTTATACAAATTTCAATTAAATAAATCAAGCACCTTTTAATAAAGAGTATCTAAAGTAAAAATTTTGAAATTTTCGGGGAATTGAGCCAAAATAGAAAGTATTGTCTTTATTCATTCAATAGTACAAATTCCTGGCCCATACATTTTCTAATTATTCCTTGTCTTCCAGCTTCCTCTTCTTAGTTCTTGATTTGAACTTTTTGGTCACCTCATCAGCTTTCTTATCTTCTTTTATTTGCCGCATTTTATCAAGCGCTTTTAGCCGAAATGCACAGTTTACCAACCTCATCAAAGAAGTTCTTACAACATCTTTACTCCATCTAAGTGACCAGAGTTTTGAGGTACCAACAGAAGTTTACCTCTGAAACAGAGTATTTTTTTGAAAAATCTCGTAAAAAGCAATATACCCGACATAAACGATAGAGCAAAGAAATCATTCTTTCAAAAGTTATATTACTTTAAGAATAAAAAAAGGAAAAAGAATAAACGATGTGCCATATGACGTTGTAATATTTATTTAAGTGGCTTAGTAAATTGGAATATATATATATATATATATATATATATATATATATATATATATATATATATATATAACATGGATCTTTTGTTGCAATATCCACCTACGTGTGTAAGAAATAAAAGTTTATAAAGTATACTTTGTGCTTAGAAATAATGTCCACACATTTTTTTTATTTTTCAGGAAGCAACAAATGACATTAATCCTTACAACTAATACCCTAATTTAGTTTTTACAAAGTAATACAACAATAAATGTATGTAATAATATTTTACTAATAATTTAATTTAAAAGGAAAAGTATTTTGATAAAACTTATAAAATGGCACTTTGACATTATTTTATTGCAACACTCCAAATACTATCATTATTGTATCTAGGCAACAATTCAAACGCTAAAATGGCAATGGAAATTACGTTAGACTTGAAGTAGATTCCAATGACCGGAAGTAACTAATTGCTTTTTTACTAAATTCTACTTCAACCAACATATTTATAAAATTTTTTTATCAGGATAAAAATACAAACGCTACTTTGGCACCGGAAAATAAGTAAGTTATAATGAATCTAAGTAGATGCTATTTTACCGAAGGTGAATTCTCAAACCGTGTATGTATGTATTTTTCTATCATAGCAATAAGGCAATTCTACTCTTGTGTTTGAAATATAATTGGTTCTAATCAGAAATAGTTCTTGACACGCTAAACTAAATATTACGAAATGTTGCAGAACGATTTGTCTATTAGATTGACACTAAAAAGAAACTGGGTCACTCGTCTTCAGGGACCAAATATATTTTTAAAAGTATTAAATTTAAATTTTTCTAAAACAAATCATTAGATTTAAATGAATAATATCATCCAGTGACCATCACTTATTTTCAGGGTATTTATTTTCATATTTAAAAAATATTATGCCTATGACATGCCTGTTAACTCATAGGAAATTACGTGGTAAGCCACAGGAAACTGCTAGTCTCCTGTACTATATTACAATCAAGATTTACTTTCCCAATATATAATAAGAGTAATTTATTAACTTTCCAATCCCCGTCTTTTTACGTTTCCATGACAACTACAAAGTTGATATTTTTCTCTGTCTGTCATGATAGTATAAATCAGTTCGTCCCGGTATACAGAAACGTAATACTTTGACTGAAGTTTTTTCAATATTTTGTATTTATTAAAAAAAAACGTATATGGAAAAATGGAGATTTTAAATTGGGAGAGGAAAAGTTAAAGAACCAAAGTGCTAGAGGTAAGAGTTGTTCGGTGATTTAATTATGCAGTTCTCCGCAGCCCAATTCGTTACAGAGATTCCAACTGTCATTGAAACATTTCTGATAAAATGAAAAGCTACTATTATTGTGGTCTTGTTTTGTCACATATATGTATACCTTGGTAGGAAAATTCGTATAGAAATACACGCTTCATGTCTAAAGTAGTCTATCTATAAGTCTAATGGTGTTTGACTGTATGCTCGAAAATACGTACGCGTGTCTCAAGCACATAAAACTACTTAACCAATTCTACTGAAATTTTACATGATATTTCATATGGTTAACATTTAGGCACATTCTTATTTAAGGCCTATTTTATTAATTTAGGCCCACTAGTCTCTAAAGTTGTGAAAAATTCCAAATTTGTCTACAAAGGTACAATACAGCAAACAAATATTATTAACTAGCAGTTAACCGTGGCTTTGTCCTCAACTTCGTAGGCTTTTTACTATATATTGAATCATGTCTATCGCAAATTATAAACTAGACTAGATTGATGAAAATTGTTCTACATTTAACGTTCCCAAATATTTTAAAATTTCAAAGTTATAACAAAATATTATTACGGATAATCACATGAGCTTTAGCAAATATTTTTTAAGAGTAACAACAATAAAGTTATCAGTGTCTTTGGAAAATATTTTAATATATACTCGTAACGACTATATGTACTTCCGTAAAATTGTGCAAGTAATTGAAGCATTGATAGAGTTACGTTTCCCTTAACCATTTACTTATCATCTAAACTAAACAGTTTAGGGGATTTGGTCAAATGTCATGGAATATTCCTTCAAATTTCAATTTTTTTTTTTTTAAATTTATTCCATATATAATCGAGATTAGAAATATACCTCAGTGGTGGAAATGTTAAAAATAATGTTATCAAAATCAATGGTATTAACACACATACAAATTTTGAGTACCAATCAATAGTTTACAAAGATAAATTTTTAATAATTACAATTATTATCTGGGATGTCAATCTATGGAGTGAATTTTACTGTAAAAGTTAAAGACAAAGCCCCAATATCCAAATTACATTTCTTAATTCACGATACGACCGATATATGGCATAGTGAGTCACATATAGTGTTACACCCGTTTAATAGCCACTTGAGATAATATTGGAGCGTGGTGTAATGTATGACGCTATAACACTTAATGTTAACATGATCACACTGCTACTGCCCTGTGTAGGGACTGGTCGTTACTGAGCTCCGGCAGTACCTTACTGATGACGTCAGCCTATAAGTTAACACTGCTTATATTTATACGTACAAAAATTGTTAATTTTAAAATAGATATTAAACGCGGTAAATCCAATTTTAAGTTAGGTGAGTCTAATTATTTACATCACTCTTACATAAAATATTACAATAATAGTTGAAAAAAATTTAATAAATTAAAATAATGAATCATATATAGGTCTTAAAAGTATTATGTTCACATTTTTATTACATGACTTCTGCCAAATAGTTCCCAAATGTCATCATTAATGTATTACAAAAATACCAAGCATAATAATTTATAATACTCATTGTCGTTAAGTAAATTTAGATTTAATTAATTATAAAGATTTAAATCCCTCAAAGACAATATGAAACATTGTTTCTCTGTGTATGAAGATGTCCTTGAATTTAATCCACTACATCTTTAAGTTTTATTTAGAGGGCTACAAAATGTGACCTCAGAAAAAACTAAAAAATTTACGACTGCAAATTAGATGCATACTGTATGTATAATAACCTACGATAAGTGTTTAATTGACCATTTTTATCTAAAGGAATAGTACTCATACAAAGGCAATTGACTGAGTCGTTCAGTGATTAATTCAAGTAATTGTCTGCCTTCGAGATCTTGAACGAGGCCGTCTTACTACTTTATCAGTAAAACGGTAAGATTTGTATTCGGGTTTGATTTATAGTTAATTCTGCCATCTGGAACGGTGGCCATTTAATCACATAATTCACCCAACCTGACATAATTAGTTCAGGCGTTATCCACATGGCTCAGTTGTATATTCAGGTACAACTACATCTTCTTTGTCTAATGACCCTTCAACAGATCGTTGAAAAAGGTTTTAAACTTCTCATCACAAAACTTATACAAGTATAGAGTATTTCCCAAAGAGAATGTTATTGCAAATCAATTTGGGATGTTATTATTGCAAATAATTCATTTTATATTTTTAATATCATTATATAAATAATGGAATAATTATTTACACAATAACTTATCGAAGTTTAAAATTACCCGAACTGCTAGTATTACTTGACATTGGCTCTTTTACAATGTGCACGGCAATGCCTTAAACCATCAAAGACCATTCATTATAATTCTTTAAACATAAGTAAAAGAAACAAATTGTACATATATACTTGTGACTTTTGACAGTTATATTATTTAAACCAGTGAGATTATTCAAGGAATGCGCTTTGTTACATAGGCTACGCTTAAAATTTAATATTGTAAAGAAATTATTGAAATCTTAGAAGTACTTATAAAAACCAGTTTCACTCTCCGAGTCCTTCAGAGTCCCATCTACTTGATCAATAGATCGGAATACCTTTCAGATACTATCACTTTTTCAGGATTGTTTTGAATGCCATTTAGAAACAATATGCTCATTTTGTCCCGGTTTTCTGAATAACGTTGCGTGCAAAACCATTTGTAACTGGCAGTTTACTACAGGTATGGTTTAACGATGGTTTTATGTAATCACTATAAGACTCAATATCAATTGAATTGAACTGTTAAAAAGCCAGTACCTAAATGCAAAAGTAAACGTTTCTTAGCCACTGTGTAACAATATTGAACGTTAATACAGCGTTTTCCAAGTAATTAATAATTGAAAATAGTTTTATAAGACACTCGTGTGTCAAAATCCAGATGTCATAAATGGGATCTTTTAGTGTATGAAAAGTAGTTACACAACATGTAATGTTATACATCACTTAAAGATTCACTTATTGAGTTTTTAAACAATAATAAACTAGTTAAAGTCATCTATTGCTTTTTTACAACAATATTGTTATGGCAAAAACCCAAACTACTACATTCTAATTTAGTTACCGTTCTTCAAATCTCATCACGTAAAGATTCACTTATTGAGTTTTTAAACGATAATAAACTAGTTAAAGTCATCTATTGCTTTTTTACAACAATATTGTTATGGCAAAAACCCAAACTACTACATTCTAATTTAGTTACCGTTCTTCAAATCTATCTTTTAAATATGAAGTGAAGTAACCTTTTTTCTCATGTCTAATCAACAATATTATTCTTGTTTTGTAAATTAACTCTATGATGTTAAATAATTTAAACCTTAAAATAAATTAAGGTAGTATTACTTATACCGCTATATGAGAGTGCATCTAAAAGTAATGAAGATCGGTCCAGTAAAGATAAGAGCTACCACTTCTAGTGCAGTTTCTGCCCCTCCTTAATTATAAATACGAGACCTGGAGTGCATTATAATGTTTCACTGAAATCAAATTAACAGGGATCAATCTTATATATTAATTCCTCCATAACTTTAGACTTCAATTATAATCGTCTAAGGAGACACGTCAGTAAGTCTACTCGTATATTCACCCTTGCAAGGATATATTTATATTACCAATAACAAATGTCGGTTGTAGTTAACACTCCGTACAAGATCTTCTTTCACTTAGAAAAATGTCATGAGAAAATTTCATTTAGTCTTAAAATGAAGTTTTTACTGCTTATGGAGTGCAGGGTATTCAGGATGGGTGAAGATGTGGGGTAGAAACATCTCCTGTTAAGATACCAAGAAGAGGGATAATTGTCACGATCTAAGTCATGTCAAAAGTGGGTAATTAAGGGTAGGCTGGCTCGGTTCCTGCCAATGCGAACAAGGCGAAGGAGACAATACTCCCTCACATTTAGGCTTGTAGAGAATCATTAAGGGAGCCCCACTTTCTCCAAAATTCACCCTCCGCAGTAAACTAGACCAACTGACCAGCTTGTTTTTAGGGTCCCTGGTACACATATAGGCCTATTCTTATTTTGAAAATTCTTTGGGTCTACACGTCACTGGTCTCTAAATTTGTGATAAATCCCAAATTAGTCTATAAAGTTCCATTACAGCAAACTTTTTAACTGGAACAGAAAAACTAAATGAAGAATTAGATGTTAAATTAAGGTGTTGTTAATTTCTTCAGTGTTATAGTCTAGTCCTAGTGAAAGATAATTTCCAAATTTTGCATTTTCCTTATTATTTCCAAAAATAGAACATAAGCTGCAATTATTTATGTTCTTATAGCTCATTTACTTACTAAGCGTATACCCATAGCCGCTAATATAAACCAGGGTATTGCGCACTGTTCCATATGCAAGTCACTCAATATTCCAACAAATGCAAGTCTTAAAATGCAATCAAAAATCTCCATATTCTCTAAAATGTATTAATTGAATACAATAGTTTCTAATTAATGAAATTACAGCTTATGTTACTTACTTCTATAAGTCTTACGCCAAGTTTATTATTTAATTAGGTGCTTAAAATTTCTCCCGTCCATCTGCACGCACAGATTTAATTATTTGGACCAACAATTAGACACTCGCCTTTGACTGTGGGGTCACAGTTTCCTGAATGTTACTTTTTATGTTGTTTCGCAAGTATTCATATTCTTGTTTCACAGTCTTCTTGACTGTTTTGGTAATCCTTTCCCTTTAATTACCACTATAAAAACTAATCATCTAGGGTACAGGTCATGTTAGCTTTGAAATCTTCCAGAAAAATATTCATTTTCCAAAACAATCCCGAAGCGGTTCAATTGTTTCAAGCTTGTTTTAAAATTATCGCTGCAGCCAACACCCTAACATTCGGATAAACTGATGAGTGATTTCTGAATATACTTTTGAGTTAATAGTAGATTCTAAAAGATGTTGGTCCAATAATTTTACGTATAAAAAATGTACAATACAACCAAAAACTTTAGGATGGTCAGAGAATTAATGAATTACTTGGTGGGTGCTTCAGGTCAAATTTAGATATTAATTATGGCCGTTAATGCATCCGTTTATTCTTAACCTAGCTTCATCTTAAATAAAGTCGTTTCTAATTCATTTGGAACATTATTTGTACAGTATCTCTGAATACAATCTAGATCACTCAATATTCTTCGTTGGGTCTGTTAGCTTTAACACTTGAAGTATCTGTATTTTGTAAGGATGAAGCTTTGAACTCTTATTAGCGTTTTGGCACGAACTGTATGGTGGTTGTTACTGTTGAGATAGCTGGCGGAGTGACCTCCTCGGAGATTGCAGGAATTTAACTTGAACAAATTCAAGAAATACGTGAGTCCACTTCATGTGGACGGCCACTTCATGAACTAAAATCAGAGCAACTACCAACTGAAACTCTTAACTGTAAAGTAACGCGTCTGTTGCGAAGGGTAACTTTAGCTTCAATGATTCCTCTACTTATGTATGATCCGTTAATTTATAAGTTTGGTGATAAACAACCAGTATGTAGACATGCAAGTTCTAGTTATAACTGGATACTGAGAGTACTGCGTAGTAACTATGTAACTAACGCGATAGTCAAAGAGGTAATCTCTCTTAAGAAGTCGTATAATAAATATAATTGGCCAACATTAAAAAATTTGAAATAAAGAGATAGAAGAAGACATTGACATATGGTTCTAGCAACATCAACACATCATGTACTGTGATCCTGAATGATTTATGACCAGCTAATCCTGTATCACTTTGCTGATCCCTCCTAACACATTCTGAGCCACAAGTTTTAATCAGAAGTAAATTTGACTTTGCATTCATCTATGTTTTGTAAATTTATCATAGTACATAACATGTTTTACTATGAAATTACTTATATAAAGCACAGCTAATGTATATGTATGATTAATTTACACAGAGAGAGAGAGAGAGAGAGAGAGAGAGAGAGAGAGAGAGAGAGAAAGAGAGAGAGGGAGAGAAAGAGACACAGACACACACACACACACACACACACACACACACATACACACACTATATATATATCACACACACATATATATATATATATATATATATATAGGTATACAATCTCTTAGAGCAGTTCAAAATAAAACTACAATTGTTTACTGTACAATATTTCCTTGTAATTATAACTTTATCAAGTACACTTTAAAAACATACTTGTATATGTATTTGTTTATACATGTATGACATATGTGTTTATTAGTAAATTTTCATGTTAAAAAAATACTTTTTTATTCTATTTATTTTCCTTCTATTCTTAACTGTATACTGTACAGTATTAAGGTAAAAGTTACAATTATCGTAGCCTTATTTAATGTTCACTGTTATCATTATATCAATCATTTTTATTATCTCGTTATTTTGTATCTGTGTATGATTAAACATAATTTATTGCATGTAAAAATAATGAATTAATCAACCATTCTAGAACATTTCAGTTAGTTTAAAAGTTTTTACTAACAGAGAAGAATATATATATTTCGTATTAATTACATTCAAAACATTACATTTATTACCCTCTAAATATAGTTTTTTCGACACGTTTTCAGCAGTTATGCCATGATTATGGTAGTTCATCTCAATGTATTATAAATAAATAAACAATAAGTAAATATTATTAGTTAATATAACTAGGTATTTTAGCAGCGTACCCCGTAAAACAATATATCCAACTTAGATATGTATTAAATAGGTTTCCTTGTCTTTAGGACAGACTATACGTGTTTAACTATAAGTGCTCACTTATTTAGTCATGCCCTATTTCAATACGTTTTAACCATGCACTAAAATGACTAACAAAGACGATGCCTAACATTTTTCAAGATAATCAATAAATTACATTCGTCTCCAGCCTATCATAAAGAAAATATGACTGTAAAGTAAACAAATAATAAATCACTGTGGTCTCAAGTTGGTCTTCCAAGCAGAGTGAGGTGGTAAAATAGCCATGTTCATGTAAAATAGCCTAAAATTGTCTTAACTATATAAACGTTTTAAATTTTATCTCATCTCGCTGCAACTATGACATAATAGTCAATGGTTAATAAAAACAGCACTGGATATTATTTTTTCTCCATATTTACTTTAAATATCTCTTAAAACGCTCCCATTAGTGTGATTGGCTTCAAGATCCATTCTCTTAATTTTATATTTAATTGCTTTTTTAGCAATTTGTGGATTTATATCTACTAACTCTTTTAATCTTTCCAGGGACTAAAATAGATTAACACTGAAGAATACGCGTGTAATCCTTAGAACAACAGACAGAAAGTAAAATATTATCTAGTTTGCTGGCTTTTATGAGGTTATGTTATAAAATTTGGAACTGGAAAACTTGAACCGCTATGAGCCACTGAAATAATTTGTGATACCTTTCACCCAAAGGAAAGTTATCGGCCATTGGTGACCTCGATCCATTAACTCCTCGATTACTTGGCTATTTAAGCTATATATATATATATATATATATATATATATATATATATATATATATATATATATATATATATATATATATATATATACAATCGATACCAACTGTAAAGAAATTTTAAATTACTGGAACTGATGCTTTAATATTTCGCTGTCCAAATTTATTCCACCAAATGTTTATTTCTATTTCGGTTGTTATTCATGCATCGATAACAAGCCCAGACAGTGCAGCGTCTGAGATCTGTCACTCTCACAGATTTGACCCTGGGAATCTAGAGTACACTTCCCTCTGAATAGATCCAGTAAGAATGAAAATGTAGAGTAACTTGACAATACTACTTAGTACTTGATATAGTTAGTGATTTTTAGAAGAGGCGTTCTAGTTGTCTCCTCAAATTATGCCGCGAAGTGCCGAGTTTTCTACGCATAACACAGCTATGATGAGAAGTATTGATTGAATGCAAATGTTGAGTTTATCTCCATTTCACACTCCGTTTAGTGCATATAACACTGTCACAGACGTGACTCCTGGAATCTGCAGTCTACGTCCGTCTGAAAGGATCAATCAAGACTAAATACCTTGTTAATACCATTTTATACTTACCACTATCAGTTCAAGACAAGAATTGGTGGCAAAACGTATATAACCATATATGAGTTTAGGTCAAGACTTGATATCACTTGGAACCAACTGTATAGGAACATGTTATAGTCTGAGAGCTGCATCCTATTGTTTCCAAACCAAATTTGCGATACATCTCAAATTACTCTTCGTTACACCACACTTCATACAGCATCTATGCTGTTTATGACCAAAATCAGTGCACATTTAGATTTACTGGGTATTAGTGGATGAAAAATCTATGACCCTTGACTTCTGAACTTTTGGCCCCATAAATTATTAACTAACTTTACAATCAATGCTCTTACCGTGTGGTTGTTTAGAATAGGTTTGAATCAGATCTATTAGTCCTTTTATTTCTTAAATTTTAGATTATTTTAAATTTAAAAATCCTTGAGACGTGCCAAATACTAAAAATGTATTTTCTTGTTTCCAAAGGTACACCTGAACCATTTTGAAACGAAATGTTGTATAAAAATTGGAGCAACTACATCACACAAGTTTCGGATCTGCGTTCCGCTCCTTTTTAAATTGGTTGGTCACTATAACGATTAACCGTTTTCATTAACACTTAAATCGCCCTTAACAGTTTTCATTAAGATCTCATGTAGTGAGTGATATATTTTATATGCATCACTGGTTACATTTTCTACACATACAAAGTTGTACAGGAATCTTGTTCGTAAAATATTATACAAATGCAACCTATCTTTATCAAGCCACTTAGTTAGACTCTTAAGCATTTCTTGTTTTTAACGAATTGCATAATAAATGTATATACCTATTGCTAATTGTTTTAGGTTGTAAGTAAGTCCTTTTATTATTACGTTACTTTATTTCTGTTACGATGGATATATTTTAATAAAGAGATCACATGGCAATTAGCATAAGAGATTAGTTTACTAAAGGAAATTCCACCAGAGAGTTTTGGAAGAATAGTAAAGAAACCTTAAAAACGTACACAATTAGAAATGCTTAGCATTTTTTAGAATTGAATATTATTTATTATAGTTACCTAAATACTTATTATCAGGTATGAGTAAACGAGGATATATTTCAATTTTTAAACCTATTTTATAATAATTTTGAAAGATAGCAATCAAAAACTTAATGTTATGTACAGGTGTATTTATGTTAAGTGGAATCAATTGATTTTAGTTTTTAACTTTGACTGGATTATTTCTAGACACATTTTTACGATTCATATGTACTTCTTTACATCATATTTATAAAGTGACATAGTTCCGAAAACTTGTATGCAAATAATATTCACTAAATTTGAAGGAGTATGCTTCCTGTATGGAACCTCAGGATTATATTTTTTACACGACGACTACCACAGAACAGCAGATAGTTATTGTGATTGGTTTTCTGTTCTGTTCTCTTACCTTAATTGTCAGTTTCAGCAATTTTATTCTGACATGCCATTATTTCTTTAATTTAAGCTAGTTTTCTATATTTTTAGTACCATCCTTTTTTGGAATGTAGACTAATATTTATACAGTCTTACTAATATATTGAGAGATCGCAATTAATTTAACTTCATCTCTATCACTTTAATGATAGAATTTTTATCTATTTTTCTATTTTTATCACTTTTAATGACGTCATGTAGCTGCAGTTTCTATAGTAAATATACCAATACTTAGTGTTGACCACCTTCAAAAATCATATTTTGAAATACTAATAAAAAATCTCATTTGAATTGTGTTTGAAATGAGCGAAACGAGTTAAATATAATATATATTAAAATTTAATACTTTTAACTATTACTTTATTCAGATACATATTTTAATGTATTTTGTAAAATATTGTTTTTATTTTAAAGAATTGTAAAATTGTTACTGAGGAAAAATATACACACTCCAAGGCTTACACAAAATTTATATTTCCATTTTTTTAAACCTTCAAATTAATTTTGAGTAGATACATATTTTAATTCAAAGCAACCCTGAATCGTATTATCTTAGAGTGTAAATTAAACCTTTCCATACTAAAATGGTTCTGTTCTTTACAGGTTTACACTTAAAATTATTTTACATTATATACTATTCTATAAACAATTATGTACGTTTCTCAGTGCCTCACACATGTTCTAGACATATGCATGTGACAGGGAATGATGGCTCATGTAACAGATCAGTGAAGCAGATGATCTCTCTGTCTGGTATGATTCACAGATAGAATTATATTTACCCCGTAAATTGCTACAAACAGAAATATAATTATTAGTTTCATATATACACAGGTTTAACAGCTTTGAGGACGATTATGAACAACAGAGCTCTCAACATATCATGCAGGACTTTAATAATTTTAATTCGTTACCACTCGAGGGGCATGGTAAAATTTTAATTTTTGCATATCTTTCCGCACAATATATAAAAAATTAACTGAGCTCTAAGCTCTAAATTTATATTTGTGCATGAAGCGTCACTTCTATATGAGGATTACTGAATTCGGAGATGGTGCATATCACTCCATCGGATTGGGATGAGGTTAGGGAATAATATGCATCTGTAGACCTGAAATGTGTTATAACATTTTTTTTACATATGCAAGATTGTAAGTAAGTATTAGTGCTGCATATTCCATCGAATTTGTCAGTGTCGTTGTTTGAGTTTGACGCAACATGTCCTTTGTATGCCGAGGGATGTAAAAGTGTATTTTCTGTATAAATGTTTGTCGTTACCTCTGTCAGTAATGAAATAAAATGATGCATTGATCCTCAGCGAAGCCTGTTATGCGACACCTGAATATACTCGTTTCAAACAAGAAAGGGTTATCTCGATACCCCTACTGGCATTTATGTATTACAGAAAAAGTAATTGGTAATTCATTAGTAAAATATCATTCTACTACTACCATCAATGAAATGATAAATAAAACAAATATATTCCCACGATAAATGTTCCAAGCCGTACATAGATAGAGAGTTAATGATTTCTCTGTATAAATAATACTATCATCAGGTATTCTTATTGATATCATGATTTCGGTTTGAAAGTTCCATAACATGATGGTTTCTATGGTTTAGAGCTAATACAGATTACATTCCAAACATACAGCAACCCATGATGCTCAATTCACTAATAATCTCTGATAGTTGTATTTTTTCTAACTGTATAACGTCTAACCATCCAAGTGTTCGAAATTATATTTCTTCAATCATAAACTCCAGGCCCTCGACCAGTATTGAATAAAGGATTATCAAATAAGGAACTGTTCAATGTATTATTTAAATCAAGATACCTAGACACCTAGATACACTTCCTAATACAAGTTATATTCTTTATTGTGCTCAATTTTTATCATCGATGTTCATAATTATCGGTCTTAATATTTTATAAGTTGCTTTATAATTAATACCTGAACACTCATGATGTATTGGACTGTGGCCTTTAAAATTAATTTATTTTAAAAATTGCAGTAATAATAGAAACAAAAGTAAATATTCGTCTGTTTCATTATCAACAAAGGGAATATTCACAACATTCTCAACATTGAGACATGATAGAAGCTCAGTATATAGATGTTTAGTGCTTCAACAGTACGTTTGACATGAAAACAATGCTTTAATTCAAATGATACGGGTACTTACCGATAGAATATCTACAATTTTAAACATTCTAAGAATTAAATGGAAGCAACCTACTCCTATCGAGTAGGTTGCTTTTAGTAGAAATTTCCTTTTATTAAAAACATATATTTCTAATGAAAAACTAAACTCATTAAAATTACTGAGTAATGTTTTTATTGTTGCACTTGTAACTAGTCGGTCATGATATGTTTTTATACACGATTTTCAGAAAATGTACTGTAATTACTTTTCGTCTTAGGTCAAACATTGGCGCTTAAATTACGCACCTTGGAAGCCTTACGTTACATTTTCACCAGTCTTATAACACTGTATCTAAATACTCAAATACCTTTTATCAAAAAGTACCTATTTTCAGGAGTTACTTCCAGAATCGGCTTCAGGTAGTTTCTATAATATATGGAATCAAAAGTGACAATGCTGGTGTTGATTTTGGAGTTGTTCAAGAAAGCACTTTGGGGCCTCTACTTTTATTGATTTATATCAATAATGTCTCAAAATTAAATGTCAAAGGAAAAATATATATATTTTTCTTTTTGCTGATGACACGGCTGTTGTTTCTACCACATGGGACAAAGTTTTGGAACAGGCTTCGGAAGATTTATCAAAAATTAAAATGTGGTTTAACCATAACTCTCTTACAGTTAATGTTAGTAAAACTAAATATTTGCCCATCGTTACAATAAATCAAGCCGATCCTGGCCTTCGGACTTTCAGAATGCATTCCTGCGGTGATCCGCTGTCGAATGTGTTTGGGTGTGAAGCAATTGCGCGTGTGGACCATTACAAATATTTGGGTGTTATCATTGATCATAAACTCTCCTGGGGCCCACACGCACAGTATTTGAATAAAGCCTTAGGGAAACTTATATATTCATTTTCACAGCTTGGTCAGGTTTTGACGGTGGATCAGTGCAGGACTGTGTTCTTTGCCTAAGTGCAGTCCGCGTTACAATACGGTATACTGGCATGGGGTGGTGCTTCCGCTGCCATCTTGGAACCACTGGCGATCACACAGAGAGCAATAGTAAAAACTATTTTTTTAAAGAGCTATAGATTTCCTACTTTTTTACTTTTAGTGGAATTTCCTATGCTTAATATAAGACAGCTTTTTATTAAAACATTGTTATTATTCATAAAAAGTAATAAAGAAACGGTTTTTACTGAAACTCATCATCGTTATGCAACAAGGCTCAAAGATAATAACGGTTATTGCACTAATAGATTAATTCCTAGTTCTGAAATTAGTAATTCATTTTATCTGGCCCAAATACTGTATCGAAATTTACCTAACAAAATTAAAGAAGCAGAGAGTGACAGCGTCATTGTGTATAAGCGAATGGTGACAGCATAGTTACTTCGTGTTGGATGGCGGGTTGCAGAGACGCTGTTGTTATCACCTTACACCTAAATTACCACTCCAAAACTCTGTTAATGAATTGTTGTATGACTATTGGTTATTAATTTAATTTTTACATAACACTTCGCAACTATCAATTTCAATATGTAGCAATTAATTTTCATACGTGGACCTGCTTTTGTTTGTTAGACAAGTTGTTTGTATTTTATTTTATTTTTATTCTGCCATACATTAATATAGCTTGTATGTCAATTTAAGAAAGAACTCTTCCCAACACTCTAACCTATAGTCTTGCTGGGAATTTTCCATACAAATAAGCTTTAATTTTCTTTTATATACCAAGTATGTGGAATAAAGTGATTTGATTTTATTTGAATTTAACAATTAGATTATCTTACAATATTTTTCCAAATAAATCTGCATTGAACATGTGCATACAATTTCACAAATATTTTAATAAGTAAATTTAGTTATATTTTACAGTTATGTATACATAACACGATATAAAACATCCAATACTTTATTTACCAGTTTATGTAAAAGCATAGCATTATAAAAAGCAGTTTTCTATCACTGAGTAAATTCCTTATTCTTATGGTAACAAAGGCCATTCTATAATTGCGTAAATGTTCGTCTATTATCTAGTTTTACATAAAGCTATAGGCATCCGTTCATTATATTAATTACTCACTATATCATTTCAAAAGGTTCAGTCTCCTGATTTAGATCGATACTCATCATGAAAAACACTAATGTACAAGATTAATCATTGATTATACTATCTCAATCAAGATCAGTCCTATCACCTTAGATGGCACCTTAGTCTCATTATTTACAACCAAACAGCCACTTCACCGATAGTGGATTCTGGAGGGCGCCTTTGTGTCATTAAACTCTAGGCACAATTATTGCCAATTCTACTGTCGATGATCTTACTGTTACTTATTGCGATTGGAATTAAAGTGTAAGATTTGTATTAAAGTCATATAAAAATAGTTATTTTTACTCATAAAATGTGTTACGGAATTCTTTTGAAATACCAGACTAATTCGACTGCTTTATCTTAAATTAACTGATATACACCGTAACTTTGAATTGATATTTATTTTTACATTCAATTATCAATATTGGAGTTTTCATTACTTTATTGCAATAATAGTTACCACCATTTTTACTGGATTACAGGTTTAGAAATTGTGTGTGTTATAAATCGAAAATAATAATAATAATAAACAATCAAGATAACGTTAATAATTTTACTTAATAACTTTGCCTTATATTTTAATATTTTCCTGAAAGTAACTATTCAGGATTATTTATTTCTGATTGTGTCTAATTTCACTGAGATGAAAATGTGTTATTAAGGTGTTACTAATTTAGTCTTGGCCCTCCAAAGACGTCACGAGTTATTTCCTCATTGCACACCCACAGAGCAAGCCAATATAATTAAACTTTCAAAGAGAAATTATTTCCTTCTCAACTATGCACCAGAATTTCTCTTGAATACTTTTTTCATTTCTTAGAGCAAGGTAAACAATGCCACATGTTCCATGTTTCACGTTTCTTGAGCTTGCTTGAATTGCATAAGTAATATAATTAATATTTCAATTAACTTGCATTTAAATGTATAATTTGCTAAACTCAATCTGTCAATAAACTCACGTTAAAACTGCTGTATACGTCTTAAAGTTCAACTTTACAAATCGTGCATAAAAATCATAGGTAAATAGTGATAGTGTTTAACAGATCTTAATTTTAATGAAAATTTATTTTTCATGTACAGCACACTCAATAAATACGTGTTTAGTGTAATTGAAGAAGTGCAATGTTATATAAGTAATAATAAAGGTGTAATATCACTAACTAAAGTGATATGAGGCAAATAGAAACAAATTGTGTGTGCTGGTAGTTGAGATTGGTGGGAAGACAAAGTAAAACTGTGATTGATAGTGAACAACCTTTCTACATTTCATGGTCTAAGTATGAAAAATGCTTCTCAGTTCTCTTTAATATTGTAATGAGAACGCAAAATAGGAGGTAAATCACAACAATCTTTATTTCATAATTAAAAACTAATGCTTTTTGAGCCTACAAAATGTAATTATAAAATTCAAACATATCAAACATGACAATTAATTTTTAGTTTGCAAAATAAGGTTTTAACTATCTACCAACAAATAAAAACTATATGATTACTTATTTTTTCATTATTAATACTTTATTCACTGAATAAGTACATTTATATACCAATGACCATTCTCAATTAATTAATATATGAGAAGATATGTACAATACATCTATACAAATTCAGTCAATCTGGGAATAATTTTTTGAAATTTAGGTTTTCCATGAAATTTCTTTTTCCTGTAATTTCAGATTATCCTAAAAAGTATAGAAATTCATTCGATCTGAGAAATATGTTTTTTTGCCTAGTTTTGCCTAGAATTTGAGAATTATTCTTAGATACATTAGTATTTTTTTTAATAAGAGACCGATCCCTTTTAAGCCTTATTCTGTCAATTTCTATGGGCTACTGACCTGTGCGAGTATCTTATATCTTATCAAACAGAATAAAGGGGAGAGTCGATACAGTACAAGTTAGCTACTAATGTGCTTCGGTCACAGACAGGATTTTCACTTTCGCTACCTCTAACTCACTCTCAACGTTCAACGTCTTCGACTGCTTGGCCATATGCATTCCCAAATTCCCTAAAAATGTTTAAAAACATGTATATGTATATTTATTCTCGTATGTATATATATTCTTTAAATTTTTAAAATTCTTTAAATATTTATTATAGATAATTTGGAGTATTCTTGTACATTTTTAAATCGCACATTTCGAAAAAGATACATCAATAAGTGTTTTACATTTGTAGCCATAGATAAGCGATAAGCTATTATTATGCATAAATATAGTACTTTCATTGCTTGTAGAAGTGGTTGTGTTTCCACAATACTTGCAGTATATAAGTTTGTAGCATTAGATAAATATTTGGTAAAGCCGTAAACTACCTGCGGTAAACGGAAGGAACGTATTTCGGTCACGTTCTCTTGATATAGACTGTAGCGCCGTAGCCTTAGCTCCCTTGCGCTTGTCTGTCATTCTGTTCTATAAATTATCAAATAAGGAAGCAAAAATACGCACACCACACATACGCGCACACATAGGCGTACAAAAACACACACACGTAAGAGCAGTATGTGACTGAAGTTTAATAAGGATGAGGATCATTTTGTACGAGGCTTCAAAATAAACTCTACTTTAGTTCTAACTCGTTTATTTTGGCCGTAACAAGCGCAGTTTTGTACGATCTTTTAATTTACGGTCCTAGAAAATATTATAACATGAAGGAATAACACGTTTTTATATTTAAAGATGTTTCACCGCTTTTACTTTTTTACCGGCTTTCAAAGATTTGGTACAAATAATTCAACTTATTTCTATTCCTTTTTATATGTATTTCAACCAATGTTTGTAAAACTACAGAATAAATTTTACACCTTTCTTATTTTAAGTAAATGTGGTGCCTATATGAGAGTGGTTTCATTCTATTGATTCCTTCGCTCCAAGTCGGTTATAAAACAACCAAAATACTTTGAATGAGAGGTCTTGGCCTCAGAAATATATTTTTAGAGCCATTTACTCCAGGAATGTTTCTGTACCCATTCAATAATATTTATTACTAATGTATCTGATACCCTCACGTACAATATCAAATACATTATTAAACTGAGTAAAATTATAGAATATTAAAGAAATCGTCCAAATAAAAACTATGATACAAATCTATTACGTCAAATTGAAAATCCATTTAAATTTATTCCTTGCATGTTAAGCACGAATAAATTACCATACACTTTAATAAACATATACTATCAAATAAAATGGTAAATCAAGAATTCTTCAGAAACTGTTAGGCATATGGGGAAGGCATGGTTATGGAGGCTATCAAATAAGATTTTCTTAAAATCAAAATACCAAATATTTACTGTTACGACGGGTTTTGTTAGTAAGCCATTAATAAGATTTCACCAAGCGCGATCAAGATATTTAAAAATTGTAAGCAAAACTTAAATGAACATTAACTTAACAAAGAATCATTCAAACGTATTAGTGTACCTACAATAAATATCCATAGGGGTGTTATGAATTTGCAATATATGTTAAAGGGTCTTAATGAATCTTGGAAGGTATCTGAGTAATGCTTATCGCTTAGGAACAAAAATGAATAATGAGGAATAGATATTCCCAAAAGTGGTAACATATTAAGTAATATTCAAGGAATCAAGAAGTTAGTAGAAAGGCTCCTGTTTATGAACCCTATATTTGTTCTATAATTAAAAGAAGAACGTTTCTGTAAAACTAAAATTTAATACATCCCACAATTATGGGTATTAAACTATTTTAATTTCATATTTTATTAGGGAGAGAAATTTGTTGAGAAAAAAGTCCCTACAGCCAAATCAACTAGCTACATTGACTAATTCATTCTCTACTTCAGTAAGCCTGACATTTTTAATTCTGACACCTCTTATTGAGACACGTTTTTGGAGAACATTTTATTTTATTTATGTAACTTGTGTAACAGTTCGTGGGCAACAACCTTGATAATGATTATTGACTTCGTAGTTATACTAATATGAACGGTAGAGCACTTACATTTATTTCTAAATACTCTCTTGTCTAGGGAACCGAATTATAGTCTTCAGACAACTCTGAATTAGATGTAATAGACACACATATAGAGTAACTTATGTGAAAAAATAAATATATAAATATATATATATATATATATATATATATATATATATATATATATAATTCATCAAGAAGGTTATTACAAGTTTACAAAGAGTTTGAACTGTTTGAATTTTTTTTTTATTTAAGTTATTTTAATAATAGTATTAACATTTAAAACTTATTACCACAAAACATTGACGATTAAACGTGACCTTGTGTATCCTGAAGGATGCATAGATAAACTAACCATGTATATTGTGAGACCGAGCCCTCAGAGAACACTAAGGACAATTAGAGTAGGGTTGTGTGTCAGCACGTACCGTACACCACTGGCCAGGGTTGTTGTATTATATAACACGTTGGGAGGTTTGACTATTGGGCCTATCTTTGTGTGTAATATGAGATACATAGATAAACTAACCATGTAGTTTGTGAGACCGAGCCCTCAGAGAACACTAAGGACAATTAGAGTAGGGTTGTGTGTCAGCACGTACCGTACAGCACTGGCCAGGGTTGCTGTATTATATAACACGTTGGGAAGGTTTGACTATTGGGCCTATCTTTGTGTGTAATATGAGATACATAGATAAACTAACCATGTATATTGTGAGACCGAGCCCTCAGAGAACACTAAGGACAATTAGAGTAGGGTTGTGTGTCAGCACGTACCGTACAGCTCTGGCCAGGGTTGCTGTATTATATAACACGTTGCGAGGTTTGACTATTGGGCCTATCTTTGTGTGTAATATGAGATACAGGTACATAGATAAACTAACCATGTATATTGTGAGACCGAGCCCTCAGAGAACACTAAGGACAATTAGAGTAGGGTTGTGTGTCAGCACGTACCGTACAGCTCTGGCCAGGGTTGCTGTATTATATAACACGTTGGAAGGTTTGACTATTGGGCTTATCTTTGTGTGTAATATGAGATGCATAGATAAACTAACCATGTAGATTGTGAGACCGAGCCTCAGGGAACACTAAGGACAATTAGAGTAGGGTTGTGTGTCAGCACGTACCGTACAGCTCTGGCCAGGGTTGCTGTATTATATAACACGTTGGAAGGTTTGACTATTGGACTTATCTTTGTGTGTAATATGAGATGCATAGATAAACTAACCATGTAGATTGTGAGACCGAGCCTCAGGGAACACTAAGGACAATTAGAGTAGGGTTGTGTCAGCACGTACCATACAGCTCTGGCCAGGGTTGCTGTATTATATAACACGTTGGAAGGTTTGACTATTGGGCCATTCTTTGTTCATTCTTTAGCCTTTAGAAGAGAAAAAGACTTTCAATGGTAAAACCTATCAAAACGTCTATCAAGTAAAAAATAAGTTCATAGGAGATGTGTTATTATTTTAAAACAGAAATAAAGAAGGCGCATTAATAGGATTTGTATAAAATTTCTTCACTGACAGTTAGTAAATTAAATTTTTTTACTTCATGCACTGTAAGAGTCAATAAAACTTATTCATTACTTCTGCATTTTCAAACACGTATGAACAATTTCTAAATTATAGAGCAAAATTAAAACTTATTCATTAAAGAAGACAAATGAATCAGGAGACGTTACAGAGAAGCGTTAAATTATGCCAAGTCACTGACGTCGCGTCGCTTTTACTTCAGGTCAGGCACACCGTGCGATACATCTAACTCGGAGAGGATCGACCGATGTCCATGGGTAGCCCATTAGGGGAAGTTAAGTTGTACAAAATGAAGTCACTCGTCCTGGACACCAAAATATATTCTACAAACTAACACTTAACAGCATCAAAATCGGGGACAAGGGAGGTTCTGAGATACCCCTTACCTTGGTGAAAGATAAAAATGAGATCGCTTATATTAGGTCATTTCACAAGCAATTACCCGGCTCACTTCTAACGGGGCGATCGAGACAATGCCCATACTTTTTGAACAACTGCTCGTGCTCTAGCTCGATTACATCTGCTGGATACAGCGTTCAATCCACGCCTTCCCAGATGAAAAGACCTCCACACCATGTCAAATAGTCTTTTCTTTTAGAGGGACAGAAAATTCCAGATTAAGCCCAGCTTAATAAATGTTTCATTCTCAACCAGTACTTAACATAGCTCTTTCTTTTTTTGATTCTATCATTTAAATCTTTTCTTTAATATATGTTCAAACAAAGAGATTAACATGTTCTAGTTTGGAAAATTGTATAGTACAATTCATTGTATTAGCTTCTTCACGTTAGATGATGATAATTGCACTAGGTTAGCATCTTTCCTCCTTTCATTTCTATTATATTATTGTTAATAGTCATTGCTATTGTTACATCTTCATTGCTATTGAGATTATTCATTGCACGGTGGTTAATCCATTGGAAGACAAATAAATGAACTTCTCCGACACTAGGCTAAGTTGAGAGAAAAGTTCTGCAGTACTTTGTGTCAAACGCAGTTCCACATCCAACTGTTGAGTAAGTAAACTTATTTGGCAGTTTTTACAATAGCAGTAAACAATTATCCTTATAATGGCATTTTTATTTTATTTATGACATATATTTCAAATGATCATATTATTAATTTTAAAGTATATGTGCGTATTTTGTGTGTATTTACACTATCAAAAGTAACATTATTACACGGTCAGTATAACCTGTCTTATATAGCTTAACTACTAGTATATATAAGTACTATACTGAAATTTTATTCTATCTTTACCATAACCACCATATTTACCATATATAATCAACCACAAAAATGCACGGTTGTTTTCCATATAATCCATTACGAAAAATTTTCTGATATGATTTGATAATTCCATTTTTAGAGAGTACTAAACACGAATTAAAACTATTACAATGGAGCATTTACGGATAAAATGTTTAATGTAAATGAACACCAAGTAGGTGAATATTAAATAGCAGATGATAGACTTTGAATTAGTTTATGCAACACAGTGAGAGCTAGGACAGTTTAGAGGTCTCCAGTTGACGTTTACTGAAATTAATTTCTCGGTTGTCACTGCCTTTATCTGAACACGTTCCCTCAACTTGTTCTGGGGTTGGATTTCCATTATGTAAATTAAAAAACACACTTAAATGTGCTTTAATTTTAATTTAACAACAGTTAGAAAGGAGTAATGGTGATTATAAAAATATGTTTCTTCTTCGCTGTTAGTTTTTACTGATTCAAATTGATCGACAAGATCCAAAATTTTAAGAAAGCAAGTAATAGTTCATGATAAGTTGTAGTATAAAAAAGTACGAAGGATATTTTATTTGTAAAAATAAATAAGTACAAATTCATTCTCTGAACCATAGAGAGTACTCGTATTGGATTTTTGTAGTGGGGATAAAATATTAGTACATTTTTAAAGATATTTATAAAAGTCAAAATAAGTATTTAAGTTCACATTTTGAGCATGCATTGTTTGTTAGTAGAATATCACTATTTTATGGCTTGAAATTCTTTCCTTGGACTATTCAAAGAAAAAAAACCATTTTTATATCTTATCTTATAACTGTCTTGATAGTCGGCGAACAATTTTATGACTTATGGAATATCTTGAATATGAAAGTTGTCAGTCTTTGGATATTTATGAATCTGAAAACTTCGAGTTTCTACAAACTCTTGGCTAGTTAGAGATACCACTCTCTGCTACCCACCAATCAACTGCAATTGCAATCAAATGACAGTGGAAATTCACTAGTTCTTTGGAATTCTGGTTGGAAACACCAACCCTTAGGAAGGGTTCAGCCAATATAATCTTCTGGCATGTAGAAATTTTGAGCGTTGGAAGCGCCTGAAAGTTTCTGGTAGGTGTCGGTTTCCGAAATGTGATAGCCTATGGGATCTATTCGACCATGCTCAGGAGTCTGCGGTCTCCAGTCTAAAACCTACCACCCTATACAAGATCCTATATATACTCCCCAGAATTTGGATGCTCTTATACTAACTCTTTTCTTTTGAAGGCCTCGGGTTTAGAGAACAGCGTTTATTAACTCGTAAGGAAGATGCAAAAAACGACACATTGACATAAGGATAGTCTGTTATATTACATACACACGACATATTGTATCATAACAACAATTGTCTTAATAATCTAACTCATTGATACTCTCAAAATTTCTTTCATTAATCATTATCACATCCTTTTTATTATGATAGTATGAATAGTTTTTTGAAATTTGATCAAATCATAAAGCTCGCCTTTTCTTCTAACGTAATAAACCAATACTGCAAATTTTGCAATTGAATTGTAAAATACATCAATCTTCGTTTCAAAATAAGAAGTTGGTAAGGAAATTAAAGGTAGGATATAATACATTGTCGCCAATATTCATAATAAGGAATAATGTTTTATTTTATTTGTCACATTCAAAAGGATCATTAAAGGTTAATTACTAATCCATAATAGCTATTTTTTGCCATTTATGTTTGAAACATCAAAATTAAGTTCGTATAACTTTGTTTGAGTTAATCATTGAATAGTAGTCTAACACTATGTGTGTGGTTTTTATTCGATCATCTAACATCTAAAACGAATACCTCAACGAAAATGTAAAGTATTAGTACATTTACTTGTTAATTGGATAACAAGTATTTATAAATTGAGTGTTGGTGACTAATACCTTTAATGAAATCTCAGGCATTCCAACTTGATCGTTATTTTACTAGGTTTATAAGCGTAGTATCATTAAACATTTAATAGTTATAAATTTAGTTATGAGTCAAGCACTCGTTTTTTGCACAGTCAGAAAAAATTATGGTTTTCAATTTTAAAAGACAAGGTAAAATATATACCTCAATAATTATGGTATTACTATAATCACTTTGTTAAATGCACGAACAGTGAGAACAGTTGTAAGATATAGCTGTAGACTAAAATATAAAACTAAAAAGGATCTAGATAATAACTATACTTTTTATTGTAAAATAAAAGCATTTGATTAAAAGTATATCTAATGAAATTATGGCTACCTCATTACGTTTTTCAATATTTAAAATAGCCCCGCAGTCAGGTTTAGTATTCACTGACACAAACCTCATAAAAATAAATGAGTAACGTATTACTGCATGGTTCACTGATAGCTTTAGGATAATATTGTATATAGAAAACCCAATAATCAATCTATAAAGATTGCAGTTCGTTGCAACGGATTATAGCCGTAGAGCGGGATGAGGGTGTAATAATATTACAGCAGCTTATTTCAGTAAATTGACATAAATTGTGGCACTGTAGGAAGAGATTGTTGAGAATACAAGTCAAATTGTGACTAATAGCCTTGAGAAGCTATATTACGATCTAAGTTTTCAATGGAAAAGATTTATCTAAATAATGTATACCTGTTATTTATAATTTTCAGTTAAAATGAGAAAATAAAATACATGTTCTAAACATACTCGGATAGTTTAGTAGTTTTAAAGTTTTCCGTAACATGGAAAATGTTACTTTCAATTTCAACTTTTAAATTTTCAGACATTAATTATTCCTTAATTTCTATGAACCCATGTAAGTTAATACAATGTATAGGTTTAAGTAATACAAATATAGTTTTAAATTTTTTTAAATCAATGAAAGGTTTATTATTAAAAATATTTGTTTATGCGTTCATCTTTATAATTAATTTTTATACCCTTTGGTTTTAATGTTAAGGTGTATTTATTTTTGACAAGCTTAGTTTTAGGCCTATACTAAGAGTGAGACAGAGAGGGAGAGAGAGGGAGGGAGGGAGAGAGAGAGAGAGAGAGAGAGAGAGTGAGAGTGAGAGAGAGAGAGAGAGAGAGAGAGAGAGAGAGAGAGAGAGAGAGAGAGGGGTACGTATGCAGAGCAATCTCAAATACTCCTATAGGAAGGATTCAGCCATTTAAGTTATGTCAGATTTTAAATGTTAAATGTTAAAACCGAAGAAGCAGTAGGCAAATATAGTATATCAAACTGTGCAATTTGATTTAAAACTCCAGTAGTTTGAACCAAATCTAGTAACAAACCTAATACATGATAAACAGCACAGACCAACTTCATGTACAACACAAACGGGATGAGACAGCTGCACTGCATAACACGTGCCGTCTGACCACATACTGCTGACCACACGATTATGTCGCTTTGTATGATCATTTACTTTGTTACACTCTCTATTATACCAGTATAGTTATAATATCCCTATGTAGAACAATATAAAAACATACTTTAGCAGATTTTTACGTTTGTTTTCTTTGTTTATACTCCAAAGATATGATTACTGTTTACGAATTGTGGTGAGTGTATTAGATTTGTGGTATTCTGTCTTGTGTATACAATTACTTAAATGCTAAACCTTGTATCAATTGAAATTTATTATATACAGCTTATAATTTCTACATTTCTAAAGGGTTAATGAATACTGGAATTGTTTATGAAAAGAAATCTAAAACAAATTATGGATAGGCAAACAGCACCAATTCTAGTTTTTTTTTAGAAACTCCATATCACATCAATGTATATTAAGTATTTATATATATATATATATATATATATATATATATATATATCCAAATTCTCGATATATATTACCAGCCGACTTAAAAGAAGGATCTCAATAGGTTACTGCTTTCATTTAATTTGTTTTTTTTGTACCGACTGAACTAAAAGTTGCAACTGACTACCGTACATATTTTTATGAATCGCACATAGTTTTATGTTCATGGAAAAGTTAGATTAGGTACATTGCACAGATGTGTGGTTTTTCATAGTAACTATTTTACTTTTGTGTTCGACTTGGAGATGACGTCTGTGTTGGATGAAATTCATAATCCGTTCTGGAGAAATTAAACATGACATAGTGCAGAGATAATAATATTTTTAATAAACAAAAGTTACCTTAGCAGTGTCGTAGTAAATTTTTCTGTTAATACATTGTCTCAGATAACGCTACTCTATTAGGCTTCTGAAATGTAATAGGGAGTAACGAAACGTAATAAACAATCAATTTGTGGTGTTCTACTAATGATCATTACTTCTCACTTCGGGAAATACTGAAGTTTCATCGTTCTTGTGATTCGAGTGATTTTCTTATTTCAGACATAATACAATCTATCTTATGGAATGAACAGTAAGACTGGAGTGATTGCAGAAATTGGGATTTTAGATATAAACATAGCTTACCTCAGAAAAAATAAGAAATTATTTTTACCAGAAAACGGTTTCGAGTCCTTCCCAAATGTAACATGAAATAGTGTCACGCAGTAAGTTATCGAGATGTAGTATTCTTACCATGAACCATCAGTTACTTGGGGAAATTTTTATACTACTGACCCAAGTGATATTCTTTAAAAAAAATTTAGAACCCATCGTAGAACAGCGAAACAAGATGTGGTGCAGAGGTTAGGATTTTCCAAATAAACATTATACTTTACTCAGAATACAAAATGTCGCTGTTCATTTCGAAAGTTCCGGGTAATGTCTCTGTTGGAGGCAAATTAGAATATATCTTGGATAAGTAATACATTATAGAGTGCAGGGATTGGAATTTATAAAGTTATTATGGCCACGAGATGTTCGCTGTCCATTTTTAAAGTTCCATATGACGCCTCCCTTGGGAAGCGTTATTTACTAACTCTTTTTTTAATAACCTTCACTTATTAATATACTGAGATGGAGTTTTTTACGTGTATTGAGACTTAAAAAGTAGTTTTATACCTGATATTTTCTTCATGTTTTTAATGGCTCCACAATTGGAGTACACGTGGTATGGACAGGTTGCTGATATCCAATTTCTCTGAATCTCATGTTAAATAATCAATGATAACTCTTTGTATTTGAGTGAGCTAATCCTAATACATTGAACACGTGCAGAAATGATGAAGGGCCTTAAATTCCCCTACCATTTTGGGAAATTGTCAACTGGCATCAAGAACGTGGTATGGAAAAGGGCATTTCAGTACATTTTATATTAAAAAGAGAAGAGCAAGATCTGAAACTTGGGAAAACATTATTTTACATTTGGCTGAAATAAATTGTATTTCTCTGTATGAACATAAATATTCTTGCATCATACAGCTCAAAATCATAAATAGGTAAAAAAAGCCCCAAAGTTTTATAACTAACTATAACGAGTGATTAGTGATCTATGAATTCTATAGAAATTAGAACCTGCTGTGACTCATATCCATATATTTTTCAGTAAACAAAAAAATATTTTTTAATCTAAGTGATGTAGGCCTGTAAATCTGTGTATCTTTACAGGTATTTTTAAATTTAATTAACAAGCGGTAGTTCTTTAGCAACCATTACATTGTTTCATTATATTATTGCTGTAAATATCCAAATTTCTTAAACAGGAAGGAAAATTCTAAATGTACGATATTATAAAAGCTTTGAAGTCGGTGAAACAGTACATTATTCATTCACTCATCTTCTTTAACAAGAAAAGGCAATCAGCAAAGTTGGTGAGGAAAATCTTGAAAGTTTTCATCTCACAAGTTAAACACAGCACTTTATTCCGCCTGTCAAATGAGTGCCTCACGCTTTGTAAGTTATCGATTTCATTCTTACAGTTGTACTTGTAATTGTTACAGTGCACAACAAATCAATAAAACTATATCCAAGAATGTAACAACTGTATATGGCATTTTTTATTAAAGCGCTGTGAGATTATCTACTTAAAATCATTCTCGTATCACTGCTTCTTCTTTAGCAAATTACAACACGTTTTGGGGATTATATTATGTAATTTATTGGCGGAATTACTGACTTTTATTACTGTGCAATCTTTGCTCAAGTTAACTGTTTTTTATATTACTAAATATCATTTTGAGTGTTGCGCTTAATGAATGGTCTATACGGTTCTAGCAACAATAGTACTCTTGAGAAAATTTTAAATATATATTTCACATTGCCCAAGCAGTTTAATTAAAGATAAGAATACTAAAGATTGCTAACGGTATTGGTGAACTCTGTTCATGTTATGTTTATTGGAGTCACAACCTAAAAGCACAAAATCATATACTGGCCTATTCGCTGTTCCTGTTGTCTTATTGGTTGTTTTCGCCTGTGACCTTTTGCTCCTTGGAATTACCATTAGCATATTAGTACATTGTATTCTGATCCGTCTGTGGTAATAAAACTAATATTATTTTAAGGATTTTCCTACACAGGTGGAATATTCCTCGTAAATACGAGTAATTAACATCAGTTTTAATTAAAAAATATATGAATACTTTATTAAGTGTTAATATATAAAGCAAGCTATACTAACGTTATGTTTCAACAAAATATTATCTGAAGCAAATAATATTTATAGACAACCTTATATTTTAATAGCATTATATAACTGTATTAATCCTTAAACTTAATTAATATTAATAGTGGTATGTAAGTGTCGTTAGACTCATACACTTAAGCATAAAGACTGAAATAATACACACCTGATGTTATTTTTGTTCTTGATTTAATCTACGGTTTCTTTTATTTCAATGTAAAAGTGACATTTCAATGGAACATTTCAATATTACAAATCAATAAAATATTTAAAACTCAAATATTTTTTTAAGTTGAATTTTGACGTAATAGTTACTACTGCGAAAAGCTTTAGAAAAAGATTAAAACATAAATAGCTAAACCCCTTCCCTATTTGGGAAAGTTTGCAAGTACTTTAGTTTTTTTCAATTCAACTGCAATGTTCAGTCTTGAAACTGTCATCTTCTATGGCCGACTTGCTCTTATTTTGTAAGACATAACTATTTCAAATATGAAACAACGCTTTGACGCGGTATGAAACAGAAGACTAATTATTTATGACTGTAGGCGATGTTTTGTATGAACATGCTCTGAATAATAGTCACCTGTAGATTCTTTGAAACTAGATTTCAGTTGTGCTACCACAAATAGGTAGCACAGAATAGGTAGGGGGTTTTAAACAGAAGACGGTCTCCTAAAAGGCACAATAAACTTTGAACTCTCCTGCTTTGTGTCACCACAGGCAAGGTACTGAAGAATAAGATTGTAGCAAAATATTAGTGACGAAGTCAGTACAAAATATTATATTTTTCAGCAAAAGTTCAGAAATAAACATGACAACCATTTGAAACAACTAACGTATTCTAAAATAATTTAATAATCCAATCTTTTTAGGACAGAATTGAAAATTTAAAAAAATTCATTTTAGAGATTGGAATTACAGAAGGAATTTCGAATATCTCTCCGGGATTGCATTTTTCAACTGTACTATAATTTGTTCATTATCCTCCATTGTACTGCAATAGACAAATACCAATATAAGAAGACAAATATTGTAACTCAACAGTAACAGTGGCGTGGATAAAGCAACAACACAATTTACTATGAATAGCACTCTCCGAATTGTATTCGTGAAAAGTACTAAAATTGTTCGCTCTTCTCCATCGTATCGACATAAAAAATTATCAATATATGAAGACAAAGGTTGAAACCTGATAATAAAAGAGGAGTGGATAACGCAACAACAGATCTTGCTCTGAATAGCACTCTCCAGGATTGCATTCTTGAAGAATATTAGAAGTAGAGTAGTCCCTTCCATCGTACTCCTACAGACAAAATATCGAGACACTGGGCATTGAATTAAATAGTAGCAGTGTAGTAGATACGCAATAATCGAAACTTTAATTCTAAACTAATATTTTATTTGGTTTTCTATCAGTACATTTTTAAAAGTAAGTACTTATATTTTCAGTATTACCTATAAGTTCACTTGGTTGCTATAAAAAGAATTATACTCTTATTGTTATTGAAAACGAACTTTGAACTTACAATGACTGCAGCTTTTACCGTTATTTAGTGTAATTATTGTAAAACATTAACTACTCATTCTTGCAATGTCGATAAGCTTTCAAAAAAATATTTAATGATAGAATATCGATTAAATAATAAAGAATATTTTAATCCATTTCACCCAAACTACTTTCATTATTAAGTGATGCAAGTGATTTGGATATTTAAACTCTCTAATAAATGTATTACTTTCACTATCATTATGATACTTTAACTAAACTTTTAAAAATCCCGTTGGTTTGATAAAATAAAAAATATATATGTTCAGATATACAAGTGAATACCTGTTGTTATATAACACAGTATCTGAAGTATATTAATATGTTTAGCTCAAGAAATGTGTATTTCTAATTAAATTTATTTCTACTAAAAAGTCCTATTAGTGCTATAAATTAAAAGGCTCCGACAGGATATAATAGGTTACGTCCTGCCATCGCTGAGTAATATTAACTACATAATTATGCCCTATTATTTTTCAGTAAAAATATGTTTAATCAGATTAAATCATGTCAATGAAGCCTAATTGTATTTTATAATATTTAAACGACATTGGACCATACATTTTCTCTTTCGTTGTAACATTCATCAAATTTACCGAAATGCACATACAGCGGGTTAATTACAGATGGTGTGTGTTGTACTGTTTCTGATTGCAAGTATACAAGGTAAAAATAAAGGTATGTTTCCATATAACAATTTAAAACCATGAGGTCGAATAACTTTTAGATTGCAATAATAATATTTATTTTGTATGGACGATGCAAAGGCAAATAGAGTAAAAGTAGCTCAATGTGTTTGTCTAATATATGTGTACAACAATTAATATTCAGTCTTTGAAAATTATATTCTTGTTCAAATAATAAACATTTTTCTTCTGTACCAAGACTATAATAAACTTTATTATTTAAAATTAATAACAAACCTGTAAAATATTTTAAAACCAAAATTTAAAAATAATTATTTCCAGTAAAATATGATTATTAATTTTTATGTTTTGAAGTGAAATCATTTATACCTTAAAAATGTCTACGTCCGTATCGTAAAATATAATAGACCTCCATTATATTATATAATGGGAGATCTCACTAAGATTAGATGCGAACTGAGTAATTCTCCACTTTGGCTTTAAATAGTTTAAGTATTACTGTTATTACTGCTATGCTAAGCTGTTAGAGCTATTCATTTAACTATTATTTGAAACCTTAATAACCTTAATATAATAAACCTTTTATTATTTCATCGGTACTCATAAAAACTGTTTCACTCTCTTACCTCACGTTATGTAATAAAATACTTCTTTTCTTTCCGAGCATTAAAACCAATATAAATACATTTCCAATGATTTGTAATAAAAGTAGTCTTACTATTCTATAACTTTAGCTCAACTCCACAAAGATTCTTGACTTCACAAAGGCGTTATTTTAATATTAACCATCCTTAAAACATATCTACATTTATAGACCACCAAACTTATAGCTCCTCAAACAAGTATACAATAAGATCGAGAGGCTTTCATAAAGGAATTCTTTTACGTCAACTTTTCAACATAAATTTCTCTAGAAATCCTTTTAATCTTTTACCTTAAAGATTTGGCAAAGCTACATGATCAAGAGATAATAAAAGTGTAATACTATATACTATATATATTTCTACTATATATATAGTATAACATTGGAAAGGAGCACTTTTATTATCTCTTGATCATGTAGCTTTGCCAAATCTTAATTAATTAAAAAAGAACATAATTTACTGAAGATAATATATATATATATATATATGTGTGGTGGTGTGTGTGTGTGTGTGTGGTGTGTTTTTCCTTTGATCCAGCAGACTGCGCTACGACACGTAATATAAAGTAATCTTAAGTAAATTACTTAACAGCTGTTAATACTTTCATCTGAAGTTCATTAAAGAGCCAGAAACGTTTGTTTACATTTAAAATTTAGAAAATTACTATTGTAAATTGCTTGATCAGTAGTGTAATGCAGATTGCATAGAAGAAGTTATTACCTAATTTTAAATTTAGATTGCGCCAATGATCAATAAAGTATCTAATGCAAAGAAAATACTATTAAACGCTGTTATAAAGGCCACCTAATTGTACAAAGCCGTGAATTTTTGCACATAAGGTGATCAAATTTGGTTAGATCGAAGGTTGGTTTGAGAAAGACCGTTTGATTGGAAAAGAGCCGAAAGAAGACGCTTTATGATCGAAATTGGTTTTCGTTGATACATTTTCTTGACCGGAGCATAAGGTAAACTTCACAATAATACTGTAAATATCTTAGACAGAAAATTAATATTAATAGACCGAATTTGATTCTTTGTAACTTAATTAGTTTATCGAGATTCATCCATATAAATTAATTTGAACTGAATAACTTATCAACACCTAGCAAACATCACGAAAGATAGATACAGGAAATATGGTACATATCTTCATAATTTACCCAAGAGGATCACGAAGGAACGGCTATTAATTTATTATCTCAGGAGTGTTTAGAATATGATAGATAAGAATGCGTGAATATAGTGTACTGGTTTTCAACGGGAAATTGCGTGCGACGCCGCGGGCAACTGCTAGTAATATTATATATACCAAAAAATAGTTTTCTAAGTTAATTTTATATTGGGAAAACTTAAATTATTATTGTATAAACAGAGAAAGATTTGGAGAATCACTTCACATAGGTAAAACGAATAGGCGTTGTTAACGAATAGGTTGGTAAACAAATAGGTACCAAATCAAGACAAATAACCGGTGAGGTAACCCGACATTGATGCAGCATAGCAGAGCCAATTCAATCACTGATTGTCAAAGTGTTGTATGATTTAGCAGTAGGAGGAGAGGATAGCTGCAACTAAGGGTCGTGCATAGAATTCTGTTGTTCTTATTGCACGTGGAAGTCTTATTATTATTTAATTACAGATTCTTTGGAAGTGTTATGTTCTAATGTTAATGTCGCAGTAGCAGGGTAAATAGCTGTAATTAAGGGTAGTGCTCAGAGTTACTCTTTTTGAATTGGAAACTCGCAGCTTTAATGATATTTAGAAATTGCATAAAAGTATCTGAAGTTTTTTTGAGTGACAACCATACTTTTTTCGCACGGTTTTACGAAACTCTTGGGTGAAGGAAGAACCTAACATATCTTAAAGGTGAAAGTAATATTTTACCATTTACATTGGTATTACGAAGTTAGCCAAGGTAGCCAAGAAAATTGAGACATAAAAATTTTTAAAGAAACTAAGATCAACTTTATGATATTTTATAATGTCCCGTACTAGGACATGTGATGTGATTACTTTGGTGGATTCGCTGTTATACTTTCGTTTTGTTACGTTCTGTCGGGTACTTCTCTACTTCGATGCATCAGTTTATTTCTGTAAATATTTTGTATAATAGATATACTAGCAACGTTATAGAGTTTGATTTAAATCTTTAATAAGTACAAAGAAATAATAACACTTTACATATTGCCTCTGGTCGATTTACTGCTTGTATTTCCCCGCGCGTGACCCACACTGTTTGGTGAAGTAATCTCTCTATATAAAATTCTTATTTATAGAAATATCACTCATATGTATGCGTCTTTCGCAAATCAAAGACAAAATCTCAAAGTAAGCATATTTAAGCACTTTTCACGCATATTAACATAACTCTTACAAAAAAATTTGAAGTATTTTAATCTAGCACCTTCCGGTTGGCTGTTACATAAATCCTATTAAGCCTTATTCGAAACGAAGTTGTAAACAAGTTCTAACTACAACAGTTTATTGCTTTATCAAAGATACCAGTCATTGATTGAAAAAACGTCTTTGTATAATCTTTAATAAAGACCATGTATTATCGACAGTTTCAAGATAATGGATACAATTTCAATATTTGAATTTAAGGATTTTGGAATGCTTTTCAAGCCCCCCGAGGCTCGTATATATCCCTGCATACAGTTAGTTATTACTTAGACTAATTTTTTGTGTGTTTTTGGTTGAAAGTGTAATGTTTATGAGCATAAGTTTTAAAGTAGCAAATAGAGGTCTAAGTACTTTTGTTGTTATTATGATACGATTAGATAAAAAATAAGTGTCAGGTAAAGCCAAAAGATCTGTGTCACGTCAGTAAATGGCCTGGATATTTTTTTGTGGGAATTGTGTTATGTACTATTTGTAGACGCTCAAATTAACGTACTCTTCTATTTAACTAAAGTTAAATAAATAATAAACTGTGTATCACTATAAAAAGTGATCCATGTTTTAGCTACTGGATTCTCACCCGTATTTCTCACAATTTAACTTAGTCTTACCACCAATTTTACCATTCAGCGCCTCAATTCTTCTAAATTTACTGCACATCAGCAGAGATAATTGTATTACTCTCTCAGCGTGTACTCTATACCCTACCTTAAAATTCGCGCACAACCACAGCATTAATAACTTGACCGTTGATTCTCTTGTATTTAATAAAACTTAACTACGTACCTAAAAAAACTGTTTTATTATTTATTGTGATAAACATTAAATATCTTTCAAAAATCGATTCTCAAGCTTATGTCGAATAACAACCTAGTGAATTATTGTTATTTTTATAGTAAATTAAATAATGTTTATGTAACATAATATGTACAGCTCGTAATGTTATAATTATTCTCAATCCAATTTTTATTAACATAAATATTATACGACTCAAATACATAATTACAGCTAATAAACCATATAAAAGGTAAGACAAATAAGATGACAAGCTATGATACATCACCAGAATCCAGAGACAAATTATATTGTATTAGACTTTCGTCAAGACTGGTGTGGTTTCAGATTTTAGACGGAATGATAATTTAAAATACACCCTAATTTCAAACCACCGTTGTTTCAAATCTGTAAACGATTATAAATACGACCAATAAATATATAACTCTCTATTTCCTTATACTCTTGTTTGTATTGTGTAAATGATGAGCTCAATAAACTTAAATAATTTATTTATTTAACTGTGTTTTATAGTATTATTATTCTTATTTCCTTATCATTAGTCTCCTATTTTGGGATGGGTATCTATCACCTCAATACAAAAATACAAAAAATATACCGAAATTAAAATTCAAGTCACCTTTCTTTCTCTTGAACGTAAATATTCATATTTGAACCGCGATTATCATGTACGAGTTATGAAATACTAATGGGCTGTAAGAAGTGCAAATTTACATTGAGAAGGTTAGGTGGACCAGAAATTATTTTGAGTTTTAAAATCAAGGATATGATTAAAGGATGCAATGTAGAAGGAATATTAAGGAAGAATATCGAAAGATGTCGGGAAAATATAATAAATTATTATAAACTCAACACTAATTTGTAGATTTAACCCATTTTAGTACATAATCGCATAGTAATGCAAAAGTTATGTAAAGCGTAACCGTAAGTACAATTTATAGCGTAACCACATTAGAGAACCTTGATCATTAGTTAAAGTGACGTTGAAGCCTAATTTTATACTTTGACTTGATCTATTTGATTCGCTGTTACGTGCCAGATGACTAAGAGGAAAGGCTACTTGGGCATAAATATGTGCATAAATAGTATTAAAACCATATGTTTAATTGATATTTAAACTAGATGTTCTTTTACATACCTTTACATTATTTAGTAAGTATTATAAGAGCGAATCTAGAATAAGAATTGCTTGGATTGCGAAAACGATTTATACCTCCATTTATATAGCCCGATTAATATTTAACTCATCTCATATCATAACTAATCACTGGAAAACTAAATAAATTACATTAATCTCAAAGATTACTTTAATTTTGAGTGATAAAATTTGAACGTATTCATTTATATGCACGAAAGCTTTTTATTTTCTGAAGTCATTGCTTATAACAATCAAACAAAATGGGATGCTTTTAATAGAATAGTAGAATAGACCTTCGAAAACCTAGAAGTAGTTTCAATTATAGCTATCTTCCCTCTTAATTGAAGTTGCAGAGCTTAAAACACAGGTTAGTAACTACATAGTTAAATAACCTATTTATTTTTAACTTATAAAGAAGACTTTACTTTTAGATTTCTAATGTATAATGATACCAAAATAAGAGGATAATGAACTTTCATGGCTTAAACTATCATAAACAGCTAAGTCAAAAACATACAACATTTATACAAGAAAATGTTTAATACTCTCATTATATTTGAGTAGAAAGCTATTAAGTTAGAGCCGATAAATTCCTCCACCCTCCCGCTCGCCACAATGTATCAAAATTATCGCACCTCCGCACAGGCAGGTATATATCATTAAACTTTCATAAAGAAATTCTTCTTCTTCTTAACTTTGCGACACAATTCCCCTGGAATCACTTTTTATCCCGTAAGACAATATAAAATATGGCTTGAGAGCCACACTTTGCAAAACTATGCCAACCGGAGAGAATTCGAAATGACACAATTCATTAATAAGAATCCAAATGTGTTAAAATCAAGATATAAGTATTATGTTTACATAAAAAGAAAAATGTATAAGTATTGAAGTATTTTAAGTTTACCTGTAGCATTATTAAAGTACAACACATATTTCTTGGAAAACTAAATGAGCTTTAATACTGTATGTGGATTTTCCCGTAACAAATATTATTATGATAAATATGTTAGATTCAAGAATAACATAAAAATATTGTATTTGGATACGAATAATGAGGTGAAGTAAACAGCAGTGGGAGAAAGGTTAGTAGAATTAGCTCCCTTTTTATGTACATAGCTGAGACCAAATTGAAGCGCTGGAAGAAGATTGGTTGTAAGGTAAAGTAAAAATGAAAATGGTAGAAGTGAGGGACAAGTTAGTATGTTTCCATACATTTTTCAGAATCTTTTAGGGTTGGAGGATCTTAAAATTATAAAGAACATAATATTCTCTTTTTAATGTAAATATTGAACTTTTATAAATAGATATGACAGAACATTGCGGTAATTTCTGAACATATAGGAAGAACGTTTCTCATTAATGTACATTACTTTTGTCTAGAGAAGTATAATGAGCATTTAACTACTTACGTAAATTTTAATAATGCAAAACATATTCATTGATAATTAAGACGTCAACACCAACAATATTTAAATAAGATCACAGATTTTTTTATTTAATTAATTTGTTATCTAGTAGTATTATAGTACAAACACAAGTGCTTAGACCTCTATTAGATACATTAAAACGTATACTCATAAACATTATTCTATCAAGCAAAGAATTAAAAAAAATAAAATTACTCTAAGTAATAACTAACTGTATGCAGGGATATATACGAGCCTCGGGGGCTTGAAAAGCCTTCCAAAATACTCAAATTCAAATATTCAAATTGCATCTATTATCTTGAAACTGTAGATAATACATGGTCTTCATTAAAGATTGTACAAAGAGGGTTTTTTCAATCAACGACTGGTATATTTAATAAACCTATCAACTTTTGCATTTAGAAGTTATTTACCTTATTTACAACTTTGTTTCGATTAAAGGCTTCTTAAATTTAAGTAACAGCCATCCAGCAAGTGCTAGATGAAAATATTCCAATTTTTGTATTAGAGGTTAATATACGTGAGTATTGCTTAAAATATGCTTTTTTAGGTTAATTCCTTGATTGGCGAAAGGCTCATAGATATGAGTGATATTTCTATAATTTAGGAATTTTTAGTTTAAGGAATTTCTTCACCAAATAGCCTGTGTCACGCGCTGGGAAATAAAAGTCGTAAATTGACCAGAGCCAATATTTAAAGTTTTTTTTTTTATTGTTTAAAGGTTGCAATCAGACTTTATAAGGTTACTAGTATATCAATTATACAAAGCATTTACAGAAATAAACTGATGCAACGAAGTACAGAAGTACCGGACAGAACGTAACAAAACGAAAGTATAACAGCGAATCCACCAAAGTAAATCACATCACATGTGCTAATACAGGACATTATAAAATATCATACGATTGAACTTAGTTTCTTTAAACATTTCTATATCTAACTTTTCTTAGCTACCTTGGTTATCATCGTAAGACCAATGTAAATGTTAGAATATTGTTTTAATTTTTAAGACATGTTAGGTTCTTCCTTGACCCAAGAGTAACATACGTAACAAGGTTTAATACCTCTAGGTGCCACACGTACGGATAGAGAGAAAGACAACGACGCGGTTTTAAAGAAGGTCCCTAATATAATAGTGTTTCGTAAAACCGCGTGACAAGTAAAGAAATGGTTATCACCAACAAATATCGTACGACCTCAGTTACAGCTAACTTTCCTGCTACTGTCACATTATACAGTATAACACTTTTGAAGCATCAGTATTTAATCAATAAGACTTTCCACGTACAATAAGAACAACGGAATTCTGAGCACGCCCCTTAGTTGCGGCTATCCTCCCCTCCTACTGTTAAATTATACAACTCTTCCGCAGCAACAGTATCTGACGGTATTCGCTCCTCAATGATTGGATTAGGTCTGCTATGCAGCATTAATATCGGGTTACCTCACTGGTTATTTGTCTTGATTCGGTAATAATCACGCCTATTCATTTTATCTATATGAATTGCTTTTTTTTATATTTCTCTGCTTATACAATAATAATTAAGCTACTACACTTTTATGTGAATGTGTTGAAAAATTGCCACAGATCTAAAAATAAAATACAATGACTTAAATATATGAGATTGCGTAAGTATTATCGTTAAACGCAAATCGTGCTTGTTCAAGACATGTTTCTATAATATGTATCATCAAAAGCATTGTCTCCATATGAAAGTTGTTAATTAACAATAATGCTTCATCAGATGAATAAAAATACAAAGGAAAAAATATACCCCACAGTCTACAAATAAAACAAAGACGCCAAAGATATAATATTATAAGATAAGATAATGTAATAATGACAGGCCTAATCAACGAATACAATCTTAACGTGTCAGGTGCTACGGCAAACTGTTGTAACAGAGGTAAACCCAGTCACCTTATCAGCAAACAATAACATGAGGATAGGATAGGTAACTGTTGAAAAGACTTTATTTTCCATTTGAAACATCATTATTTTAATTAGAAAAGTGATAGCAAATAATAATAGTTTTCATAATTTGTCCACTTTTATTCAGATTATATGAAAATCTGGCCATTGAAATTTCCCTCTTAACAGACTTTCTGGGAGATATTTTCCATTTTTGGCAATCGCGACGTCAACAACTAAAAACCACTACAATCCGAAAATATTTTTGTACGGTCTGTATAACGTATAATCAATAAAATTAGGCCTTTATCAACATAAGAACACAAAAATTGTAATAGATTGAATGTAAAATTTGTTTTAGAGATGGTATTTCTAAATAGTATACAGACAAGTTCGCTAAACAGCATCAACTAATAAACCCTTGTCATGTGTCTCATTCTCGTATTTGTGATGGTGAAATAATTTTATCCTCTCTATTCCTTGTAAAAATAAATTGATCTTCTTTGAAAAATACTACACTAAATTATTGTATATTTCTTGTTAATTATAGAAATTCTTTCTCATGAAGAAGGAAATGTTCTTTTAAGCGGTTTTAATTAGTTCTCACTGAGAGCGATGAGCGGTATTACGACGAAATGATGACAAAGAAGACGTGCCTTTTTACTGCTGCAGTGGATAAACGTTGCGCTTATTATTTACATGTATATTAAATCTGCTCATTCTGCTCGTCATACCTTTAACGCTATTCAAAACACAATGTTGAACATTCAGTTTTGTATTATTAAATAGTGTTAACACAATTAATGAATGACGTATACAACTAAACGTTCAGTAATTAATTTATATTCAACATTAATTGATTTTCATGATTTCTAAATTGCATATTTAACCACATTGAGTAACTAATGCACAATTCGAACTCCTAATAAGAAAACTCTTATAACAAATCATTCTAATGGTTCAAAATATGAAGACAGCAAAAATATATTTCTAAGATTCTTCATAGATCTCCATAGGGCGAAACATTCGGGCCGTACGGTACTCTCACCAGAATTGTTCAGCTTATTTTAATTTTGGTAAAAAAAACATCTACATTCTGAAGTTAACTAGAAACTTAAATAATAAGTTCATTTTCAAATGTTCTTATTCTATTTCAAACTGAAAGTAGTTGGAAGTTTGACGTAGGTACAAGGTAAAGCTTTTAATGGAACCATCAATTAAATGGGTTAAGAAACAATAAATTACTTAAATTAATTAGCTTACCTAGTTTTATATTCCATATACCTATCATGATTTTAAAAACTTGACCTAAGTATCTTAAAAAAGCGAACCTTAATATAATGTGTTTTAAATTATTAGAAAATAATTTTTACTTAATCTCCTTCCTTGCTGTTCAACTACTTAATATGATGGCATACGGTGTGGTGACAATACACAACAATTAGTGAGTAGTTTGTGTACTGCAAGCTGTTATACAAGCTGTATTTGTTCGCTATACTGTTGATTAGGTAAACAGCTTGTTAGTGACCAACACAATAGAGGAGATGTCATGTAAATCCAAAATATCTACGATAGTTCTAAATTGAAATATTTGCTGTTCTATGGTGTTAATTAATTTTCTCATTAGCCGTACATTTAGATTGAAATTATATCCAAGTTTCAACAAGTTAAACATCGTAGCAAGAACATGTTCTTTTTAGTAATCTGTTGACTCTCTAATCCCAAATTTGTCTTTATAGTCCAAAATATACGAGTATCGCTATTTTACATTGTCATAACCATTACATTCGTACAATGCGTAATAAAGTACGATTAAATGTGTATTACATCAACCATAGTCTTCGTCATAATAAGGCCATTTAAAACTCCCTTCCTTTTTTGTGATTATTCCAAGTTAAAGTCATTTGAAATGACTAAGTTTTGTAATTAAACTATTAAAAAAACTAATAGAATTGTATCTTTGCCATATTCCAAGAAACATGTGCGAGATTAATACCATCACCATAGACGCTTGATGGTACCATCGCGATTTCTGTGACAGAATTGAATCGCATAAACCAAAGACTGTCACACAAGGTACGGCTGCCATGAGAATGTCACAACACTTCAACTTTTAGTGCTCCACAATTCAAACTTTGTCAGATAAAATCATAGCTGCTGTCTCACGTTCAATATCATGACGCGATAATCTCACGTTTAAGTGTCATGAGTCCTGCGATAAATTGGACAACTTATTATTTATTTTTTATTTATTTATTTATGTTTATTTTCTCCTTGTTATACAATGAATACACATGTATACAATAAATGGCTCTTAATGTTATGTCCTTAATATTTTGCACTATCCAAGTTGTCTTTTGTACAAAAACTAAATTTTATAAGAAAAAGGAAAATAAACTTAGTTAATTACCTTCAGGATTACGAGATTTATTTACGAAAAAATAGTTTAAAGTGAATGCACGTTAACATATAAAAAGGAGAAAACAAAATAGGGCCTCTAAGGCGTAAAATCTATTTTGGGATTCCTTTATAATAAAATATATTACAGAAAATCCTTAACGGCGCTTAGCTAAAATGACTTAATTTCCCTCAACAATTAAACTGAAAATTATCGATTAATGTGCTTGTACTTTAGTAAAATATTATCATTTTTACTAAACACTTATTATTTAAAACATGGCAACAGACCACAAAACAAATCTCATTTTTGTAATAAAAAAGGCTTTAATTTTTCATAATTATGCAGCCAGTGATTAATTGTTTTTATACACTTTTCTGATTTCCCTTATTGTTACAGGAAGCTTTTTGAATAATTTTGGGCCTATAAAGTTAAGGAATTTTCTATTAAACGTTAACTTTGGGTGAGGTACTTAAACAATATTTTTGTTAATGTCATATGTGTCATATTCTCCATCACTTATCAACTCTGGTCATGGAAACCAACTGCCGGTTTCCTTGTGCGACGAATTGCTTTGGGAAATACTTTATTTACCTTTAAAAATATTTATTAAAGACTACAATTCTTATAGCTACAAACATAAAAAGAGGTAAAAGTGTCTTACTACTTCAATCCGCATGAAATTGCTTGGTTTCTCACAATTTGACTTTGCCTTCCCACCAATCTCACCCTTCTTTAGTGCCTCGATTCGTCTCAATTTACTGCACATTAGTTGAGATAATGGTATTACTCCCTCAACCTGCTCTCTGCGCTCTACCTTGTATTTTTTGCACAGCCACAGCCTTTGTAACACGATTATTGATATCAGGAAACGGTACTTTAAACGTAACTTTGTACTTTATATGTTAATGTACTTTGCATGTAACTATTCAGTCTCACTTTTGTATGGGTAAACAATACATATTACTACTGCATTGTTCCTTTATATCTAGTAAAAATAGTACAATTAACCCTTCTTAGCGTTTCGCAGAAGCCCTTATCAAAAATATTTTAGACATGAAAATATTTTTACGTTACATTCATATCTAATTAAGATGACTTCTCTTAATATCTAAAAATAAGATAATTCTTTTATAACTTCATGTGAAGCAACGTACCATTAAGATGGATATTTAGACATTGTGTAATTAGGTGAAAATATAAATGTTAAATTTTAACTTCATTTACAAGAGTTATAGCTTCAGGTAACGGCATGTATTTATACTTTGATATAAGTAAGAAGAAGTAATGGTTACTCAAATAACCATTGTACAATTATAAAATAGAATTGCCTTCTTGCTTTCTGAATGTATTAAACCCTTTGTATTATTCCGTTTTCCTTGTAATATATTTACTATCAATGTTTTGTTTTCTCCATAAAACAGTTTTTGATTAATAACCAATTTTTCTAAAATTAAATTTTATTTGGATGTTTCTACACCTGATATTTTTAAAGTTAGTATTTGACTGGAATGTTTACTATGAAAACGGGCACAGACAATTATTTACATTATGATACATTACATCTTCCTTAGAGTGTATAGTTAGGTGTTACACAACCCATACATCAAAACAGTAATAAAACATCTACGAGATAATTGAATTATGTAATGTAGTTTATTAAATTTAACTATTCACTAATTAAAATCGAACATTTTACTGGTACTTTTGAATAAAAATTAATTTGCTCCAAGTTTTACTAAATATTTTAGTAATCCTCAAACAAATTAGTTATCTTCTACAAATCTTTTCAAATACTAACGTTTAAAAACATGCATGCAACGTTTAAATTACTATAATCCAATATATACCGTATAAGTAATAATAATTAAAATAAAAACTTCACGAGATGTTAATGCTTATAAATATTTTTTTTTATTTGTTCTCTCATGAATTGATTGATAAGTTTAAATATTTAATATTCACCCACATCCTGTTACAGATTAAATAATGAACAAAATAAAACCAGTTCAATTTAATAAATAGATTAAATAAGTTTATTATGGATTATATTATGATTATTTTTGTAAATAAGGAAAGTTAGAAGGAAAGTGAATTTATTTCCACCCTACATGAAACTAATCAATCATCAAAATCTGAGTTATGTGGTGGACTCAAATTTTCATTGCAGAAACAATTTCTTCATATTTAAAGAAATTCAAATCTTGGTTTAAAATGTAACTATTAAATTTTCTAATGAAATGTTTTTAATGAAATAAAAGTAATTAATAACCAATTAACAACTCGACAGTATGAACCGTCATGGAGTCGATATATCTCAGACTCTATTAAAATTAACTGCACTTCACCTCTTTAGGCAAAATATTTATTTGATATTTGCCAAAATTTCTATGCTCTTTTGCAAAAACTCCAAATGATTGGAAATGCCTGTAGATGCTGATAAACTCCTTCTTAATGCTTGACTTCATATCAAATAACCTATGTGGCAAAATATATTTTTTATTCCACAGTGTTTGTTTACAGTCCCTCCTGTATATTTGTAGGGTTACTTCGTAGTCCTTTAAATATTTCCATGCTTTATTGTATTTTTTAGTTTTATCGTGGGTATTCATTGCAGTTCTAGTTTGCGAACCACTACGTTCCAAAATAGTTGAGTTTATTTCGGGTACATGCATAAGCTGCATGTTTGACAAAAAGGTCGTGAAGTAACTCTAATACTAGCTAAATGACCCATTTTTTATGTAATGATAACTAAAAGACTAGAAATAATGTATAATTTTAAAACCTAAACCTAATTTATAGATGATTACACGTTAAGAAAAAATACTTGGCGTTCTTCGTAGAAATTATTTGCTACATCTACCGTTTTTGAGTATTACTGAGATATTACTAGGCTTATTATACTGCTTATGACGTTTACGTTCTATGCTGAGTACCGTCCTACTATCAAATTAATTATTAATACAGAACGTCCAAAATTTGATTTTGCACGATATTTTAAACAGGTAATGTTTATAAGTTTGTTATTATTAGAAGTGGGGACACCTTTGTGATGATATATGTTTTTTTAGTTTTATTTTAATGATTCTATTCGTTTAGTATCACTTTAAACATTATCTGAACACAAAAGGCTGAAATTATTACAATAAACGAAAATGTTCTTCATATACTCAACATAACAGTAAGATTTATTAGATCACTCAGATTTTACAAAAAAAACTTTTTTCTAAAGACCCAATTCTCTTTTCAAATAACTACTGTGTAATTTTTTAATTATATAACTTATAATTGTGTGTTGTAAGCACAGTAAGTGACATATAAACGTGACTTTGACTTCAATGAAATATTAGAGGTAGAGCTCTAATATATTATTAAAGACCTATTTTAGGAATCATCTCATGTAAAATAAACAATTTAAAAGGTAAATAATTATAAACGCCAGCACGTATAATATTTTTCTAAAAGCACGGAATCACAAATGAGTGAGCAGTGAGAAAGTTTACAAGCAATGGACAGCGTGGTTAACTGCCAGCTTGTTGTCACCTTTTGTTGTTGATTTGTTTGTTTGAACACTCCTAACTCGCTTTTTATCTGCCTTCTCACGTTATTTGTTTATTCCAAATAAAGTTTTAATTTCCATTAGATATGGACGTGTATTTTACATAACAATTTGTATAAAATAGTATATATTTTGATTAATCGTGTAGAAGATATATTTTAAGTATTTGTGGAAATACTGATTTCGGAGCATCGCGGGATAAAAAAGTGAGTGTGTGAAATACCACGTATATTTTAGTAATTCATTTTAATTATTTAAACATTTGCTATTATTTTCAATAAGCTACAGCTGTAGTAACCAAACTTTTTAAAACAGTGCCTTCCAGTATATATTGATAATTGTGTAAGCTTTTCTTAATATGAGTTTTAAAATGTGTACTTGGAATTTTTTATGTTTTCTACAAAATTAAATGTGATTGAGGGCAGTCCACGCATGTCTTATTTACTCTATACTTAAAAAGAGTACCCTAGATATCCTTAATTAAGTTTTAAGAGATCTTAGTTTTATTGCAATAGTTGCAGGAAATATCTATTTTATCAAACTAACTTTTTTTTTGAACGACAAACATTTCTTGTACTCCATGGATACACAAGTTTTCTTTGTGTTCCATCACAAAAAGTATCAACCAAACAAACCAAAGATAATGAGAGACATTACATAGTGATCTACAACGATGTAATAATCTCGACGTTACGACCTTTCTAAATGGCGAGAAGTTGATAATCGTGTCTTTGTCAGAAACAAGAAAGAAAATTAAAGAACAAGAATGAAGGGAATGTCATGATATGGTGAGCAATGGTGCCAAAAAAACTTACCCATCTTTAATCCACTCGATATCCACAAATAACGTTTTATTTTATTCCCGCACTGAAGAAGTTGTATAGCTGGTTCGGGAAGTATTATTCGTGATTCTCTAAGCATTCGTTAAGTGTAATCTTAGCTTGCCAAGAACTACTAACTCTGAGAAGACTATATCCCCTACAAAGTTATTGTAAACGAAGAGATGATATTGTTTGTCTTCTAAATTACACTGTTGTGACAGAAACAGCCTTAATGATTGTTTCAATTTTCTCGTTCGGTATCGAACCTGTCACACTCAGCAGTAGGCTTCAGTGTCCTATATCAGTGCCATTGTCTAAGTAGGGTGAGATGAAACCTTAGTCACCGAGTATCGTACAACGTCATCGGTTTAATATGTTCACTGTGAGTCTCTACATGACAATTCTGATAGATCAGCTTTGTTTACAAGCCCTGATGTGACTTCATAAGAGCCATTATTATACAGTAAAGTCACGTGCTATGTTGTACCCCACCTACTCAGTTCCGTCTCGACCTGATAATCCCTTGAAAATAGTACTATCCTAATCCTAATAATATTATAAATGCAAAAGTCTCTATGTTTGTTTGTTTAGCTTTCACGCTTAAACTATTCACCAATTGTACTGAAATGTTACATTTATATTTTTAGGGTACCTAGGATAAATAGGCCTATTCTTATTTCAAAAATCCCTTCGGACTACACCCCATTGGTCACTAATACAGCGAAAAATCCCATCTTGGTCTCTAAAGTTATGAAATAATAATTAAACGGGAAATTTAATCAACTGTTCTGTGTAAACATTGCTTATTACATACTTTCAATTGAGTACATTTTTAATAAGTAAATTCTTTAAAGAATAACAAATTATTTTTGCCACTTTCAACGATTTTGTAAGTAGTTATTTACATTCTAAAATGTTCTAAAACATAAGATGGTCAGAATTTGACAACGAAGAATCCCTTAGACGCAGTCAGCAAAATCTATGCAAGGTGAAAGTTCGCTAGCCTGTACTTTTGAACTAATGTACCAATTCCAGCTCTAAATGTTCTAAAAATATTTTTTACTGTCATTTTAATGTATTTTTAACAGTAAAGTTTTATCAGATATTAAGTATTAGGTCTTAAACACAAATTTACTATTTAACTTTTAAAGACTGATATAAAACCCCTATTAGTTCACCTTTGATAGAAGTAGGCTTTTCTGATTTGCAATATATATTTTCTTGGTTAAGAAACAAAGGCAAAATCAAGTATAGAACAAAACATACTATGAACAAATTTAATCACAATGGTTATAAATGTACACTTTTACGTATTTTGTTGATCATGACAATAAAGCAAACCCAAAAATGTCGTCGGAAATATGACTGACTCAAAGCAGTATTTGTTCTGCGCCTACTAAATTACGTGCAAATAAGCTGGTAACATTGTAGATATGAAAACAGTTTTGTCTAACTTTTAGTTTAGATATAAAGACTGCTATGAAACCTAAATTAGTTGTCTGTTGACAAAAGTAGGCTTCTCAGACCTGTGTATGTATATATTTTCTTGAACATAGAAACAAGACTAACTCAACATAGATGTCGGAAATACAATAAGCCGGATTGAAAGTAATGTCCTAAGCTGAAACCACGCTATAAACCAGATCGAACGTTTCTGAAGAAATAATTTCTACTCAGGAAACAAAAGAATATAATCAAAAAATTCAAACAGTTACCCCCTAACTTTCAATCTGAAAGCATGCATCCAAAGATACGACTACAGATCAAACATACCCACAATGGGAAAACAAAATCGAAGAAAATCCGATGTTTTGTTACGGCCTACACGATAACCCCGCAATTTCTCTCATCTATCACTTTAAATTACCGTTAAACTTATAAATCGCCACGTTTACAAATATTTTGCATTTTATACTGCGAGATTTGATTCGATCTACCTCGTGAAGGCTATAAACTAAAATTGTATGGAGGCATTTGAATACAGCTGTTGATGATGGATCGCAGTCGTTTTGTCGAATAGGGTTAGTTTTCATATACGAAAAGAATTTGTAAAAAGTCGACCTGTTAACTAAAATATTGTAAAGAAACCCTACAGAGCCAAGAACGAAGTTGAAGCCCATGAGGGACAGCTTCAATTCCCGGTCAGACTAGAGTGATGCAAAACCTCCTAGTATCAAACCATTTGAACTCAAATGAATAACAATCCATATTTACGAATGATCTTAAACCTGCCGGATACCACATTAAATGTCCATCTACATTACCTGCTAAGTAACAGCAACGCTGTTATATCTCTGTGCCTGTCGTACTCAGTTATGGTGAAATCCACTGGTAAATCCCTTTTATGTTCATCTCGCTCTCGCAGTAGGTTAAGCTTGTGCCTGCTGACAAACCCTGTTTAGAGAAATATGTAGATACAGTACTAAGGTTGGCTAGATATAGGCGTCGCTTACAAAGCCTACATGTGCCCACTTTGGTGTCGGCTGCTTTCAAGATTGTGTCCTGGCGTAACACATTTAACACATAACCATGTCATCTAAAGATAATTTAACAAATATCTAATACTGACACCTTTAAGAAATGTGCAATTTCGGCTTCTGTGTTGTGTTTGGTTGGAAATAAGAAAAACCTTATATGTATATTATATTTCGTAAACCTTTCAAACATTTTGCTATACGTTATAAAATTTTCATAGTTTTGTGCCATAAACTACAAATTAATTTATTTTACAAGATATTTTAGTGATATATTTCCTTGACAGATGTGAAAATCCTTTTGATTGTCATCATTGTTGCTTATTTTTCTCGATATTTTATAATTATCTTTGTTAAAGGAAACCTATTCATAATTTACGTTATTTTTAATGTGAAAATTTAGCTCAATAGTTTTAATTAACAATTAGATTATAATTTAAAGGGAAATGAAACTTTAACATTATATGTAACATACGTGTGTGTGTGTGATATATATTATATCTTATATATATATAAGATATAATATATATATATATATATTATATATATATATACTATATATATATATATATCTTATATATATATATATATTACATATAATATTGGAATTTGTCTTTAGAAATACTTTAGAATCTTACTTTAATGATCGATGACTTTTTTTAAATTGAGAAAAAAATACTTTTTTTATTGATTCCTTTTCTGCTTTATTATCTTGTTTGGTCTTGGTTTACTTGACTTTATCTAATAAAATGTAACGAACTACACTACAAAAAGAATTCTCAATTACTGTTTCAGTGTATTTTCACCAGAGAGACCAATTATTAGAACAGGAAAAGGTTGAAAGATATATAATAGGCGTAATTAATAAATATCGTATTTTTAAACAGTTAAACAATATTAGTTTTCTAAACATTTCACTTACTGTATGATAATTTATCACACACCAACTTATTGCTGTTAGGCATTTTTAACTCTTCAAAACATTTCTTACGTATTGAATTTCCTTTTTAAAATAAAATTTGTAAGGAGCATTAAACTTGAAAAGTTAATGACTACATTTAATACACACTGAAGTAAATTCAAGCATGCCACGAAATACGTTTATATACTGCAGCAGTGAGAAGACACGTCTCCTTTGTTAACCTCGTTTCAATGAAGTGCCATTCTAGGAAAGACTAATTAAAAGAGCTTTTAAAAATATTCTAATCTCAGCATAAATTGTCTAACTCCTTTCATTAGTTTAATTTAAAAGGATTATTACTATTACGTAGAACAATTCAACATTTTCTTATTTTACTTGCTTTCGGATCAATAAGAGATTTCTTTTTATTACAAAGGCTCTATAATCTACCCCGTACACTTTTCAATTAATTTAATTTTCTCGTTAATTATGTGACTCAAATCCACGTAAAATTTGTAAATTAAACTATAAAACAGAGTAACCATAATTGATCCGCACATCAAGGTAATAATATTTACATCATACTTCATAAGAAATTCTGAAGAAATTGAAGTATTGTAAAGCATTATAGAGTTGTGTTGTTCTTCGGAATATGCGCTTAAACTTAAGAGAATTCTGATTTAGGAGCAATTCTGAAGATCCGCCTCTGTGGAATTTTCTTGAGGAGGTATTGTCCGTAGAGGCACTTGTGGTGACTTTTCTTTCTGATTTTGTGCTGTGTTGAGTTCTTAAGTGATTAGTTAATGACATTTAGCTAGTAAGAATCTATTAGAGGGACTTAGGAATTTAAGGAAATTAGGATTCACAGGCGTGCTTACGTAATATTTTTTCACACGTGTCTTGACTCAGCAATATTCCAAGTTTATGAAAGTATTTATTTCCATACATAAATTATGCAAAATACGAAGAAAAATTAAAAACTAGGTTCAGAAAATCTAAAACTTGAAGCAATAAAACAACCTTAACTAACAAAATATTGATTTTGAGATCAGAACAAAAACTAAAGACCGAAGACTGCTGTCTCTTACCCAAACCCCTTCCAATCATCATTTCCTGTTCTTTTTTTGATAAGATGCGTTGCAATACCGCAGGAATTTGCGACATTGATTTTCACTCCAGTCTTTCATTTTTCCATATGTGTGTGAGATAAATTGTGTGGTGCTCTTGATTTTGTGCAGTGAAATCTTCATTAATTCATTCTCACCAGTCTGGATTAATTGTTGTTGTTGTACCAGACAGGTATATTCTTGATGTTTTCATTCTGTTGTCAAATTTTGTGTAGAACAATTTTAGCGTGTGGCATGGTCTTTAAGTTTCCATTTATGTTTGTCATACCTTATGTCTTAGTGTTTTTGATACCTAGGGAGAGGGTGGATATAAATCCTGCTATACACCGTGTTTTATTCTTGTGGCATGTAGCAATGTAGAATATCTGAAGTTCTATTATTTTTTAAATTGTCCATAATCAATAGCAAAATTTAAACAATGGATCTTGAGGTCCATAAAAACAGGATAAAAGTAAGGAATAACTGGTCGTTTCTGTTAGTTCTTTTTGTTCTTAACTGACAGCATCCTATACAATTTTGCTTACAAGTATGCCCTCAGTCGTGGGAACAGGTCACCATAATGACCCGAGATTTCTTGTTCAGTCTTTTCTTTCTCGGCATGTGTGTACCACGAGCTACAGCAGAACTTTTTTCTTGTGTCGTAGTTTTTTTTCTTCACGTTTGTTTATTCTTAATTTTTATGTTGTTAATTTTGTCCCACCAATCGTAATATGTTCCTCGGGATACTTTTATGCGTAAACTGTGTACCTGAAGAGTAAAAAATATTTCACTCATGGAAACATCATGCTATTTCTATTGTAACACAACGTGGAAAATATTCGCAATCCTATTGTCACTTTAAATAATCTAACTCCAGTAAAAATATTTTAGAGGAGAAATTGTTTGACAGAGGATAAGAAACAACAATGCGTTAAAATTAAAATGAGACAATACTACGAAGGCTTAATATTATTTCTGACATTTCCCTTCATTATGTTTCAAACAAAAATCACTAACTACATTTCGAGTATTTAAATCATTATTAAAGATCACTACTGTCTTCGTCACCTTCCTACCATCCTGTTGTTTTAAGATAACGCGGCGCGGTAGGAAATGCCAACAGTTATGACGTGTTGAGTAGTGCTTTTGGTTTTGAGCAATGATATTGCTTAGATTCATTCTCATCAGTGCTCTTGGTTTACCAGTCAGGTAATATTTTTCAGAAATATTTGAATGGAACCTCCCTGCCACGCATGTTTACGTACGCGTTTGTGTATTAGGCATGTTTTACACTTGAACAAAAAAATAATACATTTCAATTCTCAAAACCGTAGATTTATTTTTCTGTATTATTATGTAACGAAAGCAAACATCAGAAATCCTATTATTTTTCAACGGAGTTTGCATGAAAAACATATATCTATTATGAGGATGTTATTTATCTATATGATTATACTGTACGAATTGGGAGGTATATAATATTATACTATCGAAAAATATATTAGTTGATTGAGTTGGACTATTTACCAACTTTACTGATAGTAGTTGGTAGTATTTTTCAAATGTGTTATTTAGACGTAATATAAAGATAATGTTCAAATTGGTTCTAAATATTTAGATATTTACCAGCAACATATCACAGTCAAAGTACATTAGAACAGTGAAGCAGCTGGCAGTACAAATGCTACAACAAACATGTGCAGTACAACAGTGTAACAGCTGGCAGTACACATGCTACAACAAACATGTGCAGTACAACATTGTAGCAGCTGGCAGTACAAACGCTACAACAAACAAGTAAAGTACAACAGTTTACCAGCTGGCAGTACAAATGCTACAACAAATAAGTACAGTACAACAATGTAACAGCTGGCAATACAAACTCTACAACAAACAAGTACAGTACAACAATTTAGCAGGTGGCAGTAAAAACGCTGTAACAAACAAGTGCAGTACAACAGTTTAGCAGCTGGCAGTACAAATGCTACAACAAACAAGTGCAGTACAACAGTTTAGCAGCTCGTAGTACAAATGCTACAACAAACAAGTGCACTACAACAGTGTAGCAGCTGGCAGTACAAAGGCTACTCCGAAACTGTTACTGACACCTGCTCTCAGTTTACACCTTCTACCTTCCTCCTTCAAACCTTCAAATGGTCTTGAGAAGTTTATTTATCCATATAAGTATTAGGGGGTTCTTTCAAATAACATATGACGTAATTAATTTCAGTTTTCCGAATTACTATGTTATCCTTTAAAATATTTAAATTTTTATAATTGAAACCTTATAGCGCCAAAAGTACTGAATAAAGTTGATTACAGTAGTTCATAATCACACATTATGCACGCACTATTTAACCGAGGCTAGCAGTGTTTCATGAGTAATACAAGGAGCTGTTTGGTTTCACTCTGACTTACAGAGTTCTGGTAAAAGTTCGAAAGTAAAGTGATTGGGAATGTTCAAAGAATTAAGCTTTAATTAAAAACTTCTTTGTATCATAACATTATAATATAGGTCTATGACTTATTTTTACTATTCACTGTTGCATTGCTTTCATACAGTTCAAATAACGGAGAATTTTATTGTTATTTGCCAAATTCTTTATCATACCTCCTTCTAATAGTTTTTTATTCTCATCAACAGTTTATATTTCAAAATAATGAATAAAAAATAGTCACAATATATAATTTTCTATTTTCCACCATTTTTTGTAATAATATAAGTTTTAGAAATGTAGCACATTTTAGGTTTTTAATTCCCGAAAGTAGATTTATTTGACCCATTATCTAAAGAAGTACATCTGATTTAACAACAGCTTCAGTACATTTGAAATAATATTTCAGAACTCAACCAATAAATGAGTTATTATCGGAAGATCAGATAACTGTCACACGAATTTGTAACATTAATTAAATTCGTATAAACAAACGGCAATAGCCTATTTTAATTTTAATACAGATTGGAGTGTGCTACCACTACACAATAGAGCCCTTACTTTTTACGATGTAATTATTTAGTAGTTGGTCATTTCTTTCACACATGTTTTAAATAACCAAAGAAATGCATGATCGGAAGACCAAAAATCTGTAAAATCCCTATTGAACATTTATTATATTTTTGTATTACATTCTTCATGTACATAAATATATACGCTTGCAAGTAGGTCAAAATTAGAGAAAAACAGGAAAATCAAGATAAATGTTTTTAAATTTTAGGGTTCCCAGAACCCTTCTAAAGCAAACTATCAATGAACAAAACAAATAGAACTCAAACCGATATATTAAATGGTTTACTAAATTATGAGATGATCTTCTCCCCTTAAATATCTCATGGCAATCACCTGCTAGAGCTTTACAAGAGTCATTACCCTACTTTGTATTTTATATAAATATAACTATTTTTGAGAGTAAACTAAATGAAGTCTATTTTTCCAGCTATAATAAATAAATCGTCAATATTTCACCACAGTTAATTTATTCATAGTTTTGAATTTAGTCCAATCAATTTGTTACTTGCAAAAACTCCGTGTACAGTAATTGAGAATTATGTATATATACTGAAACCGTACATCGCCGCTCGCACACCCACAGCAAAACCATCAGGGAAGCGCGCGCCCATGGTGGCGAACGGGATGCCGGATCAAAACAAAACTAGGTAAAAAAGAACACCGTGGTCAGTATACTCAGGTTCATTTACTAAGAGACAGCATAGGCCTATCCAGTCAATATAAATATATATATATATATATATATATATATATATACTATAAATAAAAAAAAAATAAAAAAAATAAAAGGTGCCTGCAGTAGTATACCTCAAACAATCCTCGTCAGGTGCACCTGCATACAAAAATTAGAAACGCCATAATTTTAAACAAGAAATGCCAATTCCACCCGGTATCCTTCGGCTAAGGGCGGGCTCCTAATGAAATCCAAGAAATAACTAAATAATATCTAAAACTAACTTAAAATTAAATAACAAAATATAAACTATATAAATGGCAACAATAACAATAACAAATAAAATAAAGAATATGGGCAGGGTATCACAGATGTTGACTAGTAGAAATGTCCATCATGGTGGCCGTCCTTCAAGCAGAGCGCAAAAGCGAAGGTTCTCTGCGACCACGCATGATGGAGAGATGACAGCAGAAAAATCAACTCATCTCCTGGACCTCATCAGTGAGGGGCCGTAAAACTTAGCCGCACATGTCAGAAGGAAAACAGCTCAGCAAAACTAACAAACACTTAATTAAACAAAATATTAAACTGGAGCTACTCCTAACTTGTACACCACGGCTCGGAGTCTTGACGCCACTCTACCGGAAAGGCCAAACGCCTTCAAATGGTCAGTGGGCTCTGCAGCCAATAAACCACACACACATACACTATATAAAAACACACATGAGCCGGGGAGATATAGGTATTGAACCGGCTCAATACTTAAGGTAGGAGCAGAGGTGAAAATATCGAGAGAGAGAAAGAGAGAGAGAAAATAATACAAGACACTCAATACAGTTATTGATCAAAAACACAATTTTTTTATAGTTTCATGAAATTATTCTAAAAATTTAAAAATGCGACGAAATACTTGAACTCATTTGAGTGCGAGAAGTAATTGGAAAATAATTCAGAGGTATTCGCGATGCCAGTACATTTCTCAGTACATTATCTGGTCATACGTTTGACAATTTTTAAAATGGATCTATGATACGAAAGACACATCTATCATACTTACATTTTCACCTAATATAAAACGTGAAAATACAAAACTATATAACATTTTTTTAATCACACTTCGACGATTTAAAAGAAGGAGAGGATCTTTTCGCAGATCTACCCCGACATGGAAACTTTCAGATTATCAAATGAACCATTTTTATACTCTAGATTGGTATCTATTTCATACTACAGAAGCATATTCAAGATGACTGTGTACTGGGAATGTGTAATGATGCTGCCAAGAGTCTTTGCTGCTGAAACATCGGGTGATAACCTTACAAGAGTCAAGTATTTCATTGGTTTTGAAATATATCTCACACCTTCAGAGAAAAAAGAGCTCTAAGTTTCTTCAAAATCCTCCTAAATCTGTTATCTTTAATCCCATTAAAACGAATATATACATATATACTATATTATTTTATTGCAGCAGAAAGAAATTACAAAATTGACCAATATTTTGGATTGTGTAGTTTCTTTATATTGTAAAAAGGTTTCTAATAGTAGGAGCTCCTACTTCAATATATTATTACAGGTAACCTTAATGGATGGAGGTAGATTCACAATTTTACCTTATTTCGTTAATAGAATAAAAAGACTAAGAATGATAACAGTACGCCACATTGATATTGCAGAGTGGAACTAACCTAATTGCTGGTGAACAAACCACCGGCTGTTACTGTTGTTGCGGAAGTGTTATATAATGCAGTAGCAAGAGGGTATAGCCGCAACTATCCTACGTGCTTGGAATTCTGTTGGTCAGACTGCCCAAGGGAATCTTCTTGGTTTTACAGTAAACAGGTAAAACATAATATTATATAAGCTCACAAAAATATGAAAGGAAAAAAACAATATTGAGGTACAATAATATTTAGTAAAAGAGGATTACAAGTTAAAGTTATTTATGAATGTATGGTATATAGGGTAGATTTTATATCCTTGCAATATAACGTTAACTGCGCTAAAATTTGCCATTCAAATGACAATAATATCCTTTCTAATGCAGACGTATGATATGCAGATTTGACTTGTGATTATTATTTGAATGCATAAAACATAAGATGCATAATTTTTCATGTTAAACGCTGACGAAATTATATTTTTACTACTGCCATGTTAGAATATGATTTTAAAATATTTAAGACTAATTTTTGTGGCATTGATTATGCGGCTTTAATAACTTTGAAATTGAATTAAAAACCAAGTATATATTTTCTATTAATAGTATTTAATTTGGAAAATCCGATAAATAGATGTCACAAAATAATAAATAAGACTGACATATAGAAACTAGGAACTGGATGGATATCCATAGGGTCTTCAGATGTACGCCGAAACATAAAGACAATAATGATTCTGAAAATATTCACTTATATTACTTTGGTGATACTACATATGAATATAACATTTTTGTACGACACATCTTCCTTTTGTTTTTTATCTATATTGTAAAATATTTTAGATTAAAATTTACACAAATGGAACTACAGAATTAAAAACAAAACTTTCTAAATTTACGGTGGTGCTCAATAGAATATATATAATATTTCTTTTCAAAATTCTGTAATGCCTTAATCCTGTATCCTCAGAAAGACAGGAAAGTGTATAGAATTTAAAATTGATTGATGTTTTTCAATGTTAATTAAACATTATATTTCTTGTCTCTGTCGTGGAAAACCAAAGCTACACGTTTTACGCAAATAAAAAGGGTATTTTGTCTATATTGAAATTTAAAATTGCTCTCTATATTTTCTAATCCAAGGCATATGAAGGCCATAAGCAGTACAAAGATTAGTTTGATTAATTATAAATTACATCTGTTGTATCCACAGTATAACTTTTTATTACAAATGTAATGTTCTGAAAGTTGTGGTTATGGCATCTGGAAATCGTGATCGGATAAAATACAAAATATCCTTCAAAAGCTTAGCCGTGAGTGTGATTGTAACATCTCTCTATAATCTACTCACAAAATAGAGGCCATTACGTTTTTCAAGTAAAAATATAGAATAGAAATGTATAAATATTTTCCCTGGGTAGAAACTAATATAGATTTCTTGTATTACTCCTACAAATGTGCTCTTGAATGAACTGTGCAGTTTCTTCTGAATAAGACTTAATAGGTTATGTCAGATAAGATTAGTGAGAAACAATGTATATGTAATAGAAAATATGATAGGCAGAAAGACATATACAGGTTCATTTATAAGGACAATTTCTTATAAATATAGTTTTCGGCGCTGTTCAACCCAGCTATTAAGTACGATTATATATATATATATATATATATATATATATATATATATATATAAATTTTCCTAATCATTTACGCTTGAAAATATAAGAATATAAGAATGAAATAAATTATATAAGTATATAAATTATAATTATTATATGCATTGTACCTGTGTAAGTTATAAGAGTATGATACACGTCTATGTGAAGTTTTACAAAATTATAAATTATTAGAAACTTCAGAAACAGTGTGAAAAACAGCCACATATTGGAAATTGGTGTGAATTAAATAATAAAACACATTTACATAATACATTCCCAGAAAATGAACCAATGCAACCAATATATATTACCTTGTTTACATAATTAACTAATATAAAACATTAGCATATATTTATAACTTGAAATTGGTTTTGGTGAAAGATAAAACTAATTGAACAACATAGGGCGGGAATACATATACTTTACTTATTTTCAATACAATAATTTCATAATTTTAATATTTGTATTTATTCTGTTTATATTTTTTTAGATATTACCAAAATAAACAAATATACTGACTTGAAATACGTGAGTCTTTTCTAAATAAATCAATCCAACGACATTGCATTAACTGATGATATACGTGTAGATTTAATACTTAATTATAACTAGTAGTCGTTAGATTTTATAAAGTATGTACTTATCTCACACTTGTTGAATAAACATGGATCACCACAGTGAGGCTGAAATGTTTCAAAACTTTTAACAAATTGAATTAAAAGCGGTTTGAACAAAAAATTTTTATTGTGTATATAATATATATATATATATATATATATATATATATATATATATATATACATTGAGATGCAAAAAAGTGGGACGCACTGTTTTTATTAAATGCCTTTAGCTTAAATCAACTTGTTGGGCATGAATCGTGTTTACGTAAATAAATATAGTGTATGAGTTCCAGTTCTAAGTGAAAACCGCTAATTGCCCTATAAAAATTTGACAAACCTAGTCATTAGTCTCATTCTGCATGTCTGTTATTGTAATAATGTACTTGTCTATTCTTATCAAGCCAAATCTTGACCTTTGTACATCACTGTTGGCCACCATATCCTCATTCCTGTTTCTGATTGTAACTTAATACAGTTGTGGTTGTTAAGTTGCAGTTCATTTTTTACTTTTCAAATGCCTCTTTCACCAGTGAATGCGGCTGGAGTGGTGGCATTAGTTGAAAATGGCAATAACGTGCGTAAGGTGGCTGAGATAACAGGATTTTCACGTTCAAGCATAAATAGAGCTGTTATTCGATTCAGGTTAACTGGTAGTTATGGTAGAAGGCCCGGATCCGGTCGTAGCCGAGCAACTAGTGCTAGGGATGATCGATCGGTTTATTGTTTCATTGAGTCTACGAAATCGGTTTTCAACTTCTGTTGAACTGGCAAATGAACTTCGGAGGGTTCGGGAAGTGAATATTAGCAAATGGACTGTAAGAAGAAGGTTGCAGGAAAGACAATTAAATGCTTGTCGGCCTGCCACTGGCCCAAGACTGACCGCACGTCATCGGCAAGCTCGTTTGCGATTTGCAAGAAACCACTTAAACTGGACTATTGACCAGTGGAGTCGAGTATTATTCTCTGACGAGTCCAGATTCTCTCTCAGATCACCTGATGGTCGGCAAAGGGTGTGGAGAAGGCGAGGTGAGCGATATGCGCAATGTAACATATCACTCAGGGACAGTTTCAGTGGTGGCTCTATCATGGTGTGGGGCGGAATATCAAGGGAAGCTCGAACGGACTTAGTTGTTTTTGATAGAGGAACTTTAAATGGTCAGAGGTATGTCGAAGAGGTTCTAGCAGAACATGTTACAGTTTATGCAGGATTTGTTGGGCCAGATTTTGTTTTCATGCATGACAATGCTCGACCCCATACCGCTAGAGTGGTGCAAGACTACCTTCAGGATGTGCAAATTAGTACGATGGAGTGGCCAGCACGTAGCCCAGATCTAAATCCAATAGAAAATATCTGGGACCAGATTGGGAGAGCAATTAGAAGTCAACGTGGCGAGCTGCTAACTTCGGATCAACTTCGACAGGCTGTACAGGCAGAATGGAACAATATTGGTCAACAGAACATACAGAATGTGATTGCCAGCATGCCTAGGCGGCTGGAAGCTGTCATCAGATCTCGGGGAGGAAATACGAGGTACTGAACTTTCTGAAATGGAAAACATAAAACCCACCAAGTGTTTTAAAAGAACTCATTGAAAAGAACACTATTACTCAATTGTGTGGATTTTTGTTGGGTATGAAAACATTATTTTTCTTTTTTTTAATTAAAACATAATACATTTAAACTAAGTAACTGATTAGATTTTTTGTGTTTTAGGTTATTTTTGGAGAGTAATATTGTGTTCAAGTTGGTGTAAACTAAGAAAATAAAAAAGATATTAAACGAAAATAGAGTGTCCCACTTTTATTGCACCTCAGTGTATATCACGAAACATGATTTTTTAAATTAACCATCACAAATGGTAATTAGTGTTGTATTGATTTATTACATCACATCAGGGTATCTATTTATTTAACAAAAATCACAAATAGTAAAATTGGATTACAGTTTACGTTTTCAATAATGGTTTTTAATACATATAAATAATATCGAAGGCATAATATCTTCTGGAAATCCATTTGTCAATTTTATATACACTAAAAATACATAATTTTCAATATTTTTCGTAGCAAGTTAAACTGTCAATGAGTTATGATCTCTTGGAACGTGCTGGGGTGTGAGTAATTTGTCATTCATATGTCAGTTTATTCAAAGTGCTAATCTTTCCGGCAATCTATTAAAATTATTATATAAAATATCAGAGCCAATTTATTATGTATCGTACTGGCTTACATATTTATCATTATTATTATTAGAAATATGTAAATATATAAATACTTATTAAATTTTTATAACTTATTACAATTTTAATAAATGCATAAAGAAAAAAACTTAAACATCAAATTATCATCTTTTTAGATAATACTTTTCATATTCTTCTTAAACGTGTTCAATCAACCATGGAGCTCATAAAAAAATTATACATCAGTGTCAGCTAATCATATATTAACCGTTAAAGTGGTGATTTTCAAAGTCTTTATATAGTAGCCTGGTGGTGAAAAGCTATGATTTATGTATGACGGTTGGGTTTAAATGTATTAAGCTAAGAAAGATATAATTTGAGAAAACTTTATTTCATACTTTAAACTTTTTTATACGTTCCAAATTCAACCACCAACAAAACTAGCAAGCCAGACTATCTATTTATTTCTAAAAAATTTATCTATTCTTTACAAGAAAAATCAGGTTGTTTTCTTATGCATTATAAATTGAATATGGGCTCCTAGAATAACAAATCACAAGAATCCCCGAATCAAAAGTATAGCTTAAAATATTAAACTTAAATTCGACACATAAAACAATCTGATTCGGGGATTTTCTTATTATCTGTTGTTATTAAAACGTTTCATGTGAGTCTGTTTTGTTATGGCATAGTAATATTTACTTGAACTGTATTGTCAGACATGATCTAAGGTTTGACTTCACACTTGGGGAGGAGCTGTTGTTGTTCATGGACTGCAAAAAATCTCTTAAAATGGATGAATTCTTTTATTAAATGTGTAGTCTTAATGATGAAGCCATTAATGCTTTTTAAAACGTTTATTGGTAGTTTTAAGCTGACACCTTCTGGAACATTCTGTGTATAATATGATCTTATATAAAAAATTTACTATACAATTGAATTATGCACCAAATTTTATCTCCTTAAAGTGCGTGAAGACTCTTATTGTATGACATTTACTTCAATATTGTCCGTTTCTGCTATAATATGATGATTGCTTGAATTAATATTACGTGTTATTTCTGGTAAATAATTGTTTAATCTCCTGTTTTTATATGTAATATGTCAAATTACCTGATGATGTTTATAATAAGTATCAAACTTAGCCCAGACTTTCCCAAATTTGGGTACGTTTTGAGTGATAACTTAAATAGCATGACTTATTGGATTATATTTCTAATTAAAAGTTTTAATAAAAAGAACTGAACGATATGAAGATGTTTAGTAGTCATTGGAGGGCATTTATGTGTTAAAATCACAAATTGAATTATTTTATATATGATGCATGTACGTGTATTTAATAAGATTTTAATTTAACATTTAATATTAGTATAATATATTTATATAATTTTTTATCTTTATTGTGTGAATTTCTAAAGGATTATCTCGGTAAAATGTAATTATAGTAAACTATTCGTTAAAAGTAAAAAAATCCGAAATTATTTAATCCTTATTTTAAAAAAACAATGGTATGGCTATGAACAAAAAGCTAGTTTTGGGTACCTAGACAGTTTCTTTGTACCAATATTTGTAATAACAAGATTTTTTTTGGAATATCTAATGTAATTTTCTTGAGTATTACCTGATATTTCAGTATTTACTTTTAGGATGCTGGTAATTTTCAAGTCCTAAAGTCAGAGGTAATATAAAAATATGAAAAAATCAAATTGTAGTTATGAAAAGTTCTAAAAGATGATTGTATTGGAACAGAATTATAATGACTACTTTTAAAAGTAAATCCATTCTCTAAAACAAGTTCTGGGATTAGTATATGCGTTACAGTGTTAAGACTATTACGTTGTACCAAAAATAAAGGAACATGAAAGCATCTGCTTCCATTATTATTTATGATCTACATAAAATACATTTCACAAAATATACAGTTTTTTCAAATGTTTTACATTTCAAAGAGATGAAAAATAAAATATTTGTAAAGTTATATTGAATGGTATAAAACTAAAGTTGCTATAACGTTAGTGGAAATGTAATATATGACAAATTCTTTTTCTACTGGTGCTGCATAATATTTTTGTACATTAAATTATATTATGTATGTATTAATTAATAAATGTATTCCAAGTTACAAAATAATTCATAAAAATAAACATATACGTTAGGTATTCTAAAGTAAAAGCTGGATATCACAGAAGCAAATTATATTTTGACAGCTGTTGGGATTTCAAAATTGTTATTTAAACACAAGATTGAAGTAGGCAATAATCTTATTGACAAGAGAACTAACTGACTCAGTAGGCAGTGAACGGGAGCTAATCCAACAAACAGTTAACTACATTACCGGCTGTGACCTGGAACTCACATATGACATAGTCGAGTTATACAACAAGGGACGTGATCGAATTAAAGTACATAATATAGTTTCAGTACTTTAAAACTTTTAATAAAAAAGATATGGTAGCTCAGGAAGGAAATGAGTGTATGAATGTAGCAAATTGCCAATTATATAGGATATGAAGGCATGTTAGTCCATGTTAGCTTGATTAGCTAAAATAAATTATGTTTATATATTATTTTATTTTCTGCAATACATATGCTAGTTTCCAGACTAATACCTAAACTTTTATAAGACATCCAACAAACTCTGTGGAATGTAAGGAATTTTATTTTTTCTTATAGAAACTGTTTCTTTCTCCAACTTAGCGCTCTGACACACAGGTAACAACACTTCAAACTTATAAATGGACGAAATTCTTGTTATGTAGAAGTACTCGTTGTCTTATAATAGTGAGTAATTCAGTAAATGCGTGTAACTAAAGATATTAGAGTTTATATTTGATTTTAAGTCTGGAGCCATTCATTATTGCGTGACTCATCCTTAAATCATAAGAGATATATGTAAGATCTCTGTGTACCATCGCCTTGTTCGGGACTCTCAGCCATAATTGCTATAAAATTAAGCTCAGAAATGTTACTTACTCATCCAATGTAAAAATTTTAACTGCATGTGTCATGAACCACATATAGATTATATTTCTAAGTTTCACATCTTATTTTTGAATTATATATACAATAGATTATAGATCTCATTTCATTGAGCTGCGATACGTAAAATGTAAGTCGGACGGTGGAATTTTATATGTTGTTTGCAAAAATAATATGCCGATCCTCCAATGTAGCGGATACAGTGGTTATCGCGAGATAACCGAATCAAGCAATGTCAATCATGGCTGCTGCTTGTATGGGTGACCGCTGAGCAAGCCTGCCCTTGCTAGCCTCGCCTGACGGCCATTTGTGGTGGGTAAAAAGTCACCTTTAAGCCGTTGGGCTCAGTTTAAGTATTGAGTAAGCTCGCAGTTCTAAATAATAATTTTTGTTGTTGTTTTTTATTTGTTCTCTTAAGGCAAGAAGCTTATAAATTGCACTTTAGTCCTGCTATGAATCTTAGCACTGCTTCCGGAGAGTGACAGGATATTTCAGAATAGGTAAGGTTAGTGGATAGGGGCCACCTGCTATTGAGGATCCATGAGAAAGATTTTGGGGCACTAATCTCAAAGTCATGTTCCCCCCAGGAAGAGGGGGAGGCCAGCTCTGAACAGGCTTCTCCAGTCAAAAGCAAGCCTGGGGTGGCAATTTTGAGGTAACAGGAAACCTCTGATAGTTAGAGAAACCCCACTAAACTTGTCTTCTCCCGCGTAGACATAGAGCCATATCGAATTGCTCTTGCACCCTGAAATTTTTTCCTTTTTCGACATTTGGTGGGTAGTGTTGTCGTCCTGGACGTTTTATACGGTTGCCCAAATTTAAGTTAAATATCGTTTTGGCTGTGCCCAGCAGTAGTAGGTTCAAACGTGAAGGTATAAAACAGCATGAAGTTGATCCCTGCCCTTCTGGGTATTATATATTGTATTAGGATAATGTATACAATTATAACACGATCCTGTTTAAGAGATGTATAGCATATCATCAACTTTTAAGTACAACTAATATAGTTTAAGATTTTAAACACCACAAGTTTTTTGAGTTTTAGATGCAGGTTTTCTACAACGAAATAACAAAGTTTATATATATATATAATATTATATATATATATTGGATATATAATATACATAAATATATACCTTATTATATTTATATATATATACTTTATATATAAAAAATAGACAATCGATAATTAATGAATCTCTGAAAGATACACTTACCCACTTCATTGAGACCGTGAAAGATTATTGTGTTTACCAGTCATATCATCAAAGGGCGCTTAATTAATAATTAAAATTCTCGGTGGTAAAATATGAATAAGCGGAACGCTTTATGTAACCTTTTTTTGAAGCTATAGTGGGATTGAAAATGCCGCGTCAGCAAGATCACCGCTTGGAGCAACAAAGGATGGTTTTAATGCTACTGTTGTGATGTGGGGTATTTAAAGAGTTCAATAAAACTGCTTACCGTGTAGTTTTAAATAAATTAGATAATACTTCGGTGATTGATTAATGGATGAAAAGATGACTATAATGTTTTTTAACTACATCGGCCTTTAACTTATTTCACGTCTTCCTTTGTCGCATTTCTTTCATTTAAGGATATTGTCAAAAACTAATCCAGTTTAAGTATTAATATAACCATTCCTCCAAAGCAAGCCTCCCCACAAATGTTTGTGACAATTTGTGATTATTTAACTTCTGCTAAAAGAGAACTAAGATGGATATTGTATCTGCCTTTAAATATAGTAAATGTTTTTGAAATATTTTAGAATAATTATAGCTGGAATAAAAATTTTGGTTTTTATTTATTCAGGGGTGCTGAAAAGTCCCGGGACGGTCTAATAACTTTTGAACTAATTACAATATAAGAACCAAAATTTACATCAAGCTTTTGCTCATATAAAACTATTATTTTATGTATTTCACCATGATATCCTGCTTATGGGGGGACGTCCCGCTAGGGGTTGGTGAAAATTCTTAAAATAGAAGCATAGGTCGAGTCGTACATCAAATTAAAGCTCTTTTAATTAGAAACATTTTGGCGAAAATTCTGACGTAAAAACAGTTGACGCATTACAAAATGGCGGACACTCAAAGATTATAAAATACAGAATTTTTCAAATGCAAACATTCTGGTTGTTAGAGAAAACTGAGACACTTAATCTTTTATTTTACTTCTTTTACTTCAAATCACTTACCAAATACAGTTATAACAAATGTTCAAAGTGTTTGCCTTCAGTTTGCCTGACAATATCCCAATCGATTGTAGAACGCTGATATCGCATTGTTTTAAAGCTTGGACAGGAACACCCTGAGCTTCTCTTACAATGCGGTTTCTCAACTCATCCAAATTTTGAGGTTTTGTTTTAAACACTTTTTCTTTGAGGTAGCCCCAAAAGAAGTAGTCTAAAGGGGACAAATCTGGAGAACGGGCAGGCCATTCTATTGTTCCCCTTCTACCAATCCACTTATGTGGAAAGACATTGTCTAAAAAAATGTCTTACATGTACGCCATAATGTGGAGGGGCTCCATCTTGCTGAAACCAGATATTTTCATTTAAACAGATGCCTTACCTCATCACATGATCTAATAACGTCACCAAACCCGCGCATCATAATAAAGTTATTCTTTCTCTCTCGGAAAGCGCCATAGCAAAATAAGCTAGCACTACTGAAACTACTTTGCAAAATTAGGGCCTTGAAGACTTCTAAGTGACTGAGTTGATAAAACAAACTGTATCTGTCAGCTGGCAAATTTCATTGTTTGTCTTTTTGGTCTTGTTTGCTCCAGCTGATTACCTTCCAGATAAGGAAGGTAAATAACCTTACCTGCTGATAAGGAATTTCCAGATAAACAATGCGACATCAGCGTTCTACAATCGATTGGGATATTGTCAGCAAACTGAAGGCAAACACTTTGAACATTTGTTATAACTGTTTTGGTAAGTGATTTGAAGTAAAAGAAGTAAAATAAAAGATTAAGTGTCTCAGTTTTCTCTAACAACCAAAATGTTTGCATTTGAAAAATTCTGTATTTTATAATCTTTGAGTGTCCGCCATTTTGTAATGCGTCAACTGTTTTACGTCAGATTTTCGCCAAAATGTTTCTAATTAAAAGAGCTTTAATTTGATGTACGACTCGACCTATGCTTCTATTTAAGAATTTTCACCTACCCCTAGCGGGACGTCCCCCATAAGCAGGATATCATGGTGAAATACATAAAATAATAGTTTTATATGAGCAAAAGCTTGATGTAAATTTTGGTTCTTATATTGTAATTAGTTCAAAAGTTATTAGACCGTCCCGGGACTTTTCAGCACCCCTGTATATGTTACTCACTATAAATATAACCTGAGACAACCCCAGGTCATTTCTGGATGACTTTCCCTAGGAGCTTTACTCATCTAGACTTGCTGTTCATCATCAAACTCCGCCGACCACGTATATCTTCTTTATTGTGCATCTACTTGTTATCGACTTGACTCCATTAACTCTACTTCAGCACTAAAGTGTAAGCTAAAATACACTGCTTCCACTCTCCAGTAGTCAATGGGACAATTGTTTCAGATGCTGCAACCACACCGTCTTTCACGGTTTCAGTTAAGTTCAATCACTATATATGTAAATAAATTGAAAATATTAAACAATGTTTACACAGAACAGTTGATTACATTTGAAAGACTCATCCAATTAATATAACAGTTTTAGAGACCAAGATGGAATTTTTCACTACTTTAAAGAGCAGTGGGGAATAATCCAGAGGGATTTTACAAATAAGAATAGCCTATATTTATCCCAGGGACCATAAGAATGTCTATGTAACATATCAGCACAGTCACTTGAGCAGTTTACGCGTGAAAGAAAAACAAACAAAGGCACTTTCGCATGTATAATATTGTTAAGATAGTAATTTGTTATGTAATAAAACAAATTTAAGTCCTCATGTTAATATTTGCATTATGAAACAATTGGTTAGTGTTAAATAATCATAGAGAGAATATATTGTTTTAAATCCGAAATAAAATTAAAGTTGTGAAAAATGGTAAAAACAAAATTAACTTGCATGTTTCTGATAAGAAATGTAAGCTTAATTTTTGCGTTTCCTTTATTGTGATAACACAGACATTAGAAATGTATCAGTAACTTAGTGTAAAATAAAATGTAATTATTTGGGTTTAATTATAAGAACTAAAAATTGGTACTAAAATGTAATATATTCTTTTTAATCGGAAAGGCACAAAAACATGGGAACATAACATTTATCCTCGCACAGTACATTCAGAAAGTGTTTATACTACTGCCTTTGTATCTTTGGAATAGGTACAGAAAAATCCTCGTACCCTATGTAATTGTACAGCGTCCGTGTCAAAATAGGTTAAAAACATATATTAACATTACATAACATTTATCCTCGCACAGTACATTCAGAAAGTGTTTATACTACTACCTTTGTATCTTTGGAATAGGTACAGAAAAATCCTCGCACCCTATGTAATTGTACAGCGTCCGTGTCCAAATATGTTAAAAACATATATTAACATTACATAACATTTATCCTCGCACAGTACATTCAGAAAGTGTTTATAGTACTACCTTTGTATCTTTGGAATAGGTACAGAAAAATCCTCGTACCCTATGTAATTGTACAGCGTCCGTGTCCAAATATGTTAAAAACATATATTAACATTACATAACATTTATCCTCGCACAGTACATTCAGTAAGTGTTTATACTACTACCTTTGTATCTTTGGAATAGGTACAGAAAAATCCTCGTACCCTATGTAATTGTACAGCGTCCGTGTCCAAATATGTTAAAAACATATATTAACATTACATAACATTTATCCTCGCACAGTACATTCAGAAATTGTTTATACTACTACCTTTTGTATCTTTGGAATAGGTACAGAAAAATCCTCGTACCCTATGTAATTGTACAGCGTCCGTGTCCAAATATGTTAAAAACATATATTAACATTACATAACATTTATCCTCGCACAGTACATTCAGAAATTGTTTATACTACTACCTTTGTATCTTTGGAATAGGTACAGAAAAATCCTCGTACCCTATGTAATTGTACAACGTCCGTGTCCAAATATGTTAAAAACATATATTAACATTATATTATTTTTATGTTAAGACTACATGAAATAAAACTGAATTCCCGTTTTTCCTCATTTCAAAAGTACTGCAATAGTATGTAATAAAACTGTAAGGGAAATAATGTGTTTAAGGTATTATCTTTATCCGCTGCAGCAGTAAAAAGGCTTGTCTTCTTTGTCATCCTAATTTCGCAGGAATACCGTTCTTAGACAGTATTAGTTTGAAATTCGCTTAAAAAATTTCCTTCTTTATGGCAATAAACAAATACTTTATGGGTTAATATTTATTAGACCTTAACTTGACCTAATCATCAGTCTTTTTAGCATCTAAGTTAAATGTTTGTAATTCGTAAATGGCCTGAATGGACCATTTACAGCTGCAAACAAAAGAGTAAGCATTTGGATAAGATTTCATTTATGAATTGAAATTTTTATTTAAGTAATAGCAAGTAATGATTTACTATTTTACTTCTATGTTTTCTCAAGATACTTGTTTGTGCGTGTTTAAACATTTTTATCAATTTTTGAGGGTTTTTCTTATATTATAACATGTTGCAGAGATGACTGTGTTATTTCTCGTCACTATATATATATGCATTTATGTACAATGGTTGATATTTTTGTTATCCTTTTTACAAATAGTTAATATAAAAATAAAAAACATACGACATTTATTAGATTCCGTGATTTTTTAATTATGCGGCATTTATCTTGCAACCCTTCTATTAAGCAAATAATATAATATAAATATGTTTGTCTGGGACAGATTCGTTCATTTTTATTCAGAAATATAAAATTTACGTCTTCACCATGAATAAGTTTAGGTATTTACCTAATGTGAAAAAATAAAATCTGCCAAAAATTATTGTGGTAATAAATTTATATGAAGTAAAATTAAATAATTTAAACTCCTCATACATCGTAATATGATGTAGCCTATTGGCCATTTTTACTGCCACCAGTTACACTGTTGTACTATACTTGTTTGCTAACTTGGACAGTTTGCAATATATATAAACACAACCTTGTTTTTTAAAGCGATATAATTTTTCTTAAAATATAAATCGTTCGACAGCCACGCCAGGTTTGGTAAAAGCCCGAATTGGGGGTTTATTAAATGGGTTAGGTATTTGAAACTATAATATCTCCCCTGGTTAAAATTTTCTTAAAATAAACTTAAAACCGGCCGTCTAACACATAAATAATAGTTATATCACCGCCAAACAGACAGATAAAATGACAGAAGTACAGCACTTTTTATAGATGTATTATCTGGCCCTGATTTAAAATTATTTGTACCTATGACAATTGGTTTTTTGTGTTTCACATTTAAAAAATATTATGCAATAAATAATTTAGACAAATAAAAATACATCTTACCCCTGTTAATAGCATTCCATTATGACCTTCAAGAAATCTAGCACTGCTAATGATCGGTTTCGTTCTTAAGGAAAACTTACTGATTTCAAGAAACACTTTGTTGTGTGCTTATACGACAAAACTTCGGCTCTCGGGATTCTGGGATTTAATTATTACACTTTACAAATTTCCCTGTGAGATTCTTTTAGGTACCTATTAAGCAATAACTATTATTGCATTCATAATTTTTAAGCGGTTTTTACTATTTTAACAGCTCATTTTAGTCAATAATCAAGCAGGTAGTGTGTTATTTTGCAAGTAAGCAGACCAGCCCGAAATAAATGAGAGAGAATCGATTTCTTAACTTATAATTTTTGTGCTTGATTTTTAATTAAAACGCTAACCCATATAAATGGTTTACAATAAGGCATAATTGTGGCATTTCCGTGATCAGAGCTGCAAACATTACTCGTTTAAAAATGGCTTCCTAGTTCAAATTCTCGTATACAATCTTAAACCTTCTTTAGCAAACATGTCAAAAATAAAAAAATATAGAACAAGAAGATACTGCAGATTTTGTAATATGTTGTGTTAGAATTGTATTCGCAAAGCAGTAAATCAATTAATTTAGAACGATGTAAGAATATAAAATTAATAATAAAAGTCAATACATCCAAATTTCCGAATAATATTTTGTATCTTTCGTTTCCACCTATTCTAGGCATGGAATCCGTAAAAATACTAATTGTGTTTGTTGTGTTATCATCCTCACACGCGTGTTTAAATTCTAGTCACGAAAATATTTTGCCGATGAAAACTTCTTAAGTTAACTTATAAATTAATAATATTTTTTTAATATTTATACTTGTCTAAATTTATGTTTGTATTTGTTTCAACATTGTTCAATTTCATGTATGTTTGTTTTAGGGCAATCACGTGTATTGCTAATTGCACTTGATTAAATCTTTACATTTTATTAAATCTCTATAACCTTTTTATAGTAATCCTAGATTTGAACGTTTTTCCTTCCCAATGACGTCTGTGAAATGTAAACAATGGTAAACCGTGTGGACAGTCACTGACACAGTGTTTGGCAAACCGCAGTGCGTTCTGTGCGAACGATCAGATTTGCCGAGTAAACAAACCCTGCACTGTTTCCATTAGGCGTTGTTTTGCTTAAGGATTAGCCACTTTACTGGAGCAAGCCAGCTCTGAAATACCAACACCGAATTAAAGCAAAAACACTCATATAAATTACTGTTTCATTTAATGTAATTTAGATTTTTATAGTTTATTAGTAATCTATGTACATGGGTGAAAAATCAATATTGACCTTCTGATCATTGCTCTCGTACATTTAATATATTTCAATACTATTATAATTGGTACTATTCAACACGTTTTCTAGTACACTGCATGCAAAAAATAGAGTGTAAATAAAGTCTCGTCATACATACGTAATTTTTGTTTAAATAAATCAGACTGTTACATGCTAAAACTGTACGGGGAAATACTTTCACAAAAAATGGAAATACTTTGGGCAAATATACATATGAACATGTGAATCACCTTCAACAAACTTTAAAAGAAGGGAAATTGTGAAAGCTAGATATCTCTATCTCTTTACTACTCAAAGTGGCGATAGAGTAAAACTTTAAATTAGGTCTAACCCAATTTAGGTTTCCTTACTTTTTATTTATTTGATTCAAAATTTCGTTAATGTAATAGAATATACAAAATACAAATAAAGTTCAATTATATTTTTGTTATAGGAAAAGGAAGTAGGATTCAATATTACCAATCAATACCAATAACAGGAGTGGTAACCAGAGGTAATTGTTATATAATGTATCATTATCGGGGGAGCATAGCTGTAACTAAGAAGTGTGCTTAGTATTCCGATGTTCTTATTGTACGTGGTTTTATTTTATTTAATTAATGATGATGTGGAAGTGTTATAAAATGTAGGATTAGCACTAAAATAGCCACAAATAAGGGGTATAATCAAAATATTGTTATTTTGAGATTAAACGAAGCGTTCGTTGATTTAAAAATCAGAATTTGGTTTGAAACTAGCTTTTACAAACTAAATGTATTTATTTAATTTGTTCAATTTATTTGCATAGTTTTAGCAAAGTGAGGTACCACCCTTTTGCTTTGCCACAAGGTATTAAAAGGAATAGCAGGGGAATTATGTGGCAAAGTTTACAAGAGAAGAACTTCCTCATGAAAGTTTAATGGTTTGCTTGTGCGGGGATCCGATAATCTGGATACATTGTGATGTGCGGGAAGGTTGCAAATTTATCACCTCAATAACTTTGTTCTTAGTTATAATGAACCTAATTAAAAATTATTTTCTTACCACCTGTATGTGATACTACACGATTCTAACACTTGCATTGTGTGTCCGATATATAATTTAATAAACAGTAATATAAATTCTAATGGTGATTTAAACATGCACTTTACCAAACACAGATGAAAATTAATAACTACTAGGGATCAATAACCAATTAGCAACGCGACAGTATGAATCGTCATTGACTCAATATAGTTCCAGAACTCAATGAAAATTGATTAAACATAATCAAATAGGCATGATAATAATTTGATATAATTATTGTGTGTATAATGGCAAAACACTACCGTTTTTTGAGTCCTCAAAATAATTTTTTTAAATACAAGCAGTTACTTTCAACCTCTTTCTTAGTTCTGTTCTCTCTTAAGTAGCTTTTTGAGCTTAGTTGAATGTAAATAATTCATTCAATTAAATATATTTTTATAAATCCTTTCTTGCATCTATTTAGTGCTTCTTCCTTGACCATTTGAAACGATTTATGAGTTTTTGCGGGGTCCACCTGTACTATTAGCAATTTCACAGAAGTTATTCGTTAAATGCCTGGTATGCAAAATCACTACGAGATAAACTGCTTAGAATACAATTTATGTTGAATACTTGTGAAGAAGCATGAGCAACATTTATAGGAACACAGTGACATACGAGACTAAATTATTTTGGATTAAAACGTATAAAATTAACTCTCTATTTTACCACAAATCTTGTGTTCGAACTGATTCCAAAGACTCGAAATGTTGACTTATAAGTCTTAAAAAAAATTGGTATTTTTTTAAATATATTTTGCAAAACCTAATGATTCCTACCCATCTTTTGTAAGTACTCTAGACTTTAAAAGAATTCCATATTTCCAGACACCCTTAATTCAGTTTTAAAATCTGGTTAAGGTTACTGAAAATATTTTAAGGAAAGCTCTAGTTCCCCGTGTCAGTCCTCTCTGCACAAAGACATTTATTGTACTTAAAAACAAGAACAACTTTGCTAATTTTCTGTGTGTTTTGTGAGATAATAGTTTACTAATATGTGCTGTTATTTTCGTATGCATTCGGTAAAAGCCACTGCTACGCACAGTCCATAGTACAGAACAATATTCGTGACTCAGGTGTAAGCAAGAGTCCCATCTGGGGTCCGGGATCAATATTGGGATGTTGGTGTTTGGTGCTGAATATTTAATGTCAGCTTAAGTTAAACCCTTCCAGGCTTAATTTCACAATATTTTATTTCTCGGGTGTACATTTTCCTACCATCTTAAAATTAGAATCATGCACAGGAGTTGTAGAATACATTTTTTTCCCAAGATCCTTTCACTTTTTGCTCCATAATCAAAATGTAGAACTCTTGTGATTCATCTTTTCCCGCTTAATCTTTATAAGAAATTAAGTATAAAGTTTTGTCCATCTTATTTCGTTAAGATTATTTTCTATTGTTGACAAGAAACAGTTTAAGCAAATATTTAATCTTGCTTGTTCATAATGATCTTGAGATTATTACATAGGTTTCTAGTAAGGTCAATGTTTTTTAATACTGAAAATAAAGCCATTTGTTTTTCAATGCATATAAAGCCGACAAAACTGGAATATTCCCAATACTGTCCTCATTTGAAGTAATCACTTTCACGAAGGCAATATATTGCGAGTTAAGCTAGTTTATATCTCCTGTCATTTTGAACCTGGAAATAGACAGGGCATATTAGGGGAAATTTATGGTAGAGAGGGCATATTAGTTGTAAATAAGTGACAAGACAGCGGCTCATTCTAAAAAAATATTTCGTAAGATATATGAATTACTTTAATTCACATTCTACACCATAAGTTATTGAATTCATAATTTGGCTGAGAAAATCAATGTAAATGTGGGTTTTAAACAAAATTGATAACGTTTACATTTATTGATAATTTGATACTCGTCATAGGAAATTTAGGTTAAGTGATTAGTTATACGAGTATCTGGAAGTGCGTAATGGACTTCTCTTGCGATATGGGAACTAAATGTACTGACCTCTGGTAAACCATGTTTGCTTGTCATTCGGCGCTGTTGGTTTATGTTTATTTAACCAATCGAAAATTGCAGAATTCTATAAGTACTAATTCATACAAACTTCCAAGAACGTACTAATTTATAAAAACATTTTGAACATCAAATAAATACAGCTGGTCGCAGGATGATAGAAAACAGCTAAATAATATGGTCATTATGAAATGCAACATTGAATTGTGATAGCCAATAATAGCGTAAGGTTATGGATATCAGGTCATTATATCATTGGAATAAATTGTCGAAGTAAACAATAAGAACAGTACAACTGTGTAACAGCTGGCAGCACAAAAACTACAACAAACAAGTACAGTACAACAGTGTAATAGCTGGCAGTACAAATACTACAACAAACAAGTACAGTACATCAGTGTAACGGCTGACAGTACACATACTACAACAAACAAGTACATTATGAAATGCAACATTGAATTGTGATAGCCAATAATAGCGTAAGGCCATGGATATCAGGTCATTAAATCTTTGGAATAAATTGTCCAAGTCAACAATAAGAACAGTACAACTGTGTAACAGCTGACAGCACAAAAACTACAACAAACAAGTACAGTACAACAGTGTAACAGCTGGCAGTACAATTACTACAACAAACAAGTACAGTACAACAGTGTAACAGCTGGCAGCACAAATACTACAACAAACAAGTACAGTACAACAGTGTAACAGCTGGTAATACAAATACTACAACAAAAAATTACAGTAAAACAGTGTAACAGCTGGCAGTACAAATACTACAACAAACAAGTACAGTACAACAGTGTAACAGCTGGTAGTACAAACACTACAACAAACAAGTACCTGCACAGTACAACAGTGTAACTGTTGGCAGTATAAATACTACAACAAACAAGTACAGTACAACAGTGTAACAGCTGGTAGTACAAACACTACAACAAACAAGTACCTGCACAGTACAACAGTGTAACTGTTGGCAGTACAAATACTACAACAAACAAGTACAGTACAACAGTGTAACAGCTGGTAATTACAAATACTACAACAAACAAGTACAGTACAACAGTGTAACAGCTGGCAGTACAAATACTACAACAAACAAATACAGTACAACAGTGTAATAACTGGTAGTACAAATACTATCCTGAGTCTTTGACTTACATCTGCTCTCAGTTCTGATGGATACCCGTCCAACCCTCCTCAGAGGTTTTGATCACCGCAGTCTCATATTCTACTAACAGTGTACTAATCTTCTAAACTACAATAATGTCTAAAAAGCTATTTTTTTCTAATGTTAAAAGATACTTCACAATTAATAAAATAATACTCAATGCACTTTCTTAAAATAAAACCTAGTGTATTTAATAAAATGTATGGTTCTTTTCTATTGAGTATAGCATGCAATATGTAACTGAGGCTGCCTATGTTTCATGAGTAACAATTGGATAGTTTAAAGTTTTAATGTACCTTACAGGACATCAAAGACTTCTGATTTGATTTTACAATTTGTTTCTTTAAAGGGTGTCAAAAAACAATGCAAATATTTATAAATGACGCTATTGAAGTATTTAATTAATCTTTTATTTAGAGTAGATAAAAATTAAAATTATTAAAATAGGCCAAAAAAGATTTTAAAACGATTACTTGAAAGCGTAATATTTTATTTTTAGATTGTATAGACATGCTCTTCAACTTCGTACCACATCGATGTATAACTCAATTGGTATTAAACTTAGAAATAGATAAAATATCAATATATTTTAAGTAATATCTGAACATTTTAATCAACTCAACTTTTTAAGAACTTTTACATTGTATTATAACTTATAATTATTGTAGTGTCAATTGTAGACTTAAAAATGATAGCTAGTAGGCTAGTAGTTGGATATTAAGCGTCAATTTGTTAAATCTGGTTGAGAGAATTCAAAAAGTGTCGACCTATCTAAACGCTTATTCAAATGAATTCATTAGCTCTCAACTGTAAATTTCAATACGCTCTGTGAAGCATGTGTTCTAACTTTCGTTTTCAAGATGACTTTTGTGTTCTAAAGAAGTTATTACCATTTTTCGTACGAAAAGTAATGGCAATGTATGGTAATGGCAATGTGATGGGCATTGTATTTTTTTACTTTTTCTTGTAACTAGTTATGTACTTCACAAATTCATGACACCTGGCTGTACTATATTTTCAGCTAATCCACAAATAACTTTTATTATCCACTATCTTGGTTGCTTCACATTTCCTTGGTACCTAATAATCTATTCCAGGCTACAGTAGCATCCCCTAGATGATAATGGACCATTGACTTGGAAAGCATAATTAAGAATCTTTGTTGTAATAAATCGGGTTATGACACAACTAGACCCAAAGTTTCTTCTAGCTTTCGAAACACATCTTACTTATTCATAGGTAAGGTATATGTTATAAGGAGATAAAGGTTATCTAAGGTGCCACTTCTGTTAATCGTATTATTCCTAATCCCAAAACAGACAGAGCTTCTTTTACTAGCATAAATATTCAACTAATATTAACATAATTGAAAAGTATGGTTGATAAAAACTATTATCAACATTTTTCTTTTTAACTTATTCAGTGTACTCAATGGAAGCTTAATTAAATTATAGCCTAGCTTAATTAATTATTGGCTGAGCTTCAGGAAAGAAAATAACTCGAGAGACTGGAAATTTTTCATTTCTGACTATTTGTCTGTGACTAATTAGACTTGAAATTTAGCATAAGACTTTATTTTTATATTGGAAACACTGAGTTCGATGATGGTGCTTGTTGATGAAGGTACCTCGAAAAAGGTTTTAACTGTATACTGTAATATTTGCTTGAAAATACAATTTACATAGCTCTAATGGCACATATCGAATCATGGAATTTATTTGATCGTTATTTACATCTATTACTCAGAAGGACAGGCACGATTTCTGTTATTGCGGGGATGTAAAAAATACCTTTTTATATAATTTTATCTCTGCATAACTATCAATAGGACATTCCTAAAATGAAATGAGCTATAGGTTTGAAATTTGTCAAGCAACGTTATGGTAGCCTGTTACACGACACAAGGTGTAGCGTACTAATAACTTGTTTTGACTATGAGTAAAAGTCAATACATTATTTCAGATGTGTACCAAAATTAGTATAAATAACAATTATGAGATAACTATCATAAAGAAAACACGTAAATTGATAGGCTAAACCCCGTATGTTCGATTACTATCAGTTTAAAAAAAAAAAGGACATCGGTATTGATACCACAGAGTGGAACTAACCTAATTACGAGTGAACAAACCACCGGCTGTTACTGTTGTTAGGGAAGTGTTATACACTTGTATAATGTAGTAGCAAGAGAGTATAGCCGCAACTACCCTACGTGCTCAGAATTCTGTTAGTCAGACCTCCCAAGGGAATCTTCTTGGGTTTAAAGAAAATAAGGTAGAACATATTATGATAATTAGGTGATATAAGCCCCAATAACATATTCAAAAATCAAATTTGAGGTACAATAATTTTTAGTTAAAAAAGTACAAACTAAATTAATTTATTATTTATTTTAAATTTCATAGGATTTATATCTTTGCATGTAACGTTTTCTGTGGTTCTAAATGCCATTAAAATGCCAATAATACATTTTCTAATGCAGACTTATGACATGCAGATTCCACTTGTGGCTATTATTTCGATATGTAAATCTGAAGATTCTTAATTTGATTAAGTTAATTTGATAAAATAACGTAATTTACTGTAATACTGTAAATATTTCAAAGTATCATCCCATTTAAACATCACAGTTTTGAGACTGTAATTATTTCAATTTAATAACTTCATACTCAAGTAAACACTAGGTAAATAAATAGTTTATATGTATAGTCAGCCATCTGGAATAGCTGATAAATATGTTTTACAACGTAATATTTAAGAGTATTAGTAGGATGGATAGCTATCAAGACCTTGAGATATGTGATAAACTTACAGTCAGTCAAAAATAACGTTTCAAAAAGTATTTACTTATACTTTATATTGCTTTGGTGATACTACGTATACTTATACAATCATTGTACAGACATTGTATGCGTCTTATCTATACTGCAAATTATTCTAGACTTGTTGATCATGACCATCGAATTTAATTAAGATAGTGTATCTCCCTGTCATATGTTTGGGTTTATACTATTTATTGTATTTACTCGAGTAGCCGCAATAGAACACTACTCAAAACTGTATATATCTACTATCATGAAACCTATTCTAAAAATCTCATATAAGAAAATATTTTAAATATTTTGAAAGAACAAACGTTCTTGTAAATAAACGAAGACATAACAACCAAACTCTCTGAACCAACGATAGTGTTCACTAGATTAGATGTATTTCTTTGTAAACCTTTGAGTTGCCTTTATCCTGTAACCTTATTAACACAGGAAAGTTTTTAATAATTAACGTTGTTTGATGTTTGTCAAAGTTAATTAACATTATATTTTTTGTTTCTGTTGTAGATAATTTTAAATACATGATGTTTACTTAAATAAAACTTGTCGCCAACTTTAAATACTGATTTATTTCATATTAGGTCATTCAAGGCATATGGCAGTTATAATCACTATTAATTTTAGTTAGGAATTAGAAATCACATAAGTTCCCTTTCCCACAGACCCAATTTGTATTACAGTTGTAATGTTTTGGTTTTGGTTATCAGGTCTAGAAATCGTGATCAGATAAAAGGCAACATATTTAGAAAACTCTCTCGTTAGTATTTGATTGCAACATATCTCTATGATCTACTCACAAATATAAAGACCAATCCATTTATATTCTCTAGCTTCAAGTAAAAATTAACAAAAATATAGAATATACGTTTTCCAAGGTAGAAACTGACGCATATGGCTTATGTTACAATCGGCAATGTTCTTGTGTACGAATTGTCTTCTGAATAATACTTAATACGTTATGGCAGAACTCTTGGGGGAAACATACACGTAATATAAAACATGATAGAGAGAAAAGAAAGTACAGGTTAGGACACGTTAATTCTGAACAATAGAGCTTTCAACTCAGTTCAACCCGGTAATTGTTATTAAGTAAGATTGTATTAAACTTTGTCTATTGATTTACAATTATTATTAAACGAGTGAAATAAACATATCGATTGTACATGTGTAATTACAACGGTATTATACACGTCTATGTTGGGTTTTACAAAATTATAAAATTACTAAGAACATCAGAAAATATTTTATCAAACACACTATAATGTTATATACACTTTTCAATTGTTATAAAATACAAGCAAAACATCTACATAATGACTATTAAAATTAATGAAATAATAAAACACATTCACTTAATGAATTTCCAAAAAGAGTTAGTAAAATTAATGTTTTTACATTACTTACATATTAAATTAGTATGAAATATTACCATACTTTCATATATTGACCAGCACAGTGCGGGAATAGAAATACTTTTGTTATTTTTCAATACAGTAATTTAATGGTTTTTATATTTACTAAGTAAAACAAACGTAAACTAAACCTTTTTGCATGAAATACCTGATTTTTGTAATAAATCAATATATCCGACAATATTTTAATAACTCATCGTATATGTGTATATGAAACCACTACTAATATTATGACAAGTAATCGTTAAATGGTGTAAAGCTATCTCTTTGCTCAACTAGACAGTAACTTTTTTTAATGTAGGTAACCTGTCAGTGTATTTCCTTGTTTTAAGAAATAAAAATAATTAGGTAAATTTTAAATTGTCAAAAAAGTGTATCAAATCATAATTTAATAAATTGTATTTCGGGAAAATTTAAAATCGGTGTTCATGATACTGATAAGTAAAACAAACTCGTTATTATTATTCACAACTGATCATCAGCGCTCTTAGCTTTCAGTGGCCGAAATCTTTCTAATGTGTCATGCCAGTCCTTATAATCTAAGTACTTAGTATTTAAATATAATACTATATATATAAGTAAAACTGACATTGACTTATGAACGTGCCGGGGTGTGGGTAATTTGACATCCATGTGTCAGTTTGTTCCAATTCCACATCTTTAGAGTTATCAGAGTAATCGTGTCCTATAATCTACAAAACATTTCCTAAGATCATGTTATTACTGGTCAAGATTTTTGTGTGTCTTGGCGTCTGCAAACTAAGTGCACGAATTTCATTTATTAATTCAAATGTATTATTACACAAGGATATTATATATTCTTTATATTCGGATGTTATGCAGTTAAAATATTTTACGCTTTTTATTACAAAATTATATTTTTATGTTAAAGTTCAAAACAAATTAAAAACACAAAATACCAAATAAAATGTAATTAGGTTTCATTAAAAATATTAATAAGTTTTTTTACAGCATATAGTACATTTTTGGTTGTTATAAATTTATAGTTATTAAATATTTATTGTTCCTAATGTAGGTAAATAACATTCAGAATCATTGGTATTTCAGTTTTTTTTAAAACGCCATTAGGTTAAACCTATAAACTAAACAAAGCTATCTTCAAATTGTCATTCAAACAAAATTGGGATAGTTTTTCTTATTTGGGTATTATACTCGGATACGTTAATTCAGATACAACCTTTCTTTTTAAAAAATTATTCAATTAGGACCAGAAAAATAGTACTTCTTAAAAATAATCAACTAAATATTATCTAAAGATTTTTATAAATTCTGCACTGTGTAAGACTTGATAAAAGTTAAACATATCTCGTAATATATAAATATTCTTATCAGTGTGAAACAACTTAATCAAATTGATGAGCGCATTAGCTTTTACTGAAATTATTAAAACTTCTACTTTTCATTAGGAGTATAATAAATCCATTAATAGTAATATATGTTATTATTATTGTTTAAAGTTAACTAGACCTATTATATATGTAGGTATACCATTTTATCTCATAAATATTTCGGCAAGTTATTTTACTATGTTGTAATTCTTAAGAAAACAGTATTTCTCAAGCAGAACCTAACGGTATTATGTAATTACCCATATTTAAATAATAATTTTTATGTGGTTTTAGAGCAATATCTTATAATTAAAATAGGTTTAACAAATCTGAAGTGTCTGACTATTAAAGTACTTAAAATATTGTTTTGAAAGTATATTGATATTTTTAAAAGTTTTGAGTTTGTTATAACAGTAAATTTACGTATTCAAATTTACAAAACGATTCTAAAAATTAAAACTGTACACATAATTCTAGACTGAAATTTTGAAATCACATAAATATGAAAATTATTTACTCTTGATGCCACTATGTGCTTGTTAAATATCCACTCCCCGCAATAGAAAATGATTTCATTGACATGGGACTAACTGACTTATCAGGCGGCGAACAGCAGCTGATGTAACAAACAGCTGTTAACTTCATTACTGGCTCTAACCTGGTACACTTACGTTACATGGTCGAGTTACACTACAGTACACTGTTTCAACTCATTGACATGGGACTAACTGACTTATCAGGCGGCGAACAGCAGCTGATGTAACAAACAGCTGTTAACTTCATTACTGGCTTTAACCTGGTACACTTACGTTACATGGTCGAGTTACACTGCACTGTTTCAATTCATTGATGAATTTGCGTAGGAAAAACAAGATATATCTCAGCTGCAAATTTTTGCAGCAAGTTGTTAGATAAGAAAAATGATAACGTATTTTCTCTAAAAGGAACGATTTTAGGGATACTACATATAAAAGGGTCCACGCCAATTTATATTTATCGGAATTTTGCCTGATACCACTCATAGTATTCAGATTGAAAAACTACCATTTCAAAACGTTTGAGGTAATCAACAAATTTCTATGGATTGTTAAATAACATTTCCAGTTAGTGGCTGAGCGTTACCGTGGCACTCCTACTGAGAGTGGAAAAATCTACTGTTTGCTTGTCTAAAAGTCTGTATTTCGGTCCATTTTCTGCGGTTTATGTTGATAGCAAGTGCCAGACCAAGTTCATCTGTCTTTACTTAGGATCTCCTACTCGTATACTTTTATATAGGAACTCACTGACTCATTACAACTGCCTCAAAAACGAATATAAGGGGTCTGATACACAGCGGAATACACTCCGGTCCATACCGAGTGAGATTAAAACGTCTTTATTATACAGGTGAAGTCCTCTATGTCCTTAACCTCTTATCAGATAGTAAGCGAGTGAGTCAGTCAATTAGTCAGTGACTCCGTCTATTTCTATCAGGTTCTATATATACAGGGTGAATATAAAGTCAGGACCCCCCCTCTATTTTTTTCTATAGGTAATATAAGGAGATATCCTTTGAGTAGTGGTGCAATATGGAAAGGAAGTTTCATTTTATGATATTAAAATTTTTTTTGTCCCCCAAAAATGCGAAATTTTGGGGGCAACCCAAAAATTTCAAATTTAAACCCCTATCAAGTGACCCCCTCATTTTAAAGAGCATGAAAAAACTTAAATAGTGGTTAAAACTAGAGATCGCTATCTCTTTTCCAACAACACAGCCAATAAAAATTGTAATTAAGTCTTTACACCTAAATTTATTTTGTTTGGGTACAGTTTCCGTCTGCATGGAAAACAGGTTTATTGGTTGTTTGTGTTCTCAATGAGTGAGGCATGCAATGGACGAAGAATCCAATATTAGAAAATAAACTGATAAGGAGTTTATTGTCAATGAATGACTGGGCTTTCCCGGTTCGAAGTACAGTTAGTACAAACAAGTCCATTCCTTGTTTCAATCTTGTGAGAACAGGTAAGCAGTATGAGTCAGCTGATGCATTATTATTTATAATAGACAGTAGAGCTGACACCAACAGCTGATCATGCAGTATGCAATTGAAACCTTATAATGTATGTGCAGTTTATTAAAGTTCAAAAACATAATATCTTGATTTTGTTCTTTTTAGTTCGTAATGCAACTTTTGACATAAAATGAAAACTAATTAGAACCAAACAATAATTGATATTTCAACTCAAAGTTGTAATGGCATATTACATTACATAAATAATTAAAAATATGTATTAACCCTCCAACTGGCGGTCATTTTTTCCTGTAGTGGCGGCATGTTTTCGAGCCTCGTGCAAGGGTTTTAAAAAAAATTTATTAAAAATATAAATTAAAAGTAATATATATATATATAGAAGTATATATTTTTGTGTTCAGAATTAAACATATAATAATATTAGTATTTAAATTTGGCCTTAAAAAATGTTTACTAAAATTTTTTTCCCATGAAATTCAAAATTTACATTTTCTTTTTTTTAATTTGGGGGGGACCATACCTAGCAAACCAAGTTATAGTAAGAAAACTATAAAAGTGAGATTACCATTTTGTGTCAAATTTATTCTAGTTTCAGAAACACATAAGCATTATACAAATTTATGAAAGTATAATAACACTATATAACAAAAAGCAGCGATGCGCATAAATTGTGAAAATAGGGTGTATATGTAAGAGTTTGCTAATAAAAGTTTTACTAATACAGTTTTACTTCAATACATGTTATATTGCATATTTTATTACTCAGAATGAAGTAAACTATACAGCAGTAGTAAAATAAATTCCATAACTTTTTTTGAAGAGTCGAAATAAGTTTCATTTTGTCATTACTCAAAACTTTTGCGAAAAATTTTCAAACAGCAAAGTATAAAATGTGTTTCAAAGCTTGTATTATATCCAAATTTATAAATCTATGGTTTACATATGATGGGGAATTTTATGTAGTTTTAGAACACCATAAACTGTGTCTAAATATATTACATATATTTTGATTCTACAACTACATGTATTACTAAAATAACAGTATATAGCCTACGCGACTAACAGTGACCCTGGAATGGTCCAAACAGTTATCATACATAACCAAAGAAATTACGGTAAATATATATTTGGTTGTGAAAATTGTTATTTCAGAACTAAAAGAGTGCCTAAAATAAAGAACTAAAATAAAGTTTAGTGAGTGAAAAACAATAACAAACTATGTGAAATGAATTTTAGCCAAGTCATTTTGCCATAGCCTACACAGACGATTGCAACAGGGATATTTCCATGAAATCTATTTAAAAGTTTACGGAGTGTGCTTAGATTAGCTATTGAAAACCGAGGAACTGTTCAGTTCACAGCAGACTTCAAAAATATCTAGTAATCATTGGACATTGTTACATCTCCCATTACATTTTTGGTCCAGTTAATCTTCTTCATTAGATCTGAAAACGCACTAGCCGCCGCTAAAATTGAGGTATCATATGTGCTTTTAATATTGTAGGCATTCTCTGGCCTCAATACAGCTTCAGTAAATATGATTTTACTTGGACAAATAGAGTTCAGTTTTCTGTAATCATATCACTTCTTCTTGATTTTCTTTACATCAACAATGTAACAATAGTAAATGCGATACAAATTCGACGATATATCTAAAAATGTCGTATACAGTAATACAGACAACTGATTATATTAATGTAATTACTAATGTCTATAATAATAGGCAAATTTTTTTCCCATGAAATTCAAAATTTACATTTTCTTTTTTTTAATTTGGGGGGGACCATACCTAGCAAACCAAGTTATAGTAAGAAAACTATAAAAGTGAGATTACCATTTTGTGTCAAATTTATTCTAGTTTCAGAAACACATAAGCATTATACAAATTTATGAAAGTATAATAACACTATATAACAAAAAGCAGCGATGCGCATAAATTGTGAAAATAGGGTGTATATGTAAGAGTTTGCTAATAAAAGTTTTACTAATACAGTTTTACTTCAATACATGTTATATTGCATATTTTATTACTCAGAATGAAGTAAACTATACAGCAGTAGTAAAATAAATTCCATAACTTTTTTTGAAGAGTCGAAATAAGTTTCATTTTGTCATTACTCAAAACTTTTGCGAAAAATTTTCAAACAGCAAAGTATAAAATGTGTTTCAAAGCTTGTATTATATCCAAATTTATAAATCTATGGTTTACATATGATGGGGAATTTTATGTAGTTTTAGAACACCATAAACTGTGTCTAAATATATTACATATATTTTGATTCTACAACTACATGTATTACTAAAATAACAGTATATAGCCTACGCGACTAACAGTGACCCTGGAATGGTCCAAACAGTTATCATACATAACCAAAGAAATTACGGTAAATATATATTTGGTTGTGAAAATTGTTATTTCAGAACTAAAAGAGTGCCTAAAATAAAGAACTAAAATAAAGTTTAGTGAGTGAAAAACAATAACAAACTATGTGAAATGAATTTTAGCCAAGTCATTTTGCCATAGCCTACACAGACGATTGCAACAGGGATATTTCCATGAAATCTATTTAAAAGTTTACGGAGTGTGCTTAGATTAGCTATTGAAAACCGAGGAACTGTTCAGTTCACAGCAGACTTCAAAAATATCTAGTAATCATTGGACATTGTTACATCTCCCATTACATTTTTGGTCCAGTTAATCTTCTTCATTAGATCTGAAAACGCACTAGCCGCCGCTAAAATTGAGGTATCATATGTGCTTTTAATATTGTAGGCATTCTCTGGCCTCAATACAGCTTCAGTAAATATGATTTTACTTGGACAAATAGAGTTCAGTTTTCTGTAATCATATCACTTCTTCTTGATTTTCTTTACATCAACAATGTAACAATAGTAAATGCGATACAAATTCGACGATATATCTAAAAAATGTCGTATACAGTAATACAGACAACTGATTATATTAATGTAATTACTAATGTCTATAAGCGTTGTGGAACTTTTTATGGAGTCTGTTCGAATAATAATTAGATAAGTGCTTTAAAAACGCGTTAATTTGTTATACCGTAAAACCTTTCATGCAAGTATTCCGTATGCTTTCTATATCAGTAAATTAAATAATTTTCATTAAAATCATCCAAATATTGTTGCTGTGTATCGAACTTATTTGAAATATACAATATGTTTTTCCACGGTATTTAGGCTTACTTAAACTTAAAATACAAAAAATAAGCGTTGTGGAACTTTTTATGGAGTCTGTTCAAATAATAATTGGATAAGTGCTTTAAAAAACGCGTTAATTTGTTATACCGTAGAACCTTTCATGCAAGTATTCCGTATGCTTTCTATATCAGTAAATTAAATAATTTTCATTAAAATCATCCAAATGTTGTTGCTGTGTATCGAACTTATTTGAAATATACAATATGTTTTTCCACGGTATTTAGGCTTACTTAAACTTAAAATACAAAAAATTAGTCAAGGTGTGCAATACTTTGTGCTATTCTAAAATCATGGGGTAAGCAACTTGAACAACAAACTCGTCTTTAGGATGAAACAGAAAAACGTATTAAAAATGCGACTTTCCTTGTCAGAGTATAAAGAGGGAGATCAAACATCAAGTGGAGAAACCGTATGAACCTGTTACTTTTGTTGGAAAGCATTAAAGTGTTAGCTTGTTTCGTTGAGTACAAACTATAGGAAGATTGCTATTGAAATATTTATGTAAACATAAAATATTTTTGAAGAAGTATAGGAGGGAATCAGGTAAACCAAAAAAATATGTTAGACAATATTTTCATCTTTTGTTTTATACTACGCAGTTACCCGCGGCATTGCATGTGATCCCTATCGAATATTATTCTTTAAATTCCTGAAAATAAGAAATGGTAATTGTACAATATTACGATCTCCTAATCTATTTCAGTACAATTGGATTTTGAATTAAAACAATGTTTTGAGGTCCTAAAGTCGGAGAGTGAAACAATTTCTATAAGTAACAATGAAATACTCAAATGTCTATGGAAACATTCCAAACCATTTAAATACATTTAACAATTTCAGAAAACACTGAATTATCTTTGGCCATTATGATGCTGGAATATGGTGGATCCCCGTGATCATATCGTAAGTGCTTATGGTCTACATGAATTAATTGTAAATTTTCAAGAGGTTCGAGAGATAAAAAAATTGCGATTGGTTCTTAAATTTACGTTTCTCGCGTGGAAGACCACGTATAGTTCGAATGGATTAGATTTCATATGTCATGTAAGACTTTTCCTTGATGTCACGATAAACAATATTATTATTATTTAATATTAAAATATTTTATATATATATATATATATAAAGCCAACGTCTATCCAAAAAGTTCTACTGGTCTAACGTATTTTTTGTGCCTTAGTAGGTTGTTGCCAAATTGTTGCCCCAATCAAGAAAATATATACTTGGGTAGGTACAAATTAGTCAAGAATACATATTTAAACATCGACTATTCAATTAGTTTTAGCTCACAAATAATTGGGACAATATTCAATCTTCTTCAGTTACACTTATGACGAAGGGGATAATTGGCGACGGTGTTGTATTTCACTGCTAACATCATTAAGTTACTTCCTTCAGACTGTAACGCAAATTACATAATGATGAAGTTTCTCACTGCTGATTTAATATGCATAAATTAAAATAAATACATACAACTTCTTACTTCTAATAAATAAATACAAAACTATTTCTTATAAAGAATAAAGTTGAGATCGCTATAACCAGAATTGTTTTAACATTTACCGAAGTATACCAAAAACGTATATCGAACAATACACGCACTCATATATATATATATATATATACATGAGTGTGTGTATACAAATATATATATATACACACACACACACACACACACACACATATATATATATATATATATATATATATATATATATATATATATATATATATATATATATATTATATAATTGTATTTCTGGTGCTATGGTCTTATTTCCAAAAAAATTATTATTGACTTAATAAAACCAACAGACTGCATTTCCATCAACAGCTATGAGTGCCCTAAAGTGAATTTTTAGACCTGTTATTTACAACTTTTTTTGGTTCACGACATACCTCATTATCTCGATGAGTTATTCCTCAGTCTAATGTATACAGTTGTTGTGGATTTACTAGTGAACGGATTGGAAGTGTGGACCATCAGAAGACTTGGTAGTGCACCACTATCCAGTATGTCATTACACGTGATATGTTCGTATACCCAACTAAAGTCAGCTTGATATCATTCGAAAGACAACAGTCTAAGGTCCAAATCATCATTCTTATTGTATCAGTTAAATCACGAGTTCCTCAAATTTTGTATGGCTAAAATTATTACCATAACTAGTTCGAAATCATATAATAAATGGTCTTTTTACAAAAACGAGACACTTGGATAAGTTCTTGCTTCACAATCCATATTTGCTATATCAATCTGTTTCCTTATTTCATTCTAGAAATTATATCAATATTGATATACCTAATCAGTATCGTGTACCTCATAAGTGAAAAAAGGCCGCTTAATGAATTCTGTCAAAAAATTGCATTTAGTATCTGGTATTTTGGTTTGTGAATCCACTTGCTATGATCACGGAATCACTGCGCTTGCTTGTTTCCTCGGAGTTGTAGTCTCGGAGTGAATGGTGTGTTGAATCATTCTAATGAACCTCCGTCCCTTCATTTTTGTTCATTCAGCTATTGTAAATATGTCGTCCGATCATGTCTTATGAAACCATAGTTTAATACCATAAATGTACACCTTCACAATTTTTTTGGTGAATAAAATTCCAGAATTAACTAATTGGTTACAACCTGCCACTTCTACCATTTGTAATTAGGTGAGATAATACTATTTGTCATTACTATATGCACCACACGAGTTATTTATTCATGACTCTTTACGTATATATATATATATATATATATATATATATATATATATATATATATATATATATTTACATTTTAAAAGTAATGTAACATTGCATCAAGAAAATGTATGTGCATACACAGTTCAATGAAACCTACTTCTGTTAGAAGACAACTAAGAAGGGCTTTATAATAGTGTTTAAGTTGATAGTAGACGTTAGATAGTAACTTTGCCTTAACTAACTTTCTAAACCTATGCCAGTTAGGTATGTGAGTAAATGTGTGAGTTGTAAATTATATTCAACCGTTGTCAAACATATTCATTCAAGTCGTAATAACTTTTTTTAGCAAATTTTAAATACATTTTTAAGTAGGCTGTGTTTGTTTTTACTTACATTAAACACTAATAAACTATTCTAGTGCTAAATACTATAGATTAAATTTGAATTAAATTCATATATAATACGTAGGTGCAATTAACACCTCTCAATTCAGATTTGAATGAACTATCAGAAATTGTACACCAGAGGGGAACAAATTAAATTTGCATAAGAAAAGAAACTATAACTTCGATCTTTTAAAATGTACACGTTTAAATTTTAAATTGGTTAAGATCAACATTAATGTGCATGTGAAACATAAATTGTTAATACTGTTAATACTATTGAAGCATCTAGGATTTTTTTGTAGTAAACAAATATTTGAAAAAGCGGTCTGTACAAGAGCCGCGATGTAGCATTTACTCGTATTGTAGTTTAGCATGACAAATACTATACCAATAGTTTCTAGAGGTGAGAAGAAAAAGCTAAATTATTGTAATACGTTATAAGGTGCAACGTCAAATTTTATTGTTTGATTACGAATAGTATATAAACAATGCAAATGCAACTGCTAGAACCAGAGCTTTCGTGTAGCTGAGTTTATAGTTATATGGCGTTACTTTAATGGTTTACAGTAGGCCTATGTGTAGTGATCATTTTTAGACAAGGAAGGAAATGAAATTACTTACCGTTTTAATGAAAACTAACTTGTAGAGTTATGCTACAAATAGTACATATATCAATATTCTTGTGCAATATTCGATTTTTATAGCGCGTGCGCCCTAATGGGGACGTAAAATAGATGTATGCTTTTACTTGATAGAACAATTAAACATTTTTTACAAATTATGTAAATTTTAGATTTTATTATTAAGTAAAAACTTCGCAACAATATTAAAACAAAATATTGCCAACTATTAATAAAGCTTATTTTCTGAATTCACTTTTGCTAAATAAAACCATAAATACGTTTTAAATATTTTTAAAATTTAAAAACCATATATTTCTTTATAATACAAAACTTTTTCATTGTGATATAACTGATAGGATCTTGGTGTTAGCGATTATTTGTTTATACAAGTTAAAACGTACTTTTAAAAATAATTATTTAGTAATGGTTTTATTTTGTCCATAACACACTTCCCTATATCTCACTATCCTTCACTCGTTCTACGTATTAGCTACCAATTGTTATATTAATATTTGTACACACGTGTCGGTTATTTCAATGATGTAAAACTCAATTTTAAAACAACATTAAAAAACATATCAGTAATACGAAAGCATTAAAGCGACATCATTAATTTTCCTTTCGCATCTGTATGGTTTTTTAGATTAACATTTTTATAATTATCCATAACAGATATGAATTAAAAAATTATTAAAGTGTAATTGAACAATAGACGTACGTGTAATGAACAAGCGTACATTAATTAATTGTAAAGCTTAATTACGCGCTGAGTTAAAAATGTACTGGATTTATCCAGTCACGTCTAAAGTGTTCATTAAAATTGATTTCATAATATAAAAGCATACTAATACAATATATTTAAATAAGGTTTAAAATATTGCTCTCATTAACTTTTTGTTTCAAAATTCATGAAATGCTGTTTTAACTTCATAACTTAATGGTAGTTTAATATAGAGCGTGTTACAATTGAGCTTTATAAATTGTGATTAAGTTTTTTAATATATAACAAGTATAATAGCAATTTTCATAAAGTATTTAGATATTTGGAGTTTTTAGGCAAATTAAAGAATTATGTTTATAAAATCTTACTGACACGTGTATATGACGAATGCACATTTGTATAGATTGCGGCCTACTTACTACCTACAGCCGAATTGAATTGCATATAAATAAATATAAATTTCTACCCCTTTTTTATGCCCTTATACCTACATTTTTACTCCTACGTTTATGTGATAGTAATAAATCAAACCGTAACTCTCACAATATTTTGACGCTGTCCTAGTGTAGTCGGTACTTCTCATATTCTGTACGTAAACGAGCACGTTGCTAGAGGTACGAACCGTTAGTCTTGACAATTGACTATAAACTTCAGTTTATATCTTGGTAAACGTATATTCTATCTTTTTGTTCGTTTTATACTTTAAAAGAGGATCTAGAAGGAATGTTGGCTTTACAATTTTAGGTATAAATATGCCATGATATTTTCCTATTAAAATCACCATTATTAAAGTATTTTTAGAAATATTACTATTTGTAATTATAGAATTATGATGTAAAAGAATGAATCTTACACAATTTAATCTAGATTGATGTGCACAGTTTAATATCGATAAATATTATGACTTTAATATTTATTTTAATTTCTTCGTACAGTTTTGCGTATGAAAATTATTAGTGAAAAATACTATAAGAATGTCAAAATATAGTGTTATAAGGTCACGTTACAAATAGTTGTAAGTAATGCATATCGTCATGTTTTCTACCTGTGTTTCTATAAGACTAAGAATATTCCCTTGGGCAGTCTGACCAACAGAATTCCAAGCACGTAGTATAGTTGCGGCTATACCGTTGCTACTGCATTATATAACACTTCCGTAACCACAGTAACAGCCGGTGGTTTGTTTACCCGTAATTAGGTTAACTCCACTTCTTTGTCTTAAAATTCTATAAAACGAAGTAACGTAAAATCGTGAATCTAACTACATCCATTTAGGTCAGCTAAAATAATGTATTGAAGGAGGGTCTTCTGTTACTGGGAAACTTGTTGCAACACAAAGAAACTGTACAGTCAAAATTATTGGACGATTGTGTAATTTCTTTCTATTGCATTAAAATAATATAGTATCTATACATATTCTTTTATTACAGACATCAGGTTTAAGAGGATCTTTTAGAAACGTAAAGTTTTAACAATTAAAAATATAATTGTTAAAATATTCTCTAAACGCGTAGGGACAGTTTCAAAAATAATGAAGAACTTTAACTTGATCATCAGTAACAAAGAGTCTTCTGATACATTAAAAATTCCCAGTATATATTCATGTGGCATGTACTACTGTTGTCTGGAATAGGTACAGAGCCTACTCTTATTTATCATTCGGGAGTGTGCAGAAACGTTGATTTGAAAATTTCCTTGATGGGGAAAATCTACAAAAGGAGCCTTGACTTTTCCTTGCTTCAATTTTGGTGAACTGTGAAAAACCTTTTATTCCTATACAGTTTTGTATTGACACTATATATGTGGTGAAAATGCAGGTTCAGAGTTCCGAGATGCAACTTATGTAACGAATACCTGTTAATAACTTTCCATTGACGATTTTGTAAATGTTTAACTGAACGTTAAAATAGCAAGTGAGTTGAGGTTGTGGTATTTATTATTGTACTCAGGTGATTTCAAATAATTTCTCAGGTTTTGAGATTTTGAGACGACTATTGTACTAACAGTTATAATTGTATTAAAGGGTGCTTGTACTAAGTAAATTTTTAAAAGGCGTAACATGTTTCGAAATCAGATTGTTTTTGACATTTCATATTTAACGGTTATACTGATTAGGTTTCATTAGTCGGAGGAAATAATGTATAATGCATACCGCCCTTTTTAGTCATGTTTACAATGGCAAAAAATGTATTTCTTGTCTCTAAAGAAATTATTAAATGACTTTTGTAATTAAAAACTGCCGTTGATAGTAGGTAACATTCTAATAAATTGATGAATAGATATATTTTAAAATTTATTTATTTAAAGAAATAGAATATTATTTAAACACGCCTTTAGAACACTGAAGTCTCCTTCATTACAAAAGTCATAATACAGACTCAACAGAGCGTGTCAAGTTTGCAACTGAAAGCTGATGAATTCATTTGAATAAGCGTTGGGACAGGCTGCATAGCTGCTTCTCATTAATACACTCAAAAATATGACAACATTTCACAAATGGACTAATAAATTGCAACTTGAAATTATCAATTTACACGTCAATAACTGTATAATTATAATTTGTATACTATATTCCATTTGAAATAACCAATATATGTTCTGAGGGAAATACATTATTAATGTAATTCTTTTATTTGTTTACACTGAAATTCAAAGCAAAATATTTTGCAACAAGCAATTCTATATAAATCAAATATTAAATTCTAAAGATGAAATTCTAAAGATTAAATCAAATGTTACGATTGAAGCGTTATAACTAATTTTAAGAGTAATTTGTTTAAATTATTTAAAAATGAAGATATAATTTATATTTTTTTTTTTTAATATAGCCTAGAACAATGTGTTTATTATTCAATTTGCATTTAAAAGTTTCGTCGTAAAAATACCTCAAACATTACACAATATTACAAAAATATGAAATTTAAAGTTTTAAACACAACGTTATAACTACCAACGTTGTCTTAAAATAGTAACCACTTTCTTTATTGTATAAATATTCATCTTCGTTAAGAAAGAAAATGCCAACTATTTTAACAAAATATATGGTTTTAGCAACATAAACAAATTAGAAAAACTTACCGTACGTAAGATGCAGGACACGGTCACCCATGATCACCAATTTTTATTTCTGTTCCTACTCAAAGCATGCATAAAATGTTCATATTACACGATCCTAATCCATCTAAGTATCAGATTGATTAGATCTAGATTGATACACATTAACTGGGTTGAAATTTCAGTGACAAAACCTAAAGTTTTATTATGCACTCAACAATAGTTTCTTCCTTCTACGAATTTCCGCAATGTTATAATAGGGAATTCGATTTTTTAAGTATACCGGTATTAATAACCTGTAATCAAAATACGTATTTAACAATTTACTGTGTAGATATGTATGTATATATTTCTATGGCAAAATGTTACAAATATTCTGCACAAGTGGAAACTGTAGTTTATAGTAATTATTTTTTCATAAATTGTTTATTTTTTTATTTCTTTGATCGAGTTCTGTTTGTTTGGTTTTTAATCAATGGTGTTTTCAAGATGGGTTTCGAGAACCTGAAAATTAAAAAAGTATAAATATTTTCTACAATTTCATCTTACTTTGCTACAGAAGTTACAAAATTTGTTTAATTAAAATATACAGTAATTCTTGAGATAATGGGCCACTTGCTTGAAATAAATCAACTTTTAGAAATCACTAAAACCTAAAATAAAGTATACTAAACTACTCAAACAATAACAGCAATGTAAATTGTGGATTTTAAATTGAACAACAGCGAATCCGAAGTATTGTGGTATCAAACTAGAAATATTAGTTAGTTATGACATCTAGAAACTGCAATGTTGTATAGTTTCATATTCAACCTCATTTCGACAAAAATAATGGTGAGTGTTCATGTTGTGAACCCTCATAATTGCGTCTATTATTTTCTAACTTAATAATAGAATGTTCAGTGAGATACTCTAAGATAAAAAGAAACTTACTTTTACTATACAACTTTTACTTACTAAACTTTACTTTTTCAAATAGTTAATATAATCTTAGATTCCTTCAATTAAATTCAATAAAATACTACTTCAACCAGCTGGATTGAGCAATTTCGGCGCGATAACTTTTCAATCATGAAACTTCAAGTATTTTATAGGATAAAAAAGTACGATTTAAGAAAACATGTTTGAAATAGACTTTTCATATGTATATAGATGGATCAAACTTTCAAAGCATTTTTGTTTATAGAATCTTTAAGGAGTTGAAGGTACGTCCATCAAAACAACTGAGAATAAATGAAAATTACAGTGTCGGAGTGGCATTTGTACTGCCAGCCGTTACACTGTTGTTTGCTAACTTAGGTAATTTATTCCAACACATAATGACATGAAGTCCATGGCCTTACGGTACTGTTGGCTATCGCATTTCAATACTACATTTCACAGTTACCATAGGGTTCAAATTAGTTGCCATTATTTCGTTGTTTCAGAGTATAAACTCAATTTTATCATACCAATTATCAAATTGTATCTCGTATATTTTTCCTTTATGCCTCGTAAACTAATAAGAGATTCCTACAACAGCCGCCGCGTAGTTACCTGTGATTGAGTAAGGTGTTTTGGGTAAGAAATCAAATGCTCCATTAAGATTCTTCTATTATATCTCGCTGTTCTCTTTATATGTTGTCTAAAAAGTACTATAAAGAGAGCATTACCAAATACAATCAGGACAGTGGGTAAATACTTCAATGTACTAATGCATTTTTCGTTAGTAAAGTATAAAATAAACCACCAAGCTCGATATGGTTACGGCTTAATCTTATGGACAAATGAATTCCTCATAATTGAAAAATATTTTTCTCATTTAAACTGTATTTAAAGAAAATATTATTTCTGAAATGTGTTACAATAGAAATAATACGATTTTTTCATAACTGAAGTGTGTTTTACTCTTTAGGTACACAATGTCGCAAAAACACAAATAACGGAAGCAATTATTACAATTGATGAGTAAAAATTAAAAGCAAAAAAACTGTTTTTAAAACTAAACGATCAATTGAAGCGCAAAAGAAACCTATGACACAACTCAAAAGTTTTGCTGAAACCCGTGATACACGCACGATAAGAATAAGAAAATAAGATTCAACAATAAGTATCAAGTCATTATGATGACCTGCTGCACGACTAGCAGCATACCTGCAGAAAAACCATGAGTTAAGGAACATAAATAAAACACGTTCTTTAGGAGGATTTATATCTACCTTTTTCTCCAGGTTTCAACAATCTATAAGACATAGGGTATTAAAACAAACATAAAAAATGTAAGACCATGCCACATACTAAAATTGCTAAAAACTAAATTTTAAATAGGATATGTTGTAAGTACAGCATCAAGCATATACCTGACTGGTACATCACCAGCATTAAGTTCGGAAATGAACCCATGAAGATGCCACTGCACAGAATGAAGAGAACAGTACAATACATGTCATATATACCAGAGGAGTTGGAAGACTGGGGAGAAAACTTCTGCGGTATCGCATCATATAAAACAAAAATAACAGGAAATATTGGTCAGAAGGAGGAGGGATGAAATACAACCGTCTTAGGCCTTTGCTTTTGTTCTGATCTCGGTCAATGTCTGTAGAAAAATGTATTTGTTTTTATTGTTGAAAATTTTAGATTTTCTGGTTAACCTAGTTTTAGTTTTCTTGTCTCATATTTACACTTTTATGCCAGAAAATAATTAAGTTCATAAACTAGGTGATAAATATCCTCACCTAATCACTTAAGAGCTCACAAAACACTCATCAACATAAACAGTCACCGCAAAGTGGCTCTCTGGACAATAGCTCCTTAAACGGTACGGTAAAATTCAACAGCGTCTGATCTTCAGACTTCTTCGTAAAGCGATCTTCATTTAAATTTAACTGCTGATTCAGAAGAATAATATAACACTAATGCTTTACAATACCTCATTTTACTCAATTTTTCCTCCTCGGAGTTAGTGGAATATTCAAGAACCACCCTCTAAGTTAGTTACTCAGACTTTCTTATAAAGTCTGTTTTAAATGTACGTAACAATATAAAAATAGCAAAATACTAAAACTTTGGTGTATAAATATTATGTGCGTCAATTATGGTTACTCTGTTTCATGATTTAAATTTATAAATGTAACTTAGATTTAAGTCATAGAAATAATGAGAAATGTTGAATCTACTGAAAGAAGTATATTGTTTAGTGTATAGAGCCTTTGTAAAATTTAAAAAACTCTCTTATTGAATTGAAAGTAAATAAAATAAAACTGTTAAGAGACGTGTGCTATACATAACCCTAAACTGTTGTACATAATAACAATAATAAGTTAGCCTTCCTCTAATGAAAAGGATTAAACCATTTATACAAAAGATTGGAATATATTTTAAAGCTCTTTTAATTAGTCTATCCTCGAATGGCACTTCAATAAAACGAGGTTAACAAAGGAGACGTGTCTTCTCACTGCTACGGTAGATAAAATTATTTTCTCGCACTTACTTTAGTGTACATTAAATCTTGAATTTACTTTAAAGCTTTTTATTAACGGCGTTTTCAAAGAAACGTGGGCACTTTTACATGTTGAACACTACTATTCAGTTTGTTTTGAAGAAGTCAAAAGCATTTTAAATGTGTAAGAAATGTTTCAAAGGAGTCTAAATAATGTGTTTCTGCAATAAGTAGGTAAATTATCATACATTAGGTAAAAACCTCTTGAAAACTAATGATTTGTAAATGTATCAATATACAATTTTAGCTGCGCCTACCGTAGTCATTTCTTTGAGCCTTCTTCCTGTTCCGATAATTGGGATCTCTTATGCAAATGCACAGAGATCCTTATTGAGCAGTTTTCAGTCTAGTTCGTTACATTTCTCACTAATGAACTATCACTCAAGACTCTATGTTAATGCCCTTGATATCTTGCATGAATTAATCCAATTGAATTAATCAGCTGGATCAAGGAAGCCAAGACTTTCAGCCTGGGAGAATAGAGCTGAAAATGATGGCAATTAATGAAGTCTGTTCCCTCGTCTACAATAAATAAGGTATCATGAACATAAAATTCTGAATTATTTCTAAAGCCAACATTTGTAAAAACTTGAATTGAATTTTTTTTTATTTTTAAATTTCTTGACTTATTTTGATGTTTACTACATATATATTTGCCAAAAATTAATCAGAAAAATTCTGTCCTTCCATGTATAATATAGCAACTAATTCACGGCTCAAGAAGAAAGAATGATTGTATATACAAGAGAGTTTTTAGCTGAGTAATCAAGCAGTGAACAGAAGATGATCAAACAAATAGCCGATAACTTTATTACTGATTTTAACTTGGAACATGCACGTGATGTGGTCGATTTACACCACAGAGCAATACTTCCAGAAAATTCACAAGTGAAAGAATGTAATATTGAATAGATAGTAAAAATGTTCTTTTACTTTTAATTTTAGAATTCCTAAATTCAACAGTTTACTGTTCACAATAAAACAAAAACTAAGCAGTATAAACAATTAGTATTAAACAAAACTAGAATACAATATTACAGTATAATTACAGCACCCAATCCTAAAATATATATTTATAAATATATATATATTCTCCAAGTGATATTGTCAATAACACCATTTCTTACATGGTACACTATCTTCACACTATAAACACTATAAACTTCTTTCAAATAAAATTCTCAAACAAAACTAAAACAGTTCTCAACAGGAATTTTTCACAAGTTCCTACAGGAAATGGTGCAGCACCTGCAGCTCTTAATTTTTACTACAATCCCTATAATTTCAATGAAATTTTAAGTTCGACTTTAAATAACTTACTCCTTTACAATTTTATATATATTATAGTCCACACTCAACAGAATTTGATCGTTAATTTCAAATTTTCAATTCCAATTTCAAATTTAGAAAAATTTAATAATTCAGTTCAAAAGTACTTAGCTCTTTGGTCGTGAAGGTCTTGGAGTTCGGTATTAATATAATGTATACCGACGGATCCTACGCCCGACACTACTTTTAAACTCGCCACTAAAGACTTTACTCTATCGCTTCTCAACTCGGAATGGTCGCAGAGCGTAGTTTTCTCGGCCTGCACCGACTACGCTCCTGTTACTGCAGGTCTTTTTTAAATCTCTCCCAACGCAGGTTGGCCGCCTAACCAAGATAGAGTCCACTGTAAAACTATTGTTTTAGCATTCACTGCCATCAAGTCAGGTCTAGACCAGATTCCAAGCGCGTTGTGCCTGCCGCTGGATTACAATATAAATTTACTTTTTTATTCCCTATCCATTTACAATTCTAAAATAAATTTTTTATTTTTATTTAAAGTATACCATGTAATTGGTATACACACCCCCCCTTAAAGCGCTTGGTATCTGCCAAGTTTAATACTTAAATCTAAGAAATTTATCTCACATCCTTTAGAAATTGTATTTCCACCTAGCTTTTAACATGCATCATAAAATCTACAAAACCTTTTTTTTTATTTATAATATTTGTTTTAATTTATATTTGATAATAGTTGTAAGAAGTGGCAGCATACTAGTTATCAAGTTATTTTAACCAAGCGTTAATTATTATAAATTCTTTTTTAAAAGAGTCCATACATTATCAGATTGTGTTTTTGAAAACTTAAATAATTAAGTTCCCCAATAGAAACCTTGACCTAAACTATTGGCAAATATTAAGAGTCCAATTGCCACCTACCTTTTTACAATTCTAAGTCCTACCATAAAGATAGTCCATCCAGATAATCCTTCACAATGGGTCGAACGAGGTAGACGGTGATTGTTGTTGGTGGGATGTTTATTGCAGGTCCGGTCTGTTATTAGTTGGGTCGTCCTTAGAAACCTTTGCCCTGCACGGCTGTGTGTGTTGGCCTCGCCCATTCACTGGTTGACGCAGCTTCATATAGAATTAAAACATATCCCCAGACGGGGGTGTCAGTTCTTATTTTATTATTTTTACCTATACCGTTGTTTATCATAGAAATAACAGTCTTTTTTCTTCTGTTCCCCTCTTCCTTGGCATAAATTTTATCAAAACTAACAAGTTTAAATTAATATTCCAACATCCGTGTTAGTTATTAATTTACATACAAACATAAATAACACATGTAATAACATTAATTACGGACCCTGAGTATCGGATTTGTGCATTATTCAGAAAAATAAATACTGAATTGTTTTAATACACTCCTCCTCCTCTCCCAAACCATGTAGTTATCGCAACTGTTTACTTCACCTGTGCCCTTTTATCTAAATCATAAAACTTTTTATTCCTCTTGAGGTTTCTTCAAGTTTAAAATACATTTTTACAAGATTACAATTCAAGTTAATATTTACAATTTAACATGGCTGTAGAATTTCCTCAATTGTTCAATATATTTTAATTTAATCTTCCTTGTCACTGAAATTTCTCAAATCAAACATACATACATACAGCGTACATCTAATATAGTTTTTCTTCATTCTTACAACTAATTTAATTCGTCATAATTTTTAATCAGTTTCTTTTTTTTTAATTCAAATTATTTACCCTTCGGTAATTATATTGTTTTGTTATATATTAAATATGCATTCTTCTTTTCCCAGTGGGTTTCACATCCTGCAAGTGTATTCTACGGAAATCATTCAATTCTTTTAAATTTTGAACTACATATGAGTTGGAGCTAATAATTAAAATTATTCTGAATGGTCCTTCATATTTCAGATCTAGCTTATATCGCTGATTTGTAATTCTACAATAGACTACATCATACATTTTTAATTGCCTGTGATTTCGGTTGTATCGGTTTCTTCTCGAATTCAGCTCATTTTGTCTTTTTAAATTTTGAATAGCTTCAACCATCTTTGCATTCTTATCTTTGCTCCATTTTTTTCATCACAAATATCTTTAATTTGCCATTTTAGTGACAAACCATCATTTTGCTTTGAAACTGAACATTAATTCAAATGCAGACGACTTTATGCTTTCATTGTGACAAGTATTTAGGGCCATTTGCACATGGTACAAATCCTTGTCCCAATTCTTTTTACAGTCATGATAATAAGCTGTCAGAATTTGATTTAAATTTCGAATTTGCCTTTCACTTTTATTTCCTTGAGGAGTATAAGGTATAATGGTCCTTTGTTTTATGCCCAAATTAAACAAATAATTTTTGAATTCCTCGCTGACAAAATATGTTCCATTATCCCGTCACGAATTCTTCAGGCAAAGAAAAATTTTTGAAATTATTATTTTCTAATGCATTAATTACATTACCTGAGGTGCATTTCCTGAGTGGCATTATCCAATTATATTTGGTGAAGTCATCTACTGCTGCTATCAGGATGTATTGCATTCGATTGGAAGATGCAGGTAATGGCCCATAAATATCCATATATAACTTCTGCATTGGACGACTGCTCAGATTGCTGTTCAAAGGTCCTTGGTCCCTCCAGTTGCTACTTTTTGCTTTCAAACATACTTCACAACATTTTACATTATTTTTCACATAATCATTTAGTTTAGGGTGATAAAACCTTTCATTTATTTTCTGTTGTGTTTTTAAAATGCCGAAGTGACAGCCAGACAATGAGTTGTGATAATACTCGTATACAACCTTGAATAAGTGCTCAGGTAAATAGATCCTTTTAGAATTGTTTTTATTGTTCACATAAAATAACAGCCCTTTTTCCACACTGTAAACATCACTATTGGTATAGTTCAATACACGCTCCATAATTTTAGTTATATTTACATCCTGCTTCTGATGCGTTTTTAAGTCCATAAAGCTAAAAGGCATCGTACTTATACTATTTATAGACACTGTTTCCTCTCTTATTACTAAGTCCTTATTATTTACAGTTTCATTGTTCATTTTTAAAGAGTCATCGTTCATCTTGTCCTTATTCACTAATTTTTCTAGTTCATGTAACACATTGTTGTCAACTTCACTATCTTGAAATAATCTAGATAAATAGTCCGCTACTGGTTTCTGATTACCTTTAACATGCGTAATTTTAAATGGTAGAGACAATATAACCTCCACCCAGCGCCCTAATTTTCCTAATTTACGAAAGTGGGACAATACCCAAGCCAATGCTGAGTTGTTGGTCACTAAGTTGAATGGTCTCATTTCTAGGAAATTACGGAACTTATTTATTGAACAGACTACTGCCAAAGCTTCCTTTTGATAGGTAGTAAGTTTCACCTCACTTTCATTAAATTTCCTCGAATAATAGGCCACCGGTTTTAAATGTCCATTGTCCGCTTCCTGTAATAAACAGGAACCGAGGGCCTTATCACTCGCGTCGCATTGGACTGTGAACTCCTTGTTGAAGTCAGGGATGGCTAACATGGGGGGACGGGTAACCGCTCGTTTCAGTTTATCGAACGATTCCTGACATTTTTGGTCCCACATAAATTTGGGCGACTTCTTCCTCATTTCATTGAGTGGATGAGCTATTTCCGCATAATTTGGAATAAATTTAGAGAAATAACTAGTCATCCCTATGAACCTCGCAATACCTTTCTTGTCCCGGGGTCTCGGAGATTCTAATAACGTCCGTGTACGGTCAGGGTCCATTCTTATAGTGTCTTTGGAAAACCAAATGTCCCAGAAATTTAATTTCATTATAACAAAATTTTACTTTCTCCGGATTCACAGTAAGATTATTTTTCTTTAAACACTCTAACACTTGTTTCAAATGCATATAATGTTCCTCCAATGTCTTCGAGTACACAATAATATCGTCCAAAAAGGTGAGAGTGCAAGTAAATCTCAATTCTCCTAAGATTTTATTCATATATGACGACAATACCCCACTTCCAATTAATAATCCAAAAGGAATTCGTTTAAAGCTGTAACTTCCGAAAGGTACCGAGAACGTAGTTAACTCCTGGCTTTCCTTCGCTAAACTTATTTGATAAAAACTTTTGGTTAAGTCTATTACTGAGTAATAATTGTTTCCCTTCAAATGGTAATATAGTTCGTGCATGTCGCCTATAGGATAACTCACTCCTTCCAACTTCTTGTTTAACTCCTTGTAATTAACTACTAATCTTTCCGATTTTCCATCTTCCTTACCTACTAAAAAGGCTGGACTCGAGTACTGACTCACACTTGGTTGAATAATGTCCTGTTCCAATAATTCGTCAATAATTTTTTTTATTTTTAATTGTTTAGGTGGATTCAATGGATATGGTCTAAGTTTTACGGGTTCATGATCTTTAACTTTTAATTTATACTCATAATCTAGAGTTTTACCAATTTTGTCGGTAAATACCGTTGGAAATTCCTTTATAATTTTTATTATTTCATTGCTGGCCTCTTCGCATCCTATTTTATAAGTGTGATTGGTGTTCATACACGCTACTGTAATATTTTGCACAAATTTTATACACTTCTCTACATTAAAGTCAAATCGACAACAATTATTTTTCAAGTCTATTAACAAACCAGAATGTTTTATAAAGTTCGCTCCTAAAATTGCCTTTTGGGCTAAGTCCTTCACTATAAGAAATGCCACTTTCCAGGTGAACCTATCTATTTTAATTTTTATATTTACACTGCCGATTACGGACATTTTTTTATTTTCAGCACTCATACATGTCAGGTTAGATAACTGGTAACACTTTACAATCTTATTCTCTAATAATAGTTTATACAGTCTATCACTTATTATATTTATACTACTACCAGTATCTAATAATACATTTAATGATATATTCTTGCCAAAATCTATTTCTAAGCTGGGCAATGAACTGACATTTTCCGAATTTTTCTTTTGCCAAGTATGATTTAATTTAGCAGATAATTCATGTGAATTTTTGTTGGACACAATTTTAGGTAACCGGGAATGTTCGCCCTTCCTTAACTCATTGTTCGAACTTTCCCTACTAACTAGTTTTTTGACTCCTGTACATTACGACCTACATTTTCGGGGTTAATAGCTGGAGTGTGGTTTACAATAGGTCTCCGCTGGTTTACAACAGGTTTCCTGTTTAGCTCCCGGCACTGATAAGCATAATGACCAGGTCTATTACATTTATAACAAGTTATTGTTTCTTGCCTCGCCCTGATGCTGTTAACCGGTACATTATACTTCCTAATCACATTCAAATTATTCCCTGTTTTCCTCACGTTGTCAGCATAACCTACATTATTCGCCCTTATACACATCTCATCCAGTTCGGAATATGTGCTCGGATTTCCCATAAACACTAGTTTATTTCTGGATTCAGGATTAATTCCCACCTTAATTAATTCCACAACATCCCTTTCATTTATATTACAACAAAGTACTTCTACTGATTCCTTAATGTCTATAATGTAGTTGGATAAGCTTTCATTATATCTTTGGGGACGGTGCACCTTTTCAAATTTCAAAAGTTCACGCTGATGATATGACACGAAATAATTCAATAATATTTCAAGCATTAATTTGACCGTGACATTGTCCTGTTTTATTTACAATAGTTTCGACAAAAGAGCTCCCTGACTATGTGAAATCGCAATCTCCATAATATCCTCTTCCGTACATCTAGTTTCCTTTTTAAGTTTCAAGATTATTTTAAAGAATTCTAATAATTCTTGAACATTTAATCCATCGCAGATTTTTAACTCCTTCAAGTAACGCTCAATGGGGTTCGGTAGTTTATTATAACTTAAATGTGGCCGTCCCGAAACAAACACATCATCTCTCATATTTAGACCAGACTTATCTTTCACTTCCGGTTTACCAGCCTCTTCCAGCTCACCTTCTATTTCCAGATTGGAATCAGATAACTTGCGCACCAAGCTATCAGATGTTTCCTTGTCAATTTTTAGGTTTTTTATTTTTAACAACAATTCACTTAATATACTATTCCGGTTTTCAACATGTTTAGCTATATCCTTCTCTTCGATTTTAAACAATTTACTTAAGTTAGTCAGACGGCGCTGCCAATGATTTATTTTTGTTTCACACCTAACTATGTCCAATGTTAGTCCCTGTTCAATGGATTCCTCCAGTCTAGTTCCTAATAGTTGGGTTTCTAACTTAATTTTATCCCATTCCTCCTTGAAAGCGACCTTTCCACTCAGGTTCAAATAATTACTATTTACATCAAGACTTATTAACTGCCGTAACTTTTTCCTTAAATCTATCACCTTAAGACTAGGAGACACTTCCACACCTCTTAACCTAATTTCATAGTCCAATTCCTCCTTGGTTAACAAGTCCACCTTAAGTGCCATTTTAAAAGTTTAATATTAAACACTTTATAATTTTCCAGTATCCAAGCCACTTATTAATTTACAACCACTAAGTTCAATTTTATTAAGGTTCACCAGAATAGAGCAGAGTTGCGCACTTATTTGTATACTGAATGTTAATATACAACATTTTTTGTTTTTATTATGATGACCCTAAATAGTCTCGAACTCTTAAGATTTAAGTAGATACTGGTGGAAATTAAAACTGCACCTTTTTAGAAATATTCAGGTTTATTAAATCAATTCAAATGTCAATTATTAACCTTGTATTCCACCAAAACAATGTTTTGAACAATTGGTTAAACTTCCTTCCTTTGGCAAGGCACTTTCGATTTAATATGGGCTCACTGTCCTCTAAACACGTTGTGTATAAAATATAAAAATAAAATAATAATCTTGAATAAATTTGAATGAAATAAATTAAATAGGCTTCTTCTCAAAACTAATAAAATAATAATTATAAACTTCTTTCAAATAAAATTCTCAAACAAAACTAAACAGTTCTCAACAGGAATTTTTCACAAGTTCCTACAGGAAATGGTGCAGCACCTGCAGCTCTTAATTTTTACTACAATCCCTATAATTTCAATGAAATTTTAAGTTCGACTTTAAATAACTTACTCCTTTACAATTTTATATATATTATAGTCCACACTCAACAGAATTTGATCGTTAATTTCAAATTTTCAATTCCAATTTCAAATTAATTCACTTCTTAATTTTGCAAATTTCAAATTTAGAAAAATTTAATAATTCAGTCAAAAGTACTTAGCTCTTTGGTCGTGAAGGTCTTGGAGTTCGGTATTAATATAATTTATACCGACGGATCCTACGCCCGACACTACTTTTAAACTCGCACTAAAGACTTTACTCTATCGCTTCTCAACTCGGAATGGTCGCAGAGCGTGGTTTCTCGGCCTGCACCGACTACGCTCCTGTTCCTGCAGGTCTGTTTAAATCTCTCCCAACGCAGGTTGGCCGCCTAACCAAGATAGAGTCCACTGTAAACTATTGTTTAGCATTCACTGCCATCAAGTCAGGTCTAGACCAGATTCCAAGCGCGTTGTGCCTGCCACTGGATTACAATATAAATTTACTTTTTTATTCCCTATCCATTTACAATTCTAAAATAAATTTTTATTTATTAAATTTTTATTTTTATTTAAAGTATACCATGTAATTGGTATAACTTTATAACTTAAATGTTCTAAAAGCATACAGGTTAAAGGAGAAATTATTTGAATGCGTACAAACCATAACTTTAAAACGGGATTATCAGAAATACGGCTTGAAGGAGTCCACGTTTAAAATTGTTGTTAAAGTGTTAAATTCAGTTTTACTAAATCTGGCTGTTAATTTATTATGAGTGTCGCAAAAAATAAACTTTGGCTAAACATTACATCATGTCATATTTTTCTACTATATTTATCTGTCCTTAATATTTTTTCTTCAAAAAGTAGTTCAGTATTTCGATGCATGTTCTTAATTATCACATTGAATTTGTCTGGCAAGTGCATAGAGTACATTGAAAATTGTATTACTAAATGATATAGCTAGAAAGGTGATGATCCTAACTAGGAAACTTCATGACTACGATTGTCTGGGTCTTCTCTTCTTCTGCATCGCCTTCTTTTGAAGCTCACTTGCCGGACGCAGCGAATGCTGTAACCTACACCTGTCAGCTAGATTAACAGTTTCCTCCATATGTTTTCCCACACTGATTCTAAACTTCCAAAACACTCGGCAGTTGACAACCTTACCTGTCTAAAATCTAAGATCGCCAGAGAATTCCAAGCGAAGAGCTTTCTACCTGAAAAATCCAGTTTTTGGCTGTTGGGATCAAATTACAAAGTTGACGCTCTCATATAGTGTTTGGGGGTGGAGTCTGTTCATGATATACAGTTTAATTCCTGTATTAAAACTATGTTTAGTACAAAAACCTAGTATAACTCTGTGATGTGTCTTGGCATAGTGCATGTATAATGTCAGTTTGGCTCATGTACTCTGAAAAAATATTTTTTATGATTTTTGCTAAATGCTTATGCGCAATAAAACGTAAACATTTTTTTAAGAAACAAATTATAAATAAAAATGATTTTCCAATTGTATCCTTATGAACACCTATATTCCATAAATACATCGCCTTGATGAAGGTTCCTGTATTTTATTTCGTTGCCTTGTTTCGCTATTTAATAACAAATAATTTTTAGTACGATATATGAAAAGGTATTAACTTAAACAGAGAACTTATGCAAATTTTACAATATATAAACTAAAAGTATTCCTTATCCTGTTTCCTTCTTATTTAAAATAATTCCCCCCATGGATCTACACAGCTATGCCGAATTTTCAGTTCTAATTTCGACGTCGCTGCAAGCTCGTCACTATTGATTATCTCTAGTTGTGGTCCTAGTCGTTACCCTGGACAGAAAGTCCTAAAACTGATTAGCTATGAAGTAATAAACTTTAAATCCTACTCACCGATTCAATTCACATGTTCTTAGAAATATTTATTTTACTTTACACTATTTAAAAAACCCTTATCTAAATTTATACCTCGATATAACGAGGGAAACGTTCATGTAACAGAGCAGGTTGCAAGAGAAAGAAGGAGGATATGTCATACTATCAAGGATTCCTTATTGTAAAGCTATTGAATATTGTACATAATAATTAATATATAATATTGTATATAATAGTAAAATTACCACTTTACTACAAATAATTGGTTTAATCTATTAGTTAAGTTTCGATTTATATTACAAAGAAATTTTCACTTAAAACTGTTGTGCATCATTATTACATATAAAATATAAAGTAAATTCGATACATGTTTTAGTACCACCTTATCCTTTTATACAAATTTAATCATGATCAAAGATGACAAATAAACAAAATTGATTAAAATAAAAATAATGGATTTTTATAATATACCCACTTTTCAAGTGGGTTTCTTAGTATTTTATGCTACAAATATTGTAAGGATTTTATAACTTATTGCAATTTCTTCACATGAATTAAGTAATATAATTTACTAATCATTTATAAAGATTGCTGAATCATCTATATAATATAAATCACAAAATTCGAATGTCCACACATTGTACAGTTTTGTGTAGTAGACCGTAGTTAAGTTAGTTTTACACAACATGATTATGTGTTAAATGTGTCACGTCAGGAGCACAAACGGTATTAACCAGTAGTTCACTATCTTGGCTGCACCAAACATCAAAGTGTGCACATATAGACTTTGTAAGCAACCGTCTGTCTAGCCAACCTTGAGATCTAGTTTGCTCTAAACCGGCTTTGTCAGCAGCCATCTGCTTAACCTACTAACAGAGCAAACTGAATATATAGTAGACTTACCAGTAGATTTCATCATAAATGGGTACAACATACATAGACATATAACTGCTTTGATAGTGGTTCTGTCTTTGGCAGCTAATCTACATGGACAAATCTTGTAATATCCTAAATGAATATTAACCTACCTATTTCGTTTCTGTCTTGACCTGGGTAAACAATCAAAATAATGCCATTCGCAAAAAATATCCGTTTATTGAACGAGTTCAAGTGTATGAGTTGTTACTATCTTATACATTTTCAATTTGTCAACGTATACATGAACTAGGACTGAATAAAAGTTGTGCCTGCGCTGGCGCCACACAAAAACCAGATCGAAATCTGAAAACAATCATCAAAAGCCATGATTCACAAAAGTATATCCCCAATGAGAAAACAACAATTTTTAAATACAACTTTTTCGATCAAGTCTATAACACCGTAATTTCTTACCTATCACTCCAAACGTAGTCAAAAGTAACTCATAGAATCCCATCACTCACGCCAACGCTCATGTAGCACTCCTGACTAAATTTAAATGGTAGCACTGACATATTGGTAAGCAAACGAAGCTGTCATGCTTCAAAAAATTTTAATACTTTAAACTGCGACTTTCTTACCACAGTCGCCGTCAAGCTACGCTGTCGAGGCATTTCTATTCCGTCCACTTCCGGAGGGCAACAAACCAATTTCTTTTGGAAATACTCGAAGGTAGCTGAAGTGTTAATCATGGATCGACAGTCGTTTTGTAGAACAGAGCTGGGTGTTTTCGTATAAAATGTCTACCTGCTAACTAAATCATTTTAAAGGAATCCTGCAGAGCCAAGAATTAATTTGAATATGAAAAAGCTAACCAAGTTGCATCTCTCTGCGCAGGTGTAACGACTTTAATTCCAGGTCCAAACTATAGTGATGTTAAAACTCCCCCGCACAAACCATGGTAACCCAAATTAATAACACACCCTCCGAGGAATGCTTAAACCTGCTGGATATCCCGTTATATGTCCACCTACATTAGCTGTCAACGACAGAGAACCACTGGCAAAGCTATCTCTATGTCTGTCTAGAGTAATTCAAACAAATGGATGGGATGCCCTCATAATCACATTAAAATTTCTAGGACGAATAAACATATACCAATGTTATGATTTACATGTAGAAAAGTTTAGACATTAAATAGAAACATTTGTTATCATTAAATAGTTTATTTTAGGTACTGCTTTTTTATACAAATACGGTTACTACGGATGTAAATTATTAATATATACAAAATGACTTAAATCGTTGAAATATTTACTAAAATATACACAAAGCTTAAAAGACACAATATTTTTATCCAAAGTTACTCCGAGATCAATATGCCCATAAACATTTAATATATATTTTCTACATGAAATAAAAACGTTTTATTAATTTATTCATCTGCTTATGTAAAATTTATTTTTTTATTTATTTATTAAAACAAAATAATTTATAATATATAAATAACAGGATTTACCCTAAAAATATTATAGCAGTTCACAAAAATTCCAAAGCATACATCAGTGACTTGAGTTATAGCTTAAGTTCATAGCACACTTCTTTACTTTGGCACACAAATAATAATAAAGACAACCTTTCAAAACTTGTCATAAAAATAAATGTTTGTACAAAATATATAAATAAACAATTTAAATAATATAATGGTAACGAGTGTAATATCATAAATATAATACAAAAACAACGCAATAAATATAATATAATAGTAATTAATAAATAAATAACTAAACACCAACCCATATAGAGAACCAAACAACCCAGGGAGAAAGTTGACCTACGGATCACATGACAACAATGGCTTGATCTTTTATTTTGAAAACATCCAAGCTGTCATGGTGAATGTCAATGTCGGACCCAACCAAGAGTATTGCATTATAAGACCTCATCATACTTAACAGAGGAAAGAATGCACGCGTCGCAGTGCGTGAATAGGGCAAATTAAACAAACATTTGTTCCTACTGTTGAAGTTGGGCACTCGATAACTAAGGACTCCCAAACAGTTAGCGTCGTCCACCCGACCCCGGACCAGGCCCCAGAGATACACTTGCGACATGACCTGTCTCATCCGACTCAGACTCTCCAGCCCAAACATTTCCAACAACTCATTGTATGGCACTACAATGAGTGCCATTTATATATATATATATTAAAGCATTTATAATATAAATATCTCAAAAATCTTTTTTGAACTTGTTTAATCAGTTCTTCGTGGATTAAATGCATCGGATTCCACACAATGACGGTGTTCTCAAGTCTTGATCTGACTAAAGATGTGTATAATGTGATGAAAGACCTGATATTAATTATAATTTGAGCGAAATATATTATTATATGTTTCCGCCATTTTTATGTAAATTGAAGTTTTACTGAGAATGAAACAAACAAAGTAACAAAGGTGTAAAAAGCGATTTAGGAGTGTTCAAACAAACAAATCAACAACAAAAGATGACAAAAATCCTAGCAATTAATCATGTTGTCCATTGATTGTAACTCGATCATTGCTCTTCATTTTTGATGTCGTAATTTTAGGAAACCAAATCTCTCAAACACTGTCGTTTACAATTACTTACATTTTAAGTTGGTTATTCTACGCGACATGATAACTCCTTAAATAACTCTCAATTAGTAAATCAGTGTTCTAACTCTAGTTACTTACCAGAAAATATACATTTTTTTGCTTTACGTACAACAAACACAAAACAAATATCCAACAAAAAATGAACATTAATTATTGGTCAAAATAAAAGGTTTTCAATTTCTCACTACAAAATGTTGGATTTTAATATATTTGACTTCTTGAGTATGTGAATAAACCTTTCGTTTATTATAATTTCAGTCTATTGTGTTTAGGTAATGCTAAAAGCATGATTTAGGATGAATTTAATCATAACAATTTTCTAATTTTGTATGGTTAATTTTTTAAAGTTATCCTAATATGAGAGATATAAATTTAACGTAAGAAAATATCTTCAACCCAAAATCATGTATTTTATTTTTTGATATAGAATTCTTCCAAATGCTAAGAAGGGTTACTTATATTACTATATTTACAACACATAAGGGAAACGGTAGACGTAACTTTTTTAGTTTTACTCAAACAAAAGGGAAAATAAATAGTGAAATAAAAACCTATGAATTCATGACTTAATTAATTGTACTACAAAGGCCATGGTTGTGCACAAAATACAAGGTAGAGTGCAGAGAGCAGACTGAAAGAGTAATACCATTATCTCAACTGATGTGCAGTAAATTGAGACGAATTGAGGCACTAAAGGGTGAGATTGGTGGAAAGGCGAAGTCAAATTGTGAGAAATAGAGGTGAGAAACCAAGTTTCGTTCTACGGATCGAAATGGTAAGAAACCTCTTTTTAATTTTGTGGCGATGATAATTTTAAACTTTATTTCATATTTGTACTACATTACATAGCACTTCCGCAGCAAAAATAACCGGCGGTGTTCGCTCCTCTGTGATTGTATTAGCTCTGCTATGCAGCATCAATATCTGTTTACCTCACCGACAATCAAGAAATGTAAAAACAATGGATTTCTGAGCACGCTTAGATTCCTCTCGGTGAAGGAAAACTCAACATCTCTTAAAAGTAAAAATAAAATTTTACTATTTATGTTGATCTTATGAGGTCAACCATTATGCGCTAACGAGGAAACTGTTGGGTTACAAATTTGTAAACAAACTAGGTGCAATCATATGACGTTGTATCATGGCTTATTAGCACATGTGATGTGACTTCTTTGGTACCTGCGAAATACTTTCGTTTTATTACGTTCCCATTCATGTCGGATACTTCGAAGCTTCGTTTATCGCTTTATTTATGTTAATACACATATTAGCAACGATTAAAACCTAGGTTAAAATTATTTAAAAAAAAAACATTTAATATCCGCTCTGGTCACTTTACGACTTGTTTTTCGCCGCGTGACCCAGACTGTCGTGTGCAAAAGTCTCCAAATTCGTTTAAAACCCTTCATTTATATATCACTCAAAATTATGTGCGCTTCAAGTATCGGAAAATTAATTTCAAACTAACATTTTTAAGCACTTCTCATGCAGAATAACATACCTCTTATATGAAAATATCTTCAACTCGATGGACTTCTATTTTATAAAATGTTTTAAATAACTTTTTACAATTTATAAAACCTTTATTCGAAGCAAAGTATTAAATTACGTTCTTAATACAACAATTTATCGTTTTTACAAAGGAAGCCAGTCATTTATTGAAAAAACGTATATTTATAATATTTAGAAAATACTACGTATGCTAATTGACAGTGTCAAGTTATTTGTTTCAAATTGAATATTTGTATAACAAATTTTGGGAGCTTTCCAACCCATTGAGGCTCGTACGTACATATCTGCTTATATATATATATATATATATATATATATATATATATATATATATATATATATACATACATATATATATATATACGTATATAATATATATTTATATATATATATATATATATATATATATATATATATATATTTGTTGTTACTTAGAGTAAATTTTCAGGTTTTTTGTTGTGTTTAAAAATATAGTGTTTATATATTATATTTCAAAGTATCTATAGGGAATGATATGTTACTAAATAATTCCCTAAAATTAAGAAATTAAAGATATGTAATTAGTCAAAATAATAGTATTGTATTTACAGAGAGAAGATGATAACTAACTTTATAACAATGACCAAAACAAAACAGGTGGTCTATATCTTTTACAATACTAAAATAAATTATATTTTTAAATCAGCTGACCAGCTGACACTACATGAGCCCCCTAGAGAGACTGGAAGTCAGGGAGCAAACCGTAAACGCACATTACGACCAAATCTGGTAGCGCACTCTGGTGTTGCGTTGTCCGGGTCTGCAGCAGGTGTACCGATGCTGGGTGCCGGTGTGTGGGCGCTTCTTGGTTGAGGCTGTGGGGAAGGGTCAGGTAGAATGTAAAGCAGGCTTCACTCTGTCAATGCTTACTTTAGAGCTTCTATCTGCGATCTGGATGGTCATAGTTTTGTCGTCACGGCTGAGCACTTTGTGAGGTCCGCTGTAGGGAGGTTGCAGGGCTCGACGCACAGTATCGTCACGTAAGAAAACATGAAGTGCATGTTGATAATTCCTGGAAGACAAATGTCTGAGGTTTACTGTGAGCTGAGCCAGAGACAGGTCGAAGGCGAGATGTTTGACGTTGCAGCCTGACAACAAGGTCAGAGATGTCTTCACTGCGTCCCAACCCCGGAGGGCTGGCAAGGAGTGATCCAGGTAGACCGTAAGGGTTCTCCGTATACTAGTTCAGCAGAGGACGTTGTTAAATCTTCTCTGTATACGTTTCGGATACCAAGCAGAACTAGAGAGAGGGCTTGGAGCCAGCTTGATTCCGGGTGACAGATGATGGCCGCTTTTAGATGACGGTGAAAACGTTCGACCATACCATTGGCTTGTGGTGATAACTGGTGGTCCGTAGACGTTCAATCCCAAATGTAGAGGTGAGACGTTTGAAAAGTCCAGATTCGAATTGACGACCTTGATCCGTTGTGATACGTTCTGGGCATCAAAAACGGGATATCCAACAGTTCACCAAAGCTTCGCGACTTCCTCAGCAGTGATTTGCTGAAGTGGGTGAACTTCTGGCCATCTGGTAAACCTGTCAATAACGGTCAAACAGTATCGGTACGGGCCAGCTGGTGGGAGTGGTCCAATTATGTCTACATGAATGTGACGAAAACGAGCAGATGGTGGATTGACTGTTCCAAGTGGACTGTGAACGTGGCGTGAAACTTTGGCACGTTGGCAGAGCTGACAAGTTTGGGTCCAAGTGCGGCAATCTCGCTGAATATTAGGCCAAACAAAACGTTGAGATATGAGGCGAGCAGAAGCTTTGATGCCGGGATGACTTAAGTTGTGTAGAGAGTCAAAAACCAGTCGTCTGAGAGGAGCAGGTACAAATGGTCGGAGTGAAGGATTAGAAGTGTCACAGAAGAGGTCAACGTTTGAACCAGGGACTGTGATTCTCTTGAGCTTCAATGCTGTGTCACGGTTCAAAAGATCTTGAAGTTTCAGTGTCCTCTCGTTGAGCCTGTGAAAGAGTACAGTGGTCGACAGTTGTGATTCCTGAAATGGCATCGACACGTGAGAAAGTATCGCAACGATGTTTGCAGATCCAGATATGTGCTGAATGTCAGTAGTGAATTGGGCAATAAATGATAGTTGATTGACTTGAACAGAGGAAGTTTATCCTTTCTCTGTTGGAAAGCAAATGCCAATGGTTTATGATCAGTGAATATAGTACAACGCCGAGCTTCTAAAATATGTCTAAAATGATGTACTGATGAGTAGACGGCATAGAGTTCACGGTAATAGGCGGGCCACTCTATTTGTCTTGCAGTAAGCTTTTGAGAAAAGAAAGCAAGTGGTTGCCATTCATTCTTGACGAGTTGTTGAAGGCATGCCCCAACAGATGAGGTGCTGGCGTCAGTGAAAAGTCCGAGTGGAGCGTTTGGGTCAGGGTGATTGAGCAGAGTTGCTTGAGAGAGATTCTCCTTGCAATTGATGAAGGCCCGTTCTAACTCGGTGGTCCAGGTTATCTTCTGATTTCCTTTGAGGCCTGCAAGAGCAGAGTGAAGTGGTGCTTGGTGTTGAGATGCAGAAGGAATGAATCTTCTATAAAAATTAATCATGCCCAGAAAACGACGTAGTCCTTTGGCAGTTTCCGGGCGAGCGAAGTTCTGAAGAGCGGTGATACGATCGGGAAGAGGTCTAGTACCACTGGCAGATACTTCGTAGCCTAGAAAGGTAACTATTGGAAATCCAAGGACACAATTTGTTAGCGTTGACAAGGATTCCATAGTCTGTGAGTCTTTGAAAAAGGATACGGAGGTGATCTTGATGTTTGTTCGGATGTTTGTGAGAAAATAAGTATGTCATCAATGTATGGGAAACAAAAATCAAGTCCTGAAACCACTTCGTCGATAAATCTCTGAAATGTCTGTCCAGCATTTCTGAGTCCAAACCCCATGAAGGGAAATTCGAACAAACCGAAAGGTGTGGTTATGGCCGTCTTAGGGATGTCGTCAGGGTTTACTGGTATTTGGGTGTAAGCTTTTACTAGATCAATGACCGAAAATTGTTGTGCACCCACGAATTTGATGATTGAAGTCATGAATGTGACGTACCGGATAGCTGTCAGGAATGGTTCTAGCGTTTAGAAGCACGGTAGTCACCACACACGGTCGCCAACCATCAGTCTTCTTAGGAACTAAGTGCAGAGGAGACACCAAGGTCCATCAGAGCGTCGGGCAGTCCCCTTCTTGGACCATACTATCGAATTCGGCTTTGGCGATTTTAAGGTGATCAGGTGCAAGACGGCGAGGTCGGCAAGAGATTGGAGGGCCAGGCGTCGTCTTGATGAAGTGTAACGTTATTATGCTTCACCTCACGAGGTGTTCCAGCCGGACGAGTGAGGGTAGGAAACTCAGCAAGCACAGCGTGGAATAGAGAGGACTCGGTGAGGGTCTTCACACTAGGAACAGAGGCATCAGAAGTTTGACATCTTACTGTTAAATTAGTTGTTGAGTCAATCAAGCGTTGATTGCGACAGTCAGGAAGAAGTCCGTAGTGAGCAAGAAAATCAGATCCAATGATGGGCATGGTGACATCAGCGATGATGAATTTCCATGCAAAGATGCGTCGCAAACCTAAATTTAGACCAAAATTTCTAAAACCGTAGGTGTGAATTTGTGATGAGTTCGCTGCAACCAAGTCGTAGTCCACGCGTTGTGGTCCTGTTTTGTAGTAGGTGACGTGGGTAGCAGCAGAGATCAGAACCATGTCTATGCGAAATTAGTACCAGTAACCCGGTCACTGATGAGAAGGCGTCGTCCTCCAGTTGAGCAGCCAGTAGACGGCATTATTGACTGCTGTTGGAGTTTAAAGAAAATTTACATGGCTTGATACATTTATTAGCTTTTTTACCATATTTAAAATGATACCAACATATATCGGAGGAGCTAGATAATGATTTAGAACCATCCTGGCCGTGTAAGTCTGAGCGAGATCCAGGATGATGAGCTGAGAGTGCTGTCTCGATCTGAGAAATCCTATCCGTCAATTCCTTTATGACCAAGGTGAGTTCTGAGTCAATATTTACAGTTTTTACGGTTGAGAGAACACACTGTAGATGGCAAAGTAAATACACTTACATTCGGAGTTGCGGTGCTTTGAACTGTACTCAAAGGGATTGATGGGCTTACCTCAAATATCTTGTCAGCAACATGCGCTAGTTGCTCTAGTGACTGTTCTTGAGATTGTGCCTGCAGTATTGCTTGGACTTGGCATGGTAGGCGAGTGATCCATAGTTGACGAATAAGATCCTAATGTACTGGAGTGTTACCGGAAAGTGATAGTAGATGACGAAGGAATTGAGATGGTTTACGAGATCCCATTTCTTCCTCCGTCAGAATTTGTTTTAGTCGTTGATTGGTACTGAGAGAGAGCCTTTGGATAAGTTCGGTTTTGAGAACGCGTGTAGGGGGTTGGCTACAGGAGGAGCTTTAATTATATCCCTTACGTCATGAGCGTAGCGACCTTCCCTTCTAGCTGACTTACAGCGTATGCAAATCTTGTATTCTCCTGTGTAACATGGGCGATGGTAAACTGAGCTTCGACTTGTGCAAAACCATAGTTCCACATCTTTCGGGCCAAAAGGGTGGAAGTTTGACACTTACCCGATTGACGACACGTTGGGGAGAGTCTGCAGTTTGTATATCAGTTTCCGCATGTTCATTGTCCTGGTTAGCAGGATGGTGAATCTCTTCAGCATTGTTTTCTTGCTGACCTTGAAGATGACGTTGCAGATCTTCAACTTGAGTCTGCAAAATGTCGTTTTGCCTTTGCAAATCTTCCATTGAATGTGAATAAAAAGCGGGTCTTGAATAATTTGTCCTCTTTTTTCGGGTCACCAATATAGAGGAATGATATGTTACTAAATAATTCCTTCCCTAATTAAGAAATTAAAGATATGTAATTAGTCAAAATAATAGTATTGGTATTTACAGAGAGAAGATGATAACTAACTTTATAATAATGACCAAAACAAAACAGGTGGTCTATATCTTTTACAATACTAAAATAAATTATATTTTTAAATCAGCTGACCAGCTGACACTACATATCAAAAAGAGGTCTAAGTTCTTGTTTGTACTATATATAACACGTAAAGCAAAGTACAGATAAAAAGACATGTTTAATTTTTATATCTGAGATATGTAAAAATATCTGAAAGTTTACAAATATTACTTTAATTTTATTTAGTTTTTTTTATTAGCGTATTACTCCTCTATGAACGCGTTTTATAGTCTTAACATTTACATAAGCATGAATTCTCATTGAACCTTCAGCAACAAAATTAATTTACCCTTATAATAATGACCCTTATTAAAAGCCATATAAATTCATACATTTACATTCATATTGCCACATTGCCAATAATTTTAAGTCTCCACCTTCAGGATTTCTGAAAAAAAGGCATGGAAATAGATTTGCCCCTCACCACTGTTATTTTCAATTATACTTTACCGTATTACCAATGTTCTTTCAGAGCGACAATTTATCTCAGATACATGATTAAAAAGACAACTAATTCTATTAGACTCTCTCCCACTGCTTTTTACTTCACCCAATATTCGTATCCAAATATAATCTTTTTATGATATTCTTAAATCTAACGTATTTATCAGAAAAATATTTGTTACGAAAAAATCAACATACAATATTAAAACTCATATCGTTTGCAAGAAACGTGTGTTTTACTGTAGTAACGCTAGAGGATAAACATAAAACACTTCAAGATTTATAAATTGCTCGTCTTAAATTAAAAATAAAACTTATAACTTGTTTTGAAAATATTTTCATTCTCGCTATTGAATTTTTAATTTCAGTTCTATCCTATTTACATAGTTTTTCAAAGTGTTGGCTTCAAGCCATATTGTCTCAAGGGATAAGAAGGGATTCCAGGGGTATTGTGTCGCAAACTTAAGATGAGAAGAATTTCTTTATGAAAGTTTAATGATATATACTTGCCTGTGCGGAGGTGCGATAATTTTGATACATTGTGGCGAGCGAGAGGGTGGGAATTTATAGGCTCTAACTTAATAACTTTCTCTTCAATTATAATGACATTATTAAACATTCTCTTGTATACATGTTGTATATATGTGAATTCGCTGATTCTTTTGCTTTAATCCATAAAACTTGTATTGTCCTCTTATTTGGACGCATCATATTCAAATTAATATTTAAATTTCATATTAAAACTCTATACGTAATCTCTTCTTTAGCCAGAGGCTATGTAAACAAAATAGGTTACTTAACTCTAGAGCTACTAATCTGTCTATTAGGCTTTGTAACTTAAATTAAGAGAAAATATTAAAGTGATATTATTTAAATATTATTCAAAATAAAATGTAAGTTTTCTTTAAAAGCCATTGTTATTTTATTGTTGAAAACTACTACAAAAGAAATAAGAATCTTTCGTACACATTAATTAATATATTGGAATTATATGACTTTTACTTTTTTTTAATTTAATTTATCTTATTTCTCATGGACCAGTTATGATGAGAGAATGAAACAAATATGAATCATACCATAGAAAGGCTTGGTGTAAATCGTATCCGTGTTCCGAGAAATCCCCGTTTACATTTGTAAAATTCGCTAAATAATGTAAAGATATGGAAAAGTATATCGAGTTTGTACATCGATTTAAAATATAGCTTTAATTATATCCCTATACATATCACTATTCCCAAGTCGCCTGTCCTCATAGTCAGCTGGCACGTAACATCGAACAGAAAAGAATTAAATTGCGCTTCAACTTCACTTTAACAAACTATCCTCCCTAATGGGTTTACTTTAAAAATAGTATTATAAATGTAGTTGAAAAGATTGAAATCTCTAAATTAATGTTAATTTTCCAATGATTCTAATAATATTATAAACTCGAAAGTGCCTTTGATTGTTTTGTTTGCTTTCAAGCGTGAACTATTCAACCGATTGTACTGAAATTGTTCAGGGACATGCGTACGATCCTTGGGATGAATATAACCCTATTTAAAAAATACCTCTGGGCTACGCCCCACTGGTCCTAATGGTAGCGAAAAAAATTCCCATCTTAGTTTCTATGGGGAAATATGAAATATGAATTAAAGAGTATATCTAATGAAATAAACTGTTCTAGTAAGCATTTTTTATTATTATCAGTTTGCTTATTTATGTTTCTAATATGAGAAATTTTTAATAATGGTAGGAATAACCATAATCTTACAGCTGTTTTAAACTCCAGCGATTAGGTAAGTACATCTCTACCTTAAAAATGTCCTAAACATAAGATAGTCAGAATTTGATTCCGAAGACTCCTTTAGAAGCAGTCGGCAAGAATTGTGTTAAATAAAAGTTTGCTATACTGTGCATTTTAACTAACGTGCCAATTCAAGCTGCCAATTTTTAAAAACGTTTAATATAAATTTAAAGACGGTTATATAACCCTTCTTAGTTCTCTTTCGACAGAAGTAGTCTTTTCTGATCGTTGCTATATATTTTCTGGTCGGGAAACAAAAAATAAAATTCACTATGACACTAAACACTAAAATAAGAAACAATTAATTTACAATGGCCATAATTAGAAACTTTTTGACGTATTTTATTGATTGCGACAACAAATAAAACTTAAAATTGGCGTCGGAAATATAATATATTATATAATAAATATAATAATAATTATATATAATAAATATAATTCACTCAAACCAGCAGTGGTCATAAACGTGCAACACCTACTAGATTGCAGTTACTGCTAGCAGTGCAGATGTAAGGACAAAGTAGCCTAACTTTTACTATGTATTTAAAATTTTAAAGGCAAAATCAGCTTTGGAACAAAATATTAAGATTCCAGTAAATTAAATATATACTTGCACATAAATATACGCTTGAAATTGTATTAAATTTCATTATATTGTTTGCATTTATTTTATTTTGTATTAAGGAGATAGATACTCGTCCCACGTCTCATCGACCGCCACACTAACTAAATAAACTCTTATCTGCGGACCTCTCAATATCTTTTAATGCTAACAAACAATATTAGATGGCTACATGTACCAACAATGGATACAGTCAATTAGTTTTAACAAGTGTTCCTTTCTCACAAGATTTTCAATTGCTGAGAGAAACTTTCTGGAGTCAATAAGAGATGACGGAAAGATTTCTTTACCTGTTTTTCTCCCCTTGTGCAGACTTATCGATGCTTTTTGGTCTCATATTATCAAAGCGTTGCAATCATAATACAACAACTATGTTAAGAAATAGTATTTTTTAACCAGAGAGTAACTTAACTCACCTCCCCAACAAACATGACGGATCATCACTGTTGTAACCTATATAAATCAGTGGAGCTACAGACAATCAAACTACAAACATCACGTAACCCACAGCTCAGATTCTTCGTGGCAGTTTGTTTCTAGCTCAGTTACACAGCCAAATTTAAATGTAAATAAACTGAAAGTTAAACTAGCTGTATTTTTGGAAAGCTTTTCAAAATTTTAACCTCCAGCGATTAACTTGGTTTATTTATAAAATCAGATTTTGAGTAATGATATATCATAATTTATTGATGGATTCTTGATAATCCCCGAAAACTAAATTTGAATATTACTGAATCGTGGTTACACGATGACAGTAACCTCGCACATATTACAAGATTTACAGTAGGTTTAGATATTACAGTAATTAGAAGTACAATAATCGTAGTGGCGGTATAATTTTTACATTATTAGTGTCCTGCGGTCAGCTGTTGCTAGATAGGGTGGCCACTGGTTTGTCCTGTGGGCCACCCTAACACTTGACAGGACTTCGTTGAGATTGTATCGTTGTCAGTCTGTCTGTCATCTTCATACAAAGATCCTAGAGACATGAAACTTGCTTACATAGGATCCTTCTAGTCCAAGGAAGAACTCCATTGACTTTGGGGTGACAACGTAATATGAACTGACGGTCTAGTTTATTGTCCGTCTTTGCGCTCACTCTTTCTTTTCGTTTTCTAGGATATTTCAATAAGTGCTAGTAATAATATTCATGTTTAAGAGCAGTAAAATCTATTTCGAGAGTGCCCTATTCCATTTTTATAAAGTAAGAATAAAATGTAACATAACATTAATACATTCTACATTACATCTTCGTAAAGTAAAAGACTATTAAATAAAAATTGTTGTAGCATATGCATCAATATTCAATGTGACTTTCAATTTTTTAAAACCGGAAAATCACGTTCCTATAGTTTACTTCAGTTCTTTTCTTCTAGCGTGATATACTTAAACATATAGTAAAACATAATTAAAACTTACAAAATATCAGGCAAAATAGTACCGAACTGGTAAAGCTCGAGTTCGATGTTTTTTTCCATTGCGCCTTAAACAAAAAATAAAGACGAGGAGAAGGGACTATTACCTAAAAAACAATCTGTTTTAACTCTAAATGTCCACATTTAGAATACATTTTCAGACCTGCAATTCATATAGTTTCATCCGCCAAAATTCATATATTTCCCTTTTAGAACGTGTATCGTAATTACATTAGAAATGAGTTCATAAAATTGTACAAGAACTCCATAATCTACGTAGATTAGATTTATTTTCCGGAATATTACAATAAGTAACCGTACATGAATAAAATACGATTATTTTACAGCATCAACATTGTAACGTTAAACAGACCCAATGTGAATACAGGATATCACGACATTTATTCAAACATTGTTGCAAGAGTAATTACGTCAATTTAAACAATAAATTCAATAGTAGACGTCAACTCATCATATTTCGACAATGCTAAGCTCACAGGTGCGTGTGCGGACGCTCGGCTCTCAGACTGCATCAGACATTTTTTTCCTTCACCTCAAAGTCCTCAACACTGTTAGATAAAACAGTAACAACCGTGTCAGATACGAAATCAGATTGTTCGATGTTATCAAGTAATATAGCATCTTTCCCTATACAAAAGTGTCAGCTAAAGTCATATCCGTAATTTCAAATACAGTATTATATTGTTTAATACTACCACGTGTTATGTGATTACTGTTTCTATTCTAAAATGTCTGATTAAGCCAAAGCCTCTGTGTAAACTAAGAAAATGGCAGCCGGGTCTCGATATCTTACTCTTGGTTTTCTCTTTTCATGCACTAAATGAATTACAAAGCACTCAAAATAACTTACTCTTCCGTTTAACTAAAACTAAACAAAGAATATAATGTTTATCTTTATAAAAAAAGAGAGCCTTGTTCTTCCTCCTGTGGATCGTAGCGGTTAGCCTGGTTTCTCACCCCTATTTCTCACAATTTATTTTTTCATTACCACCAATGCCACACTTCAGCGCCTCAATTCGTCTCAATTTACTGCACATCAGTAGAGGTAATTGTATTACGCTCTCAGCCTGGTTTTTGCATCCTACCTGATACCACAGCCTTCATGCACACCACAGCCTAACTCGACTGTTGACTCTACTGTATTTAATAGAACGTGTATATGTGTCTAGAACACAAGGTTTAATGCATGAGTTAAAATAGTTTTAAATTTTGTGTGTTAGGATAAACATTAAAAATCATCTCTAAAATGTATTTCCAAATTTCTGTCCAGACCCAACCCTGAGAATTATAGTTTTTTAAGTGACTGGAATCATTTTTATTTATCATAAAATGTGCAACTCAAATTTTTATAATAATTCTTAATCCTATTTTATTTATATAATAAACCATATAAAATATAACACAGAATAAGAAAGAGCTATGATGTATATGTTGGGCGAATTTCTGCATAGTATGATCATCAGCTGAAGCCCAGAGACAGGTTACACTGTACCAGCATCTGCTCAACCCTGTTGCTGCTTCAGACTTGAGAGGTAATGATAGTATAATATATAACTTGATTTCAAACCACAGTTTTTTCCAAACCTATAAATAATTAGAAATACATAATAAATTCTATTTTTTATTCCTGTTTTTATTGGATAACGTTTGATATCAATAAACGTAAATTATTCATATGTGTAACTGTTTGTATACTGGGCGTCCCAAGTATAATGCAGGTGAAAACAAAACGAATTTTATCATAAAATGTATAGTCTCGTCTCTTCTACTTTTTACTATCTGGCTGGAAGAGTTTTTTTTTTTATTTTTTAGAAAATAGTTTGTACCTATAAGCATTTTTTAAGATTTTAAGTTCAAACTTTGCAGGAATAATTACCTTATTACTGTACATCTTAGATACAAGTTTGAAAATATTATCATTTACATAAACGGAATGGCGCCCATTTAAATTTTCAAAGCCTAATAACTCTAAGACGAGTGATATTATTAAAAAATAATAAGAATGATAACACGTGGCTCTTTTCAATATAAACATTTCGGTGCTATGTTGAATGTTCTACGATAATTAGCTAAGACATAATTAAGATTTTTTAAATAAAGGTTTGGGTAAATACAAATAACAAATGCTTAAAAGTACAGCATTAGGAATGTATCCTTATCAGGTACATAAGGCATTGAGCAACAGAATATTTTATAACAGCTGATAATAAATTAAGAGATAGCTAATTTTTGTGACGATTAGTTTACTAAATACTATGTTGGAGATAATATTAATTCTCGTGAAAAAGCATTATTGGTTCAAATCAGTTATATTTCAATTGTGGTTTTAAAAGATTTTAATAGTGTATCCTTAATTTTGAACTTTAATCTTTATATTTTTAATATGGAAGAAAAACTTACAACACTCGACATCTGTAATTAGCTCTGCAATAAGTAAATTTACAGAAGGGGTACAAAAAATTCATTGGAGAATATTTTCTAAATGTGAGATCGAAAGAGGATATGTGTGGTAAAATATGACATGAATATTATAAATCAAATTAAGCTTTATTTACATTATTTAATCTCATAAAACAAATTCTTATTTTTTTACTGACAAATTACAGAACGTATGTAATCAACATTACTCAGTGATGGCAGGACGCAAACTATTATATGCTGTCGGAGCCTCTTAAATTGATTGCTTTTAATAAAAAATCTTCCACTGTTTTCAATCGGAAAACACGTTTCTTAAGTTTAACGTATAATTACTCTTTAGGTACTGTGTCGTATTAAATTACTTTTACAGGTATTAAATTGTATATCTGTACCTACGTTTCTTTACTTTTTAAAAGCGCAAGGATTTTGTCAAAATTGCATGTTTACTGGCAATTTTAAAATTGTTTGCAGTGTTCTAGTGATATTAAAAATTATTTATATATTATAGCGTTCATATATCCAAGAAAATTGCTTCACTTCATTTTCAATAATAAATAGCAGTTTGGGTGAAATGGACTGAAATATCTGGAAAATTTAATTTATAATCTACCGTCTAATATCTTGGAAAAAGTATTAAAATTACACGATGATTACTTAGTATTTTAAAATAATTAATTACTGTAAGCAATGATAAACCTACAGTTGCTGAAAGTTCAAAGTTCGCTTCAACTAAAAATATGAGTATAATTCATCGTAGAGTAGTTAAGTGAACTCATAGATATCACGGGAAATATAAGTAATTACTTTTAAAAATGTACGGATGGAAAACCAAATAATATATTAGTTTAGAAATTAAAGTTTCTATTATTTCGTATCAAATACAATTTTACTATTGAATTCAATCCCCGTCTTCAGTCTCTCGGTATATTGTCTGTAGGAATAGGAAGGAAGGGAGTTCACCGTTTCTAGTAACCTTCAGGAGTGCAATCCTGAAGAGTGTTATTCAGAGCCAGTTCTATTGTTGCACTATCCACTCCACTTTTACTATTGATTTCAAAATCTTTGTCTTCATATATTTATAGCAATACGATGTGCGATGGAGGAGAGTGAACAATTAATAATACTCTTCATGAATACAATTTGGAGAGTGTTATTCAGAGCCAGTTCTATTGTTGCACTATCCACTCCACTTTTACTATTGATTTCAAAATCTTTGTCTTCATATATTTATAGCAATACGATGTGCGATGGAGGAGAGTGAACAATTAATAATACTCTTTATGAATACAATTTGGAGAGTGTTATTCAGAGCCAGTTCTATTGTTTGCACTATCCACTCCACTTTTACTATTGATTTCAAAATCTTTGTCTTCATATATTTATAGCAATACGATGTGCGATGGAGGAGAGTGAACAATTAATAATACTCTTCATGAATACAATTTGGAGAGTGTTATTCAGAGCCAGTTCTATTTTTGCACTATCCACTCCACTTTTACTATTGATTTCAAAATCTTTGTCTTCATATATTTATAGCAATACGATGTGCGATGGAGGAGAGTGAACAATTAATAATACTCTTCATGAATACAATTTGGAGAGTGTTATTCAGAGCCAGTTCTATTGTTGCACTATCCACTCCACTTTTACTATTGATTTCAAAATCTTTGTCTTCATATATTTATAGCAATACGATGTGCGATGGAGGAGAGTGAACAATTAATAATACTCTTCATGAATACAATTTGGAGAGTGTTATTCAGAGCCAGTTCTATTGTTGCACTATCCACTCCACTTTTACTATTGATTTCAAAATCTTTGTCTTCATATATTTATAGCAATACGATGTGCGATGGAGGAGAGTGAACAATTAATAATACTCTTCATGAATACAATTTGGAGAGTGTTATTCAGAGCCAGTTCTATTTTTGCACTATCCACTCCACTTTTACTATTGATTTCAAAATCTTTGTCTTCATATATTTATAGCAATACGATGTGCGATGGAGGAGAGTGAACAATTAATAATACTCTTCATGAATACAATTTGGAGAGTGTTATTCAGAGCCAGTTCTATTGTTTCACTATCCACTCCACTTTTAATATTGATTATAAAATATGTGTCTTCATATATTTATAGCAATACGATATACGATGGAGGAGAGTGAACAATTAATAATACTCTTCATGAATACAATTTGGAGAGTGTTATTCAGAGCCAGTTCTATTGTTGCACTATCCACTCCACTTTTACTATTGATTTCAAAATCTTTGTCTTCATATATTTATAGCAATACGATGTGCGATGGAGGAGAGTGAACAATTAATAATACTCTTCATGAATACAATTTGGAGAGTGTTATTCAGAGCCAGTTCTATTGTTTGCACTATCCACTCCACTTTTACTATTGATTTCAAAATCTTTGTCTTCATATATTTATAGCAATACGATGTGCGATGGAGGAGAGTGAACAATTAATAATACTCTTCATGAATACAATTTGGAGAGTGTTATTCAGAGCCAGTTCTATTTTTGCACTATCCACTCCACTTTTACTATTGATTTCAAAATCTTTGTCTTCATATATTTATAGCAATACGATGTGCGATGGAGGAGAGTGAACAATTAATAATACTCTTCATGAATACAATTTGGAGAGTGTTATTCAGAGCCAGTTCTATTGTTGCACTATCCACTCCACTTTTACTATTGATTTCAAAATCTTTGTCTTCATATATTTATAGCAATACGATGTGCGATGGAGGAGAGTGAACAATTAATAATACTCTTCATGAATACAATTTGGAGAGTGTTATTCAGAGCCAGTTCTATTGTTGCACTATCCACTCCACTTTTACTATTGATTTCAAAATCTTTGTCTTCATATATTTATAGCAATACGATGTGCGATGGAGGAGAGTGAACAATTAATAATACTCTTCATGAATACAATTTGGAGAGTGTTATTCAGAGCCAGTTCTATTGTTGCACTATCCACTCCACTTTTACTATTGATTTTCAAAATCTTTGTCTTCATATATTTATAGCAATACGATGTGCGATGGAGGAGAGTGAACAATTAATAATACTCTTCATGAATACAATTTGGAGAGTGTTATTCAGAGCCAGTTCTATTGTTGCACTATCCACTCCACTTTTACTATCGATTTTAAAATCTGTGTCTTCATATATTATAGCAATACGATGTGCGATGGAGGAGAGTGAACAATTAATAAATTGTACTTTTCATGAATACAATTTGGAGAGTGTTATTCAGAGCCAGTTATATTGCTGCACTATCCACTCCACTTTTACTATTGATTTTAAAATCTGTGTCTTCATATATTTATAGCAATACGATGTACGATGGAGGAGATTGAACAATTAATATGTAGATTAATTAGTTAGTGTTATTTAGAGAAAGGTTTTTTGGTGCTTAATCCACTCAACTTTTACTGTTGAGTTTCCAATCTCTGTCTTCATATATTGATATTGTTCTATTGCGGTACGATGGAGGAGTGAGAAAAATGCATGTTACTCCTGAAGAATACAATCCGGAAGAGTTATTCAAAACATGTTCTATAATTCCGGTATCTAAAATGGATATTAATTTGTAAATCATTTCTAAAAAAATTGGCTAATTGATCATTCACAAGTATTCTAATTGCAGGTATAATTCATTTTAAAATACCTCAACATTTCATTTTCATTTTCATTTTCTGTCTATGTGAGAATTTTTTTACATTGACTTCATGTTTATTTGCGTAATTTTGTGAAAAATGAAATATTTTTCACGCGACTGCTCACTAAACTCGGTGCTGCAATCTTATTCATCTGTCTATTCTGACTTGCTTGCGGTGATACTAAGGAGGAGTGCTCACAGTTTCTTATACTCTTTATTATACCGTCTTCTGATTACCAATACCTATTAGTGGTAACACGACTGAAATCTAATTTCCAAGAATCAGGTGATTATTATTCAGGGCCAGTTCTGTTTTTGCGACATTTATTCATTCTCTTGGCATTGAGATATAATGGTAATCTTTATTAAATTAATATCAATTTTCAAATCGCGTAGCATGTATTCATCATTTTTACATACAAATAATAAAATTTAATTAGTATATTGTTTTGATTGTTTTTCACATCAGCTGTTTCTTTCTAATACCACTCTAGCATGTTTAAAAATGTCCAAATTAGCCAAAAAATTCATTTATTGGTTAAAATTTTGGCTTTATAATTTTCCATAAACTAAAATAGAAGTCTGTCTATGAATGTTATTTAGTTTGGATTGGGTAATGGGCTGGGTAATTCCAAGGTACAAAAGTCACAGGTGAAAACAACCAACAAGACAACAGAAACAGCGGATAGGCCAGTATATGACTTTGTGCTTTTAGGTTGTGGCTCCAATAAACATAACATGAACAGAGTTCACCAATACACAGGCTGCAAACAAAGCCACAACCTAAACAGGGGTATGATGGTTATAAGTATGTTTTCCATCCATTATCAATGTTTAGTATTTCTTATCTTTAATTAAGCTGTTTGGGCAATGTGAAATATATATTTAAAGCTTTCTAAAGCGGAACACTCAAAATTTTATTTAGTAAGATACAAAGTAGCCAATTTCAGCAAAGATTGCACAGCAATATAATTCTGAATCCACAAATAAATTGCATATTACTTACAAAGCGTGAAGCACCCATATGACAAGCGCAATAAAGTGCCCTTTTTAACTTGTGAGATGAAAACTTTCAAGATTTTCCTCACCAACTTACTGGTTGCCTTTTTGCTTGAAATGAGTGAATGAATAATGCATTGGTTCAACGACTTTGAAACTTTTCATCATACAGTACTTAAGGTTTTCATTCCTGTTAAGGAAATATGGATGTTTACAGAAATACATGAAAGAAAACAATAACCAAACAATGTAATGTGTTCTGAAGAAATTTCACTAGTTAATGAAATCAAATATGATATACATGGACCAATATACATGTATATTTAATAAAAATAAACAAAAATATATTTTACATGAGCCCGGTCATATATATATATATATTTAAATATATGACCGGGCTCATGTAAAATATATTTTTGTTTATTTTTATTAAATATACATGTATATTGGTCCACAGCAGGTTGTAATTTCTAAAGCATTTATGGGTAGCACTCATCACTTGTTATTGGTAGGTATACCACTATCAAGAGAATTTTTGAAACATTTTTTTAATCTCTTTGTGATTTTTCGCTCTACTATGCATGAATATTTATCTAACTACAGAGAAAAGACAGTTATTACAGGCTACTGCAACATGGTAAATCTCTAGTTTCAGATTTGCCTCTTCTCTTTTTAACATCAAATCTATTGAAATCCTTTTTCCTTACTAGTTCATTTACCCCAGTTACTAAGTTGAATATTTCACAAAATTTTCGATAAAGTCCTTATGCGCGTATTCTACAACTATAAAGGTATAAAGATTAGTTAATGCAAATACAAAGAGTTACCATTAGTTATTTAACTTCATTCTAAGGCATGAGATTTAGAGAAATTGCAATCTCTGCATTCTGTACCCTGGCCTACTGCTCAATAACATACTCCAGGTGTGGTCTAATTGTGGAGCCATCCCAAATATTAATGAAAACAGCATTTACCGTATAATTACTAAACTCCATGTCAGCATATTATAGGTTGATCACAATGAGCAATTTTGGAATAACGCTTCCCAAAGGAGACGTCATCTGGAACAGCAACATGAACAGCGAAACACTCTGTAGGATTGAGCAATTTGAGGGCTGCCATATTAACTTTACACATTCCTATTCCTGCACCCTATCATTTATCGCTGCTCCAAGATATATTCCAGATTGCCTCCAAAATAGACATCACAAGGAAATTTGAAATGGAAAGTGGGATTTTCCTTAACAACACCCCCCCCCCCACCAATAGTTAGTGATGATTATTAGAAGAAAACTTAATAATAATAGTTTAATCCTCCATTTAATTGCCTTGTGTGCCTTAACAACAGCCTTCCAGAAAGGAAGTCAATTGGAAAAGTAGTATAAAAAAATCCTTAGATAAGTAATGGTCATTGGAACAAAACCGCATCTTGACAACGCACTGCATGAAGTTGCTTTATGTCATATTTGGGAAGGAAGAAGAGGCGTTTTCTGATAAGAAGAGAAGCATTTCCTATATCGCTGAGGTAAGCTGTGTTTATTTCGAAAATCCATATTTTTGAACTCAATCCAGTCTTACTGCTCTAGCCAGAGGACAGATTCTATAGTGTCTGAAACAAAGTAATTACTCGAGACACTGGCAAGAACAACGAAACGTTCTCCAACATTTCCCTAATTGAGGTAAGAGATTATCATTAGAAGAATACCAAATATCGATTGTTCATTAAGGCTTTTTGCTCCATGATACGTTTCAAAGGCTTAATAGAGGAGTGTTATCAGGGACAATGTGTTAACAGAAACATTTCTTATTACACATCTGAGGTAACCTTTGGTTATTAGAAACAATCATATATCTGCACGAATGTCTCATTGCTCCAGGACGGCAATGAATATATACATTTCATCCAAAAGAGACGGCATCCCGAAGCTGAACAAGAAAGTCCACAGTTAACGGCATCACTACAATGTACTTAATCTAAATTTTCTATGAAAACTTACATGTGCGATTCATAAAAATGGGTGCGATAGTCAGCTCCAACTTTCTGTTACATCGGTAAAAAAATCAAACAGTATGTAACTGAGATACCTTCTTTTTAAATCCGGTAATAAATGATCGAGTCTTTAGTTTCACTTCCTAATCCTAAAATCCTAAACATTTAGCAGCAAGAGTCGTAATAACTAAATTAAAATTGACAAGGTAGCTGAAAAGATACTGCTAAACCTAACACGGATGTAAGTGAACAAAAAAATGGAAAAATACTATTTTTGGATTTATAAATCAAAACTTGTTCATCAAGTGCAACTACCAGACATCGAAGAAACACAACAAGCAATTCGGCAGGATGGCATGGTAGCAGATGTGGTGGTGAAGGCGCACCCCCTTGTTGCCATTGTTAGTATAGTTTGTAACACCTACAGCCTCCTATGATTCTTCTTCTTTCCAAGACGCCTAATCCGCATTCTGTCTCTGAGAAGTTATGTAGAGCCTCATTATCTATTTCACTTGCAAAAAACGTTACAATTAAATGAAGCCCCTATTACATCATAGGTTATATATAACTCATGATAATTATAACATCTCTAAGCAGGTATCTCTGAATGTATGAGATTGTAACTGAGCAAAAATCTTCCTATGCAATTGTAATATAAAATGAGTAACATACCCGTAAATATTTTATATATTTAAATTTTAAAAATAAAGGTTAACTTCATGATCTCATTATCGCCGTCTAAAAATCAGTTCAATATTCAAAATAATTCAAATGGACCTTCAATTCCACATAGAATATGTCCCTAGAGACGATGGTGCATGTTCCTTTAAATTATTTGGCGTGGCATTATTTTATAACTGTCCTAATACGTATCTAGATTTATTTCATGATGTTGGGCCATATCCATCCGATTTGGTTGAGCGTTAGCAAAGCTTGCAGCTCAGGGGAATATCTCAAGAATGAATTGAATTATAAAAATGAGATATTGCATTCAACCTTAGCGAAAAATCTCATAAAATCATTCCTATTTGTTTTTTTTGTGTTACGAATCATATGATTTACCCTGCAACAAAATGACATGTAATTTATTAATGCGTATAGTCTGTAATATCTGTAAGACAGCATAAATAAAGTATAAAGTATTAACTTATAAGATGACAGTGAAAACTAGTTCAATGGATAATAGAACGTGTGTTTTTTTTTTTTTGTTTTTTTTTCTCAAACATACATATCTGAGTCAAGTTCAAAGTACTAATTTAAAAAAATATTTGTTTTGCTTTCATAAATTATGATATTGATTTAATAGCCCTAAATTTAAATTAAAATAAAAGTATTTAATCAAAAAGACTTAATACTACCTGATATAATTTGGGATGATATGTAGTTTTAAAAACGAGTTGGTGCTATTAGCCTATCCAAAAATATTTTCAGATTGCTCATTTATAAAACCTATTCCAGTATTCATAAATCTTTTAGGTACATATAATAATGATAGTTGTAAGTTGTATATAATAAATAGAAAATTATATAAAATTTATCATTCAAATTATTGTATACACAAAACATAGTATACCATAAAACAATGCACATGATACATGATATAATGCACACACCACACTCCTTAAACAGAAATCATATCCATGGTATAAAAAAAAGAAAACAAAATGTAAAAATCTGCTAAAGTATGTTTTTATACTGTCCTATATAGGAGTATTATAACTGTGACGGTATAATGGAGAGTGTAACAAAGTAAATGATCATACAAAGCGACATAATCGTGTGGTCAGCAGTATGTGGTCAGACGGCACGTGTTATGCAGTGCAGCTGTCTCATCCCGTTTGTGTTGTACATGAAGTTGGTCTGTGCTGTTTATCATGTATTAGGTTTATTACTAACTTGGTTTCAGACCACTGGAGTTTTAAAGCAAATGGGACAGTTTGATAAACGTAATATATTTTCCAACTGTTTCTTTGGTTTTTAAATTTTACATTTTGGAATGTTACATAAGTGATTTCTAAGAGAACTTAAATTGTCTAAGTCACCTTAAAGCTTAAACTACTTTTAATACTTTCAATTAGTATTTTAATATGTTAATAGGTCTATACGTTATTTAAGCGTTAAATATAAGTCCCCTAAATCTATATAAATACGGTTCACTGGTGTTTGCACGTCAAAACGATAAACAACACACCATTATAAAACATAAATCTAAAAACTTGTTTGTTATATCTGTGAACTTGTAAAACTAAGATTAATAAAGATTAAAAAACATATTTTTCTCGTATATGTAATGTGCAAGAACCTTATATCTCATAAAGGCATTATTATTAATAAATGCAAGAATTAATAGTTTGTATAAAATAAATATTATTTTTAATAATGTTGAGTGTTGACTGTTACAGCAACATTTTCATAAAAAACGCATTAAAAAAGTAAAGTAAAGAATATAGTGTTTAAATTAATGAACAGAGAATTTTTCAAATGGCCAAAGAGTTTTAAGCTCATTTAGAGGATATAGAATATATTGAATATACTACTAAATGATAAGCTTTTGAAGAATTACTTTTGTGTTCTGCTGCAGTAAAAAGACACGTCTGCTTTGTCCTCATTACCATTGCTGGAGGGAGATCCTAATTAAAATAGTTTTAATTAATTAATCTACGTTGTATTTTATGGTGTGAAGATAAATTAGCTACTATGACTGTAGTAATAATATAGTCTAATCGTTACTCATTTATATAATAAACGTTCTATATTAAAATGTCAATGTTCAATATAATGTCAATGTTCAAATAATTTTTGAACTTAATAAAACTTTTGCACATTATTATTAGGTGTATATTTTACTTTTTGGTATCATATTTTAAATTCTGGAATATAGAATATTGGATGAAATGGTTTTAAAAGCACTGAGAATACAGGCAGATCATTCAGTAACGCACGGGGCACCACGTAATAGTACCAGAAAAGGGAAATCATCTAATAAAATCTTAAGCGTGAGAGTATTACAAACTAAAATAAATATTTATAAAACGCAGTTTAGGTACATGATATTTGTATTGCTTCTAAGTTTAACATAGTTCTTTTTAAGAGTTCTTTTTGACTGACTGCTACCCTCCCTATTGTGGTTACAAGTTGCTTCACTAGTCCATTAGTCGCAGACAAGTACATAAATAAGTTTCATAAATATATGGAAACCATTCGAAAGTGGTAAATGCCCAGGTGAATTATATTAATTAAGAGTTTTATAATTTAATCAAGTGGACAAGGCTCAATTTATTATAATTTGAAATCCTTTATAATACTGGTCTCCCAAATCAATCTGGGACTGTTGGAATAAAGACGTTCTCCTCGTGTATATTTATTATTTTTTCAAACTTAAAATCCTTGTAATAGGTCCTTGTGACTGTGGTTGTTTAAAAATGTCCATTTTCCAGCTGTTTTTATCCTCTTAAACTATTTTGTTCTTCTAGTTACATTTATATACCCATTTATGTTGATTAAAATACGGACAAGGTACAATAAATGTTTGAAAGTCACTGCTGACAGATCTTCAAATAGAAAGTTATATCTTTAAATTATTATATAAGTTTAAAACCTTTATGTTTTTCAGACACTTGGTACGCATTACATACTAAATATATATTCACCAAACTAACGCATGATCGGAAGATAAAACACCTGTCAATCCACTTTTCAACATTCTTTAACAGCCATCAGCTAATTTAATTTCAATTTTAACTCAATTAAATTTAATTAGACTATAGACTCATGTTTATTCACAGTAAAATTTATTTTATATAGAACACCTAAACAATATAAGTTACCATATTGTGTTAGGTAGATCAATAATTGAAATTAATTACTGGAAATCAGGTGTAAAGTTTTAATACTTTTATAGCGTGTGGAAAGCTCTAAATTTAACTAGGATCTATTATGATAAATGTGATACGCTTTAATTACAGTACATGTAAATAATTTAAGGAAATACAATATCCGTCCACGAAGAATAATTAATGTAGGGGATGAGCAAAGTGAGAGTTAAAAGACAAAACCACTACGTTAAAGTTGTGGACGAAGGAAACCCGGTTTCTGAACACGAACAGGAACATAAGAGACTTTATTGTCAATAGTTGGCTAGAGATGTCAAACATGAGTTATCTGTATTACGCATATCTAGAGCCTGCCCATGCCGTACCGATATCTTGGGCTGGAGATCCGCACTCTCTGATTTCATGGAAGAAAAAAATCGTATTAATATTATATAAAGTTACCATTTAAAGAAAAAGGATAGAAAAACAACTGTTATAACAAACACAACTCTAGAAAACTACGAGGGTTTGGCAGGTTATAAAGAGAGTGGTCGGAAATTAACGGGGAAGCGTCGGGGATGCTGAGTTATTTTTTAATCCTTCCTATATGGGTATTTTAGATTTATCTGCATACGTTTCTCTCTCGCTCTCTCATTCCAAATATTGGCAGCTGCAATACCTAAATTACGCTATTAAATAAGAAAATAACACCGTAAAATTTTAAAACTAAATTGTAGAAACATTCATTATAAAAAACGTTTCAACTAACACTCGTAACTTAACATGTAACTTTCCTTTGATTTCAAAAGTATTAAAATTTCTATTGTATCACATTATCTGGGTTGTTTCAATAAGAAACTAAATTTATCCTAAAAGTTATATCTTCTAATATAAGAAAAACATAATTTTTGAACCCATCTTAGGATAGTCAGGTAACTAATTTTGGGTTTTAAAATTTAATTTAAAATTATAAAACAGAGATCCAAATTATTTAGATATACAGTAATTTTCCCAATTAAAAATCTAGATCGTAATATAGCTTCTCAAGGCTATTAGTCACAATTTGACTTGAATTCTCACCGATCTCACGCTCCAGTGCCACAATTTGTCTCAATCGACTGAAATAAGCTGCGGTAATGCTATTTCTCCGTCACCCCGCTCTCCGCACTTCATCCAATACGTTGTAACCTAATTAAATCTTATTGCATACTATCTGAGGTTGAGTGATGGAGAGGGCATGATATTCCTAACTCCGCCTCTTTAATAAAGGTATATTTTATTTCATTTCATATAGATTGGTTATTGGTTCATCTATGTACAACATGCGTCATATCTTTACAGTAACCAGTAAACCGTTGAGTAAAACTTTACTCAGTTATTTGTATGTGATTTGTGTCAGATTAACAGATTCACCCAACAGTTTAAGTGTCACTAAGAATTGTAACTACCCGGATACAAAACTTGCTTGCCTGTCGGGTGTTATAAATACGAGTGGTGTTAAAAAACTTAAAGAAGTAGTCATAATTTTCCATAGATTATCGTAGAATAAAAAAACATTTATTTTACAATAAATAGTATAGGTATTATCAAGATCCTTTTTAGTTTTAAGTTTTAATTTTCTGCTTTATCTTGGACTTTTCTATCTGTGCGTGAATTTAACAAACTGTATAGTACTAGCATTATTATTATTATATATTTTTCCGTTTCACGAAATTGAAAACAATGAAGATTTTTTGCAATAATGATAAGATTTAAATGCCTGGAAATTTCATTGAAAGTATTAACATTTTTATGACCAGTCACCAACGCTAAACCTACGAATAATCTTTACCTAATTTACAAGTAAATATACAAATACGTTTCATTTTTGTTGTTATTCATTTTAGATACTAAACAATTGAATAAATAGACTTACATATTGTTAAGACTACTGTTCAAAGTTTATCTCAGCATTTTTATGAACTTAATTTTCTTGTTTTAAACATAAATGACAACAAAATGGCTATCGACAAGTGACTGATATACATTTAGTGATTAAAAAAAAATTGTAATAATAAAAATAAAACATTACTTCTTTATATGTATATTAGTGATAATGGATTATAACCTACCTTTTATTTCCTTCCCAATTTCTTATTTTAAAACGAAGATTTGATTATTTTACAGCTTAATAACAAAATTGGCAGTATTCGTTTATTATGTTAATATTAAAAGAGAGTTTTAAGATTTTATTACATTTCAAAAGAACTAAATTTTCATCAAAATAAAAAGTATCCAATAACAACCAAGGAAAGAAATTTCGACCTGGAACTGTTACTTAGAGTATCAAAAATGTGTTAGTTATTAAGAAGATCGTTTGATCTCTTTACAATATGTTGTGTGTCTTTAATATAACAGCATATTCTTATGTCAGGGAGTCGTGTTTTTTCTTCTTCTAATAAACGCTGGTTTCTAAACACAAGGCAGTATTAAAATTGTTCAAAAGAGACAAGTTATTTTAAAAGTATCACATTGTGTAGAGTTTTGATAGATCTTGTATAGAGTGGTAGTTCTTATACTGGGACCCCGGACTTCCCGAGACCGGGAACTCCTACGGGTAGAATAGCTTCCATAGACCAGCACATTTTGGAAACCGACAGCTACTAGAGACTTAAGATATCCAGATTTCAGGACGTCACAGAGACCAAAAGAATCCAAGAACTTCCAGCGATCAAAAGTTTCTACATCCCAAAAGATTATATTAGCTGAACGCTTCCTAAGTATTGGTGACTCCAACCAGAATTCCAAAGAGCTAATGAATTCCCAGTCAGTTGACTCCACAGACCGGTGAGTAGCAGAGATTGGTAGCTCTTACTAGCCAAGAGTGTACATGAACACGCCGTTTTCTGATATCAAAATATCAAAAGCCTGATCATTTTTATATTTAAGATATCCTATAAGTCATGAAATAGTTCTCCCACTAACAAACTAATTCATGGTAATGGTTCCTTTATATGATCCCAGGACAGAACTTCAAGTCATGATCAAGTGATATTCTATTAACGAACAGTACATGCAGTTCTGTTGGAAATGTGAACTTTAATATATATTTGGACTTTAAAATATATCCTAAATAAATGTATTACCAATATATCTTCGCTTCTAAAATTCAATATGAGTACTCTCTATTGTTCAGAGAAAGAGTTTGTACTTATTTTAAAAGTAATTATATGTACATTGACAAATTAATATACTTTTTATTTTTATTTTATACTAGAGTTTATCAGTAACAATTACTTCCTTTCTTAATATCTTTGATCGTGCTGATTAATTTGAATTAGTAAAAACTATCAGGGAAGAAAAAACTAATTTTTCTAGTGGCCATGATCCTTTCAAAGAAACGCTAAATTAAAAATAAGTAAATTTTAGCGTGTGTTTAAATTTACATCATGGAAAGTGAAACCCAGAACAAGTTGAGGGAACGTGTTCAGATAAAGGCAGTGACAACCGAGAAATTAATTTCAGTAAACGTCAACTGGAGACCTCTAAACTGTCCTAGCTCTCACTGTGTTACATAAACTTGTTCATAGTCTATCGTCTTCTATTAATATTTATCTGGTTGGGGTTTACTTAAATTAAACATTTTTTTGCTTTTAATGCATTGAATTGGTTTTAATGTTAATTTTATTCCTCTGTATAAAATGGAAATCCTCCTAATGGATGATATTGGATAGAGAATAGAAACTGTTATATCGATCATGAAGTAATGTTACTTTTAGTATTGTACATAAACACAAAATACGTATAAAAAATTAAAGTAAATAATATAAAATAGATTTAGCAAATAAAATAAATATTTCATTAATAAGGAGAATTGTTTACTGCTTTTACGAAAACTGCCAATAAGTTTACTTACACTAACAGTTGGATCTGGAACTGTGTTTGACACAAAGTACTGTAAAACTTTCCCTTCAACTTTCCCTGTGTTAGATGGGGTTTATTTATTTATTTTTCTTCCAATGGCTTAACCACTGTGCGATGAACAACATAATTGTTGATGTATCAATAACAAAAACTGTTAAAAACAGGGTGATAAAAATGAACAGATATAACATGGTGATCATGTGCAATTATCATCATCTAACGTAACAAAACTAACAACGAACAATTGCAGTGAAACAAAAACGGAATACCTACAACAATAAATTAACAATACCAACAACAAGGAATAAGCAGTAACAATAAATAGTTAATTATAAAGCAACAACATTCCTCAGAAATAACAATATTAAATCGATTAGGAAATGGGACCAACAAATAATAAATAAACATGGTTGATGATGATTTGGCAAGTGCAAAAGACAAAAGTGGAAAGGCAGCCCAACCAAGCATAGATCAACTCGTTCAAATGTTATGGCCCTCTAAAAGACATCACTTGCAAAGGATAATTGAGATGTACAACACTAGAACGGGGTTCTTTTAAAGCGCTGCCAGAAAAACACACACTTTTCACAACCGACAACTGACAAGGGGCTGTTTTAATAATCGAAGGAAGAACTGAAATGAAGAAAACGTTGTGCTAAAAAAGTTTAAGTGGTTCGGTAGTGAGTGTGCTGAGGGTTAGCGAAAGGCTAAGAAACTAAATTTTTGTCTAGACATTTGTCCGAACAATATCTCGAAAATGATCTGACTTAAAGAAATTTTGGATTGAGTTTCATTTTTATATAGTTAAATGCGTGAAATATATTTTCATTTTTTGCGCCAGCATCGAGTTAGATGATAGCGCATGTCATTTCACGTGATTTGACAGAGGTTTAGTGAACATTTTCAGGTAACGAGAAAATCTATTAATGAATTAATTTGTAAACCAACTGATTACAACCATATTAATTTTTGACACCAAACACGTAACATGTGTTTTTTTGTAACACGTGTAACATAAAAACACGTTTAGTACAGACTTGAAATATTCGCACACAGCCTCAGCGAAGCAGACACGTGGTGGGGCGTATTCCTTCCTTGTCTTAGATAAATATCGAAAATGGTGCGATTTGCAAAGCATTAACTCATACATTACATATGCTATTACTATAATAAGATATTTATTCAAACGATAAAATATTAATTTGCTTATTTGAACGTGGATGAAACAAAAAATTAAAACGATATAATCACAGAAAGAAAGAGCTATGGTATCATGTTCGTCTGTCAAGTGACAGAGCGGGTGGAGTAAGTAATGTTTGTGAATTAATCTTTATTGTAATTAAGCGAAGCTTAATCTAGAATTTGCATTAACTCTGAAAAAAAGACAATTTGCTATATTGTGAGGTCTGTGACCAAGAAAGAGCACTAGCAGTAGTTAAAAAGTATGTCCTTTGTATCGATCACCACTTTGGGTGAGCCAGTAGAATTGCTCGTGGAATTACCTAGTATAAGCGGTCTCATTTTTATGTTTCATCAGGGTGAGGGGTTACCAATACCAATACACCTTTATCCTCCATTTTTGTGCTCTAACCTGTTAGTTTGTGGAATTTCTTTTGGTGGTTCAAGATAAGTGACTTTCTTTTGTATGGCGTGATAGCGGTGACTACAACTACCGGTTTACCCATGGACATTGAACGACCCTTTCCGAGCTAGGGGTACCGCCTCGTGCAGTGTGCCTGACCTGAAGCGAAGCGACGTCGGTAAGTTGGCATCAATTTATCCTTTCTCTGTAACTTCTCCTCAACCACTTGCCTCCTTGAGCGGTTATAGTTTGGTTTTATAACCTACCATTATATTATTTGATTAATAATTCATGGTTTAAAATGGGGAAGTTATGGACAGTTTTATTGATACTTCAAATGTAAAAAGTAAGAAAATAATTAATTTACAAGCTGTTGGTGAGGAAATGTTACACCAATCTTACTAATGTGCTTTATTAATTTATATTCTAAGTTTTAATAAAAAAAAGCAATCTCCTATAATTTTCTTTTACTTTATAGACATTATTAGAACTTTTACCATAGAATGTCACTTTCTTTTAAAAAGGCCTTTAATAAAGAAGGATAGGCCTACTAGTCAAACCACGCAACGTATTATATAATACAACCCAGGCCAGAGCTGTACGGTACGTGCTGACACACAACCCTACTCTAATTGTCCTTAGTGTTCTCTGAGGGCTGGGTCTCACAATCTACATGGTTAGTTTATCTAGGTATCTCATATTACACACAAAGATAGGCCCAATAGTCAAACCTCGCAACGTTGTTATATAATACAGCAACCCCTGGGCCAGAGCTGTACGGTACGTGCTCACACACAACCCTACTCTAATTGTCCTTAGTATTCTCTGAGGGTTCGGTCTCATAATCTACAAGGTTAGTTTATCTGTTTGTCTCATATTACACACAAAGATAGGCCCAATAGTCCAATCTCCCAACGTGTTATATAATTCAACAACCCTGGCCAGTGCTGTTCGGTACGTGCTGACACACAACCCTACATCTAATTGTTCTTAGTTTTCTCTGAGGGCTCGTCTCATAATCTACATGGTTTAATTAGTTTATCTATGTATCTCATATTACACACAAAGATAGGCCCAATAGTCAAACCTCGCAACGTGTTATATAATACAGCAACCCTGGCCAGAGCTGTACGGTACGTGCTCACACACAACCCTACTCTAATTTGTCCTTAGTGTTCTCTGAGGGTTCGGGTCTCATAATCTACAAGGTTAGTTTATCTGTATGTCTCATATTACACACAAAGATAGGCCCCAATAGTCCAATCTCCCAACGTGTTTAGAATAATTCAACAACCCTGGCCAGTGCTGTATTCGGTACGTGCTCTTGACACACAACCCTACTCTAATTGTTCTTAAGTTTTCTCTATGAGGGCTCGGTCTCATAATCTACATGGTTAGTTTATCTATGTATCTCATATTACACACAAAGATAGGCCCAATAGTCAAACCTCGCAACGTGTTATATAATACAGCAACCCTGGCCAGAGCTGTACGGTACGTGCTCACACACAACCCTACTCTAATTGTCCCTTAGTGTTCTCTGAGGGTTTCGGTCTTTCTCATAATCTACAAGGTTAGTTTATCTGTATGTCTCATATTACACACAAAGATAGGCCCAATAGTCCAATCTCCCAACGTGTTATATAATTCAACAACCCTGGCCAGTGGCTGTTCGGTACGTGCTGACACACAACCCTACTCTAATTGTTCTTAGTTTTCTCTGAGGGCTGGGATTTCACAATCTACATGGTTAGTTTATCTATGTATCTCATATTACACACCAAAGATAGGACCAATAGTCAAACCTCGCAACA